>NC_133132.1:52163966-52500216 GCF_048418815.1 Hemitrygon akajei | reverse complement strand
GCAGAGTTGTTGTTGTGTGAACCGGGAACTTCCTTCCTGAAGGAGCCATGAGGGCCCAGGTCCGGAAATTGATGCCTGAAGATCAAATCTGTAATTGGCGAGGTCTGGGGAGAAGTTCAAAGTTGGAGGCTGAAGGGGGGCATGTTAGTATAGTGGTTAGCACAATGCTTTACAATACCAGAGACCCGGGTTCAACTCCTGCCACTGCCTGTAAGGAGTTTGTACATTCTCCCTGTGACCGTATGGGTTTTCTCCCAGATTGGTGGGTTAATTGGTCATTGTAAATTGTCCTGTGATTAGGAGCTTGCTGGGCGGCGCAGCTCGAAGGCCCAGAGGGGTCGACTCCGTGCTGTATCTCAATAAATAAGTGTCCGAGAGTCTGGGACCAAGGACTAAAGGCCTGGACGTGGCCTGTCCTGAGGTTGGAGGCCTGTGTGTGTATGTGAGTGACTGGGAGGATGGGAAAGGTGTTTGTTTTGCCATTGTTGGGGATCATTCTGGAGTTATAACATGGATTGCATAATTGTAGATTAACTAAAATGCGAGCTAATTCTCAGGAAATAAAACCTGCACACAATTTAACTCCAGTGCCAGTGAAAACAATCGCTGGGTGTGGGGCATTCTCTGTCTTATTGAAACTACACAGGGAAAGACAATAAGTGAGTGTTCCTGCTAAAGATGAATCCCTGTCACTTAAAGGCACAGTTCAGGATAGATCTGCTTTGTGAGTTTCTGTATGGTTAGTTCTGTTTCTATGGAGCCATCCTTCAACACTAACGATGGGGTATATTTTGGGCTTTTGGAACATAACACCACATTTGAGTATTCAAAGAGGTTCTGTTCGTGTAAATGTTGCTATTATAAAGATGTAATTCTGTAAATTCTGACCATATTCCAAATGTTAAAGTTAGGTTGGTGATTTATAGCAATCAAAACTGCAGTTCTTTATTGTTATTTTTGTGTTAGTTGTGTCAGGAAAGTGATTGTGTCATGAATCCTCCTGGGCTTCTCCCCTCTTTTGAAGGTTTGCTATGAATGAAGATGTTCATATTTCCCAGTTACAGATTAGTTTGAGTCACAAGGGTCTTGTTTTGCTTTGTTGTCATTGTGTTACTTGCGTTTCTCGGCTGAACATCAGGGGCGTGTTCTGTTGGCACCTGAATGCGTGGTGACACTTGCAGGCTGCCCCCGCATATCTTGGCTGTGTTGGTTTTGTGAATGCGAATGGCACAATTTGCTGTACGTTTTGATGTACGTGAGGTAAATGTATTTACATTCAAGACTGAGACTTTTTAAGTCGTAAGCTAAACAACTGGCCTTCAGAAGTGTGCAGGAAGCTATTCAAGATGTTTCACTACCTGCTCAAAATTGAAGCAGAGAAAAAATAATTATTTCAGACTGTAAATTAGATTCAGGCTATTTTGGGTATCCTTAAGAAAGAAAATATGCAAAAAATTACATGATGTGGTAAACATCCCTCTCCACTGTTATAATGAATGAGGAGAGGGAGATACTATTCACAGTACTGAAGTGTGTATATGATGGAACCTGAGATTTAATAATGTCATTTGAGCTCTTTTCTAGGTAGGGGTGTATCTAACCCAGGGATAGCCTGTAGAGTACTTGATAGGCTAACTAAGTGTGTAGTAGTTAACAAAGGATTTTAGAAGTTAATTTTTATTCAATAGGATGGGAGAGAAAGGAAGGGATAATTTAAAGGATTATCAGGACTATTGCTCACAAAGAACAGATGTCCTGTGGAGGCAAAGGATATAATGTACTGAATGCGCACATTGTATTTCTGTCAGGTCCTCTCAAATTCATTGGAACCAAACATTTATTCAGAGAATAAATTATTTGTTGGTCAGCACACTGACAAATACTGAGACTTTAAGTTGTCAAAATTAATGTTCTAAATTGAAAACTCCAGATTGACTCTACTAGCTAATGAGATCATGATATGAAGACATACGAAGATAGAGAGAGATCGATATGTCAATTCTTTTAAGATGTGTTACATGTGTTCACACAAGAGGAAAATAAGTAATGTGAATCAAATTTTGGTTTTAACTAACTGGGAAGTCATTAATAGTTTATCGATATGCAGTACATCTGACATTGCTGAGGGGAGCCATTTTGGAGTTGAATGTTCCAGCCAGTCTTGCACCTGGTAAGCAGTTAATTTAAATGTGGAAATAAAGGATTATAAAGTCTTCATTTTAAAAAAAACAAGATGGAAACACTTGGTAATTGTAGGCAAATTGTTTAGCCAGTGGTCTAAACTGTTACTGGTCACCTACAAGGACTGAGTGTACTCTTTCTTGGGGAAAATATTGATTAACGTGAGGCAGCTATCATGGCTGTGTTGTAGGTAGATTGGATCTGACTAACCTAACTCAGTTCTGTGAGGCAGAAGAGATGGTAGGAGCTGCTCCTGCTGATGTGTTTGTTCTAAAGCCATCTCGTAAAGCTCCCCTCAACTGGCCAAGTTGTGTAAATGAAAACAAGGACCTGTCTGAGGAATTGGCTTTGTGATGCAAAGCAGAGGCTAGTGATGGATATCGGACAGCAGAGGGTAAGGCAGTATATTCTTGAGGGCTTGGTGCAAGCATCATTATTTGTATTTAACAAGAAAAGCAAAGATGGGTGTGTTGGGAGCAGCCTCAAAGATTGCAGTTCAGGTAAAAGACTTCACCAGCATGACAAATACAGCAGCGGGCATGAGGAGAAGACAGGATCATCTTCACCACATGGAACAGATGAAACTAATGAAAAACATACTTCAGACACCAGCCATTTCTGTCCTCTCGAATTCCAAGTTCTTTCTGGGCAATGGACTGAAGATGACGGGTTACCACTCCAGTTTGAGTGCTGAGGTAGTTAACGAGATCAGTATGGGTGCCACACACCTGTGGACTCAATACCATAGAGTAAGAGTCATAGAGCATTATGCCACAGAAACAGGCCCTTCAGCCCATCAAGTTTCTGCTTAGTCCAATCAACCCATACCTGGACCATACCCCTCCCATCCATGTAGTTATCCAAACTTCTCTTAAGTGTTGCAGTCGAATCTGCGTCCACCACTTCCACTGACACTGGTTCCAATTGCATTCCCCTCTGAGTGAAGAATTTCCCCCTCGGGTTTCCCTTAAATATTTCACTTTTCATCCTTAACCTATAACCTCCAATTCTAGTCTCCCTAACCTCAGTGGAAAAAGCCTGCTTGCATTTACTTTATCGCTACCCCTCATAATTTTGTAAACTTTGGATTACGGTTAATTGGAGCAGTTGCTTAATTAGAACAATTCTTAAAGAAAAAAAATTTGAATGTGAAAATAGCTGAGATACTGCTTGTTTATTTGGGACACTATACTGCTTAATTGGGACAGGAGACTTGCCGAACAGTGTCTTAACTAGCATCAGTACTTGTGTGGCCGTTAAACATGACACGGTGCTCAGAGTGAACAGTTTTTAAAACCATTGGAACAGCATTACAGGAGCAGAAGCACTGACTCACTGGAATATCAGTGTTGATAATGTCAGTCTTGTGTTGGAGTGTGGCCTAGTGGATAAGGCATTGGTCTAGTGATCTGAAGGTCACTGGTTTGAGCCTCAGCTGAGGCAGCGTGTCATGTCCTTGAGCAAGGCACTTAACAACACTTTGCTCTGCGATGACACCGGTGCCAAGCTGCTTGGGTCCTAGTGCCCTTCCCTTGGACAACATCGGTGGTGTGGAGAGGGGAAGGCTTGCAGCTTGGGCAACTACCGGTCTCCCATACAACCCTGCCCAGGCCTGCACCCTGGAAACCTTCCAAGGTGCAATCCATGGTCTCACGAGACTAACGGATGCCTATAATGTCAGTCTTGCATTAGATGTCAATGGAAATCACTGTACTTGCCTTGTAGCCTCTATGTTATAAGGAGGACCAAACAGCACGTTGTAAATTCTTAATCCTGTCTAGTGATAAGATTTTTAGCTTGTAGTTCAGTGATGTAGTGCATAAAATATATATTACATTTTATTAGATATGTACCAAGTGTACAGCACAGAAAGTGGCTCTTCGGCTCAACTGGTCAATGCCGAACAAGGTGTCCCAAGGGTCTGCTTCTGTATTGTACAACTGTGATTCTATAGCACTGAATGAAAGCACTCTTTTGTTCTGGCAAATTGGTATTTAATGAAAACTGTAGCTGTGAGATAGTTTCAATGTTTCTGTCTCGTGAGTATATTTTAAGAAGTGAAGTGTAGTGATATCACAGTTTGGAAGGTCTTGGATGGTGCTTACCAGTTGCAACTGATGACTAAGAGGAGAATGTTGCTCTTCTGCACAGCGTTGTTGCATTCACATTTGAGGTAGAAGTTGGCATATCCATTAACAAGAGTTGATTCAAGTTTTCCGAATGTACTCTTAATTTTGAAGGAGAACATGCCTGTGGGGTTGAGCTCTGGTTAAGAGCAGGAACAGGAACAGTTTGCTGCCCTGAGAGCATAACAAGGGCTGAAGGAGGGGAGGGGGCACAGTGGTCACTGTAGCGCTGTGCAGCACCAGTGACTGGAAGAAGAGGTTCAATTCCCACCTCTGCCTGTAAGGAGTTTATAGGTTCTCCCCATGACCCGCTGGTTTCCTCCACCTACCAAAGACGTGCAGGTGGGGGTTAATAAGTTGTGGCCATGTTATTGTTGACTATTGGCCAATGGAACTAGGTTAGGAAATTCACAACACAACTCGTAATTAATCAAAGCTCACACTTTTTTGTCTCTGCACAAACAACAAAATTGACCCCGGGCCAACAATTTAAACCATGAATTCTACTGTTCCCTCTGTACCAATACTCAGACAACTTGCCCAATTTATAACACCAAACTAGGGGATTTCTATTGGCCAGATGATTGATACTTTCTTCCTCTAACTCCTGGCATGAGGGGTGGGGGGGGGGGGTGGTTCTTTCCAATGTTGAATCTCCAGAATTGTCACTTATAGGGCAATCAAAGAGACCACTTTTATATTTGTTCCTTATCAATTCAAATGTAGCATTCCCGTGTCATTGGCTGTAGGTCATGTGTCTTACTTTTAACACCTTTTTATTGGCCCTGCTCCAGGCCAGCATCCCTTCATTGCCCTCTTCCCAGCAAGTGACAATCGGTAACTCAAGGCTCTTTGTTCTCAATTAGCAACGAGTTTGATTCATGCAAAACAGATAATGACTCCAAAAGTCAAAAGCCTGCATGTTATATCCAACCAAAGAGCATCTCACAAATGACTTGTTTTTCAGAAATGATCTGTAGTCCAGCAGATTACCTGAAGCATCATTGTGTTATCTTTAAAACACTGATCAAGCCAAGCAACTAACACAAAATGGAGAACGTAAAACAGTTCACAAAACTGCAGCCTCCATCTCCAAGCACTTAGCAGGAACAAAGACAATTGATCTGTCTGCTTCCACTGTCCTCGACCCATTTGAGTTCCACGTTTTCTTACGTATTTCAAATCCGCCATGGCCAACATCCCCCTTTTTGATTCACAGAAAACCCTGGGGACCACACTACTGTTTACATGTCTGAGTTAATATCGCACAGAAGGAACACCAGCATCCATGACTACATTGGATAATATTGATAAAGATTTAAAAATATCAGTATAAAGGCATGAAGAAACATGATGTACTCAATTTCATACCATGTATCAAAGCATTTAACAGTAGTTAATTAATACTTGAATGCAACATCGTGGTATGAAATCAAACAAAATCACCAAAAAGAAATTTAGAATGGCATGTGGCATACAAACATTTAAATTATTAAAGTTGCCATATATATATCAATATACTGGGAAAAAATGCATTGCATAACCATTAGATCCAAGAGCAAAGCAATAATAACGTAAGACAATACACATCCAAAGGTATACATTAACATTAACATTTAAACCCCAGTTCCAAACTTCGCTCCCAAGAAGGGTCAGAGCAGTCTCTACTTCCTGAGGAGACTGAGGTCCTTTAACATCTGCCGGACGATGCTGAGGATGTTCTACGAGTCTGTGGTGGCCAGTGCTATCATGTTTGATGTTGTGTGCTGGGGCAGCAGGCTGAGTGTAGCAGACACCAACAGAATCAACAAACTCATTCGTAAGGCCAGTGATGTTGTGGAGGTGGAACTGGACTCTCTGACAGTGGTGTCTGAAAGGAGGATGCTGTCCAAGTTGCATGCCATCTTGGACAATGTCTCCCATCCACTCCATAATGTACTAGTTAGGCACAGGAGTACATTCAGCCAGAGACTCATTCCACCGAGATGCAACACTGAGCATCATAGGAAGTCATTCCTGCCTGCGGCCATCAAACTTTACAACTCCTCCCTCAGAGTGTCAGACACCCTGAGCCAATAGGCTGGTCCTGGACTTATTTCCACTTGGCATAATTTACTTATTATTATTTAATTATTTATGGTTTTATTTTGCTATATTTCTACACTATTCTTGGTGCGACTGTAACAAAACCCAATTTCCCTCGGGATCAATAAAGTATGTCTGTCTGTCAAAAAGGGATGGATTCTGCAAAAAAATCATTAGCTAAACCCGCATGATCTTTAATAGTCCTGGATAATTCATCCCATTGTTTAATAATATCTTCATTATGGTAAATAACTCTATCCCACTCTGCCATAAAATAAAAGAGAGGTGAAAGAGCATTAAGTTCATATCTATGTAAGCCCACAGTAGTACCATTGATAATGTATCTAACTCCAGTTAATTAGCTGGTTTTACAAAAGGTTTGGGCAATACTTGCCCAGTCAAAACTGAAGTCTCTCAAAACATTAAAAACCACAAATTGCAACTTAAAGATCCCTTCTTGTCAGATATGCTTGAAGTAGCAATGGTTCTTGACTTTAGGAGAGCATGGAGTGACCACTCTCCGCTGAACATTGACGGGTCTTCCATTGAGATCGTGAAGTGTTCACCCGGTAGAGAATCTCACCTGGTACCTCAACACCAGCTCCATAGCCAAGAAAGCCCAGCAGCATCTCTACTTTCTGCGAAGGCTGAGGAAGGTCCTTCCCCACCACCCCCCCATCCTCACCCCACATTCTACAGAGGATGTATCAAGAGCATCCTGAGCAGCTGCATCACTACCGGGTTCGAGAATTGGACTGTCTCGGATCGCAAGACCCTGCAGTGGATAGTGAGGTCAGCTGAGAAGATCATCGGGGTCTCTCTTCCCGTTACTACAGACATTTACACCACACGCTGCACCTGTAAAGCTAACAGTATTGTGAAGGACCCCACGCACCCCTCACACAAACTCTTCTCCCTCCTGCAATCTGGCAAAAGGTACCCAAGCATTTGGGCTCTCACGACCAGACTGTGCAACAGTTTCTTCCCCCAAGCCATCAGACTCCTCAATACTCAGAGTCTAGACTGACATCTACATCATTTATTATTATATTGTAATTTGTCCTCTACTGTGCCTATTGTCCTGTTTATTAATTATTGTACTGCCCTGCCCTGTTTTGTGCACTTTATGTAGTCCTGTGCAGGTCTGTAGTCTAGTGCAGGGGTCACCAACATTTTTCGCACCGTGGACCGGTTTAATATTGACAATATTCTTGCGGACCGACCGACGGCGAGTGGGGGGGGGGGGGGGGTGTTAATCATGAGAGGAATATAGGTGATAAGTCAACTATAAGTCACTTCTACTAGTAGGACCACGAGCTATAATCCCCAGGGGAATGGACAGGTGGAGAGGGAGAATGCCACTGTGTGGAAGGCCACACTCTTAGCCCTTAAGTCAAAGAGATTGCCGGTCTCTCACTGGCAGGAGGTCCTCCCGGAGGCACTCCACTCCATCCGCTCCCTGTTATGCACGTCCACCAATGCCACCCCTCATGAGCGACTCTTTTCTTTTCCCAGGAAGTCTGCACTGGGACCACCCTGCCGGCTTGGCTGATGTCCCCAGGGCTAGTGCTGCTCCGGAAACATGCGAGGAGCAATAAATACTCCCCGATGGTCGAGAGGGTTCACCTACTTCATGCGAACCCCCAGTATGCCTGTGTGGTCTTACCTGATGGGTGGGAGGACACGGTCTCCGTCCGCGACCTGGTGCCCGGAGGAGCACCAGACCCCTACCCCGAACACTCCACGGTGACTATGAACCCCGTACCCACCGATGTGTGTATATATACATATACCCACGACACCCCGCGCACACTCCCCTCTCAGCCGAGGCCCGCGCGCACACCAAGCCCTACGCAGACTCCTCACGACACTCCCATACCAGGTGCCAGGCACACGCATGAGGGATCACTGACGCCTAACGGGCTGGCACCTCAAGTCAGGCCGGAGCCAGCACAACCACCGTCACCGGTGCTACGTAGATCGCAACGACAGACTCGGAACTATAAGAAACGCTCAATTTCATTTCTAAAAGGGTTTATCTAACGAATTTAATATTAAACACAATGCATATTTTCCTCACATGAATATAGTGATAGTCAATTATAACTCACTCATTAGTCAATAGCATCATAACATTTTAAGTAACGTTTGGATATTAAACACACAATGCATATTTTCCTCGTGTGAACATATAAAATCATTGCAACACACCAGTGAGAGGACGAGGTAAGGGCCGGAGGTCCCCGTCCGGGGGTTGCGGAGATAGCAGTCCGGAGAGAGCGACCGAGTGAGCGAGGAGTGTGACCGGACGCACCCCTTCCCCCCCCCGGTAGGGAGGTAGGATCTATCAGCTGACAAAAGTTTGGCTCGAGGGATGACTTTCAGTAGATTGCAGAGAGGTAGCTGCTCTGCTACTTACGAAACCCTGAGCCTGAATTAGGTCGTCTGCAAATATTTTAGCACCAGGTTCCCCACGAACATTCGGTGTGCTAAACGGGTTCAGAGGCGGCGCCCATCTGTCTGTGCTCCAGGCCAGTACAGGCAGTCCCCAGGTTACGTACGAGTTCCGTTCCTGAGTCTGTCTTTAAGTCGGATTTGTACGGAAGTCGGAACAAGTACATCCGGCATTATTTAGCGTCAGTTAGTCAAACGTTTGTCTTAGTATATACGTAGTATATATTTTATCTTTCTATGCATATAAAACACTTAAGAAACGTATGTATTCCAATAATTAAACCACTGTGTTGCTTAGTAATAATTGTAGCTTTCATCAGGGCAGGGCCTTTCACATGCTCCATTATTCTCACTTTATCCGCTATCCTTTAAAATTGTTCCGATCGTTGACCGACTGTAGCCTAACACTTTTCCAATGACTGATGGTGTTTCACCTCTTTCCAGACGCTTTGTTATTTCCACTTTATTTTCAATCGCGATCGCTTCCCGTCAATGGAACAGAAACACTGTGGGTGGTGGGTCCCGACCTGCACCGGCTCCCGAGGTCCACTGTGTCCTAATGACCACCGCGCTGAGACAGACTAAATGGGACAAGTGGGGGCTGTGCTGGGTTTGGGTATTTGATCATCCACAATATTCTGCGTGGGAATTTAAACTGGAGGTGGCAGTGTTTTTTTTTACGAGGTCGAGTTGTGAGCTCGACCATCAACCCAGCACAGATGGTACGGAGTCATTAGATCGATTTCAACCTGGCACGGGAATGGTCTATCACTGGATCGAACTCGGGAAACTCCGTTCTCCAGCCTGGCGCTGATCTCACTGCACCACCAGCCGACCGGAATGGGGTGGGGGGGGGGGGGGTCAGGGTGAATCTTACTAAGAAAAATTTAAGCCAAATACAAAGTTAAACACAACACAGTGTCAATGGCAACAACTTAAAATGGCGGACGGCGTTATCCTTCCTCGGTTCGTAAGTACAAGTTGTCCGTAAGTTGGACGTTCGTAACTCGGGGACTAGCTGTAACAACAGCACCTCTCGCCGACCACGTGAGGCGGCTGGTTACCCGAGGCCAACCAGTGATCTCTGGCGCGAGAGTGTCACTGCGCTTAGGCGACTGATGACCTTGCGTGCGTTCAAGTTCAACAGTGGGCATGACAGGGAATGAGGAAAGGTGCAGCTAACTCATATCGCCAAATCATATTGTTTCCTCACAGCCTGGTAGCACATGCTTTGCAGCCCGGTGGTTGGGGACCACTGGTCTAGTGTAGCCTTGTGCTGTCTCACATAGTCTAGTGTAGTTTTGTGTTGTTTCATGTAACACCAGGGGCCTGGAAGAACGTTGTTTTGTTTTACTGTGTACTGTACCAGCAGTTTATGGGCGAAATGACAATAAACGAACTTGACTTAATAAGTATCATCCACCAAGCAAATTTTAGGAATGTCCTGTTATTGACAGATAAAATATATAGAGAATAATGGTAAGAAACAAACCCACAATCTGTTAACACATTCTTAATTGAATCCTCCAGACAAATCCAATATTCTCCCTTTTGATGACAAGAATCAACTTCCTTCCCACTGTAGATCCGAACCACATCACACAAAAAAGGACTAACAACGGTTGGCATTGTAATGTTTGATGCATCAGTTGTCATCATTCATATCATAGGGTAAAATATTTAGATATATATATATATATATATATATATAACCACTAGGATTGATTTACATGTGGCATATGATAATCCATAATCTTATTTCTGACTTGCATCCACATTAACAATACCATTACATTCACAATAAAACATGTCCCACTGTTATCCTAGTACTTCCATCTTTTCCCCACATTACTGTTATTCAACCAGAAATCTCAGCAGCCAGTCTCATTTCCTTTACGCAATCTCATCTCAGTTCTTCACAAATTCATTCGTAGTACATGCAACCTTCACAGAGCCTTTGACCATTATGAGGCCAATCATCAGTCGCATTCTAATCCCAATCACTTCTGAGCAGCATCGTGTTTTAATCACTTCTGTGTGTTTAATCTATTGATAGATTATTGCTTTTGCCTTGTTCACAACTCCTGTCCAGACTGCAATCAAGTGAGGAATCGGAGGCAACTCGATGCCAACATAGCCCCAAAAGCAAATTGATTTGTATCACAGTGTTGAATTGTGGGGTTCTCTGTGTGAGGATCTCCACATTTACTGCTAGCTGAGACAATGTTTGTCCTCCAACAGCCAGATCTAAAATCACGTTCCCGATTTTGACATTGTGATTTTTCAAAGGCAGTTTCTCCATCCCTTGGAGTAACTCATTGTTGCTGCTGCTGTACGATATGTCTGTCTCTCCATTCCATATTGTAAGGAAAAGCTGATTATTCACAGGCAAAGTAGACAATGACAAATTTTCATAAATACTGATAACACAATTTGTAAGTTTTATTTCATGACATTTACCCACATTGTGATCCTTTTCACTCTACTTGCCCCCTTTACAGTGTTCTCCTGGGTACGGTTAATAATGTTCAAAGGATCCTTTGGAAAATTCAGTAACCACCTCAATAGGTATACCTTGAGTGAATCGCTGCCCCTCTCACATTCACGTGTCTGATCCACAGAACTCCTTTCTCCATCCTGTACATTTGAAGAACCAACTACAACAATAGAAAAAATTTGTTCTTTTGTGTATTAATTCCCCTCCCACCTCGCCCCTTCCTATTCCGATACAAATGTTCTCTTGGGATCATTTACGATCCAACCATAGCACTCCAGTACGAAGAAGATTATCTGCAAGTAAGGTAGAAACTTTAATATCTTTTCCAACTACGTGTCAATCCTGCAGTGCCAAGGATGACTGAACAAGACGTTTAAATTGAACATTAAGAGTTGGAATGTAATGGTGAGGTTGTATAAGGCATTGGTGAGGCCGAATTTGGAGTATTGTGTGCAGTTTTGGTCACCGAATTACAGGAAGGATATTAATAAGGTTGAAAGAGTGCAGAGGTTTACAAGGATGTTGCCGGGACTTGAGAAACTGAGTTACAGAGAAAGGTTGAATAGGTTAAGACTTTGTTCCCTGGAGCGTAGAAGAATGAGGGGAGATTTGATAGAGGTATATAAAATTATGATGGGTATAGATGTAGTGAATGCAAGCAGGCTTTTTCCACTGAGGCTAGGGGAGTAAAATACCAGAGGACATGGGTTAAGGTTGAAGGGGGAAAAGTTTAAAGGGAATATTAGGTGGGGCTTCTTCACACACAGAGTGGTGGGAGTGTGGAATGAGCTGCCAGATGAAATGGTAAATGTGGGCTCACTTTTAACATTTAAGAAAAACTTGGACAGGTACATGGATGAGAGGTGTATGGAGGGATATGGGCCGGGTGCAGGTCAGTGGGACTAGGCAGAAAAATGGTTCAGCACAGCCAAGAAGGGCCAGAAGGCCTGTTTCTGTGCTGTAATGCTCTATGGTGGATAAATGTGCTCGAAGATGGTGAGAGAATGAATGCTGAAAAGCTGTTTGGACCAATCCAATATCTAAATTGAACCCCCATTTGCAACTTACATGAAAAAGTACTGATTGCTTTATAAGTACTTACCAAAGAATTTGAAAGTCAAAATCAGTATGTCAAAAGTCTTGAACAATATCTTTTATGTTCTGTAAAACAAGGCAGTCTTGTTAGTAAAGCAACTTTTCGGATCACTCCCCGAATACTCCAGTTTTCCCAGAATTATTAATTTCAAATTCCCAGTCTAACTGTGTATCAATGAACAATTTCCCTGAAAGCCCATTTCCCTTTGAAATATGAGCACCTCGTATCTGGAATAGAGATGCAGAAATTTCCATCTGAACCTAGATTTCTCATGGCCAGGGGAACTCAGCAGGCCAGGCAGCATCGAGGGAAAAGAGTGCAGTTGATGTTTCAGGCTGAAATCCTTTGGCTGGACTGGAGAAAAAAGCTGAGGAGTAGACGCCCCCCCCCCCCCCCCCACCTTTTAAATCTACTCCTCAGCTTTTTTTCTGCAGTCCTGGAGAAAGGTCTCGGCCCGAAACATCGACTGTACTCTTTTCCGTAGATGCTGCCTGGCCTGCTGAGTTCCTCCAGCATTTTGTGTGTGTTGCTTGGATTTCCAGCATCAGCAGATTTTCTCTTGATTGTGACTGGATTGCGTATGGCCAGTGTGTAATCCAGGCTGCCCTGAAGTCATTTCAGACCCAAAACGCAAAAGAGACAAAGCACAAAACTCAATTCTTTGACTGTTCTTCCTTCAGAACTTTCCACAAGTAACTGCAAAAACTTAGGACAGACAGTTCATTTACACCATGAAAACCTTACACATTTTCCAAAGAACCAAGGAAAAGGTGGGGGGGGGGGGGGACTGCTTGGTGACGGCCCCAACACTTTAACACTTTGATGCAGCCTCTTAAAACAGCCATTGCACTCTCAGCCACACGCTCCCTCAAGTGGGCTCATTTTATGCATTTAAAACATACAAACCGTGCATACTTTAAACCGTTACAGCAAATTTCTTGTTCCTAAGGGTGAAACCATTGCCAAAGCACTCAGTTACAATCCGACAAAAAACCGAGGAAATGTCTTACTGTAAGACCTTAAAATAAAGAGATGCTGCGAGTCATTCATCATGCATGTTCAACAAATTTAAAGCATGACATCCCCCACATCAACCAAAATTCCGACATATTTGGACCTGGCTATAACTCCAATGTCTGATCTGTGTTGGGATTAGTTTGAATGTACAGTTCCGGGCATAATGACCCACATTACCAGATCTAAAACAGCAGATTTGAGTGCCCCTGACATGAGCTTCCCTGATTGGGCGAAGGCACATTCCAGTGCTGTGTTACTTCCCTTTCACAACTTGTTTGCTGGCTTCTGTCCCGATCTGCATTCCCTGCACACGATACCCTGTGCATTTTCTCTAAGGGAAAACACTGCCTTGGTATTCCTGAAGTTAAAATCTAGCCCGTGCACTTCCTTCTCCTAAGCTCTAATTGTTTTCCTAAGTACCCATGCTTCAGTGTGTGTAGGGTATCCAGGATCAGACAGTTCCAACACTTCTGACCTCCTCTGTACTGTGGTCCTCAGCCAGTTTCTGCTCTGTCATTGTGTCAAATTTCACCTGTCCAAAGTAGGACCATGAACACTCAAGAAACAGTCCACAGCCTCGGCACAAATGCAGAGGGGTGCTCCCCTTTCCGCTGCCTGTACTTGTGCAGAGCCTCCACCTCGTTTAGCTCCTGCAGCTTTTAATGTAGCCTCCTGTAAACCGCCCAGTGTTCCCTGGCCTTCGACCTGCTCCTCCAACAGGGCTGAGTGTAACACTGAATTCAAACACAGAAGGGTTAACTTCTGTTCCTCTGCTTCACCTAAACCATGAATTCTCCTGTGCTGCTGAATGCTCTGGAAAAGTTCCCGTGGATCGTCTCCCAGCCCACACCTTGGTATCTTTGCAGTGATAGCAATCAATCAGGCCATGTGGAAAGGAGTAGAATGCCGTGTCACAACTTTTGCCCCTGGCTGTGGTGTTTCCTGCACTCTCTCTGTTACAACGGGCGCCATTTGGTGTTGAAGCGGGTGTTGAAGTCTCTCTCCCTCCTGGAAAAATCCATCGGGAGAGAGCCTCTTCCCCAATCATCCTCACTATTGAAGTGTGTCACCTCAAGCTAAATTACCCCAATCTATATCACCATCACCAGCAGTCCTTGCACCAAATGCACGTATCACTTCACTCTGAGCTGAGAGCTGATTTTGCAGCTTTTCGATTTGTCTTTAACACTTGGTGTGATTGGTGTCGTCTTTACTTTCAGCTGCCAACTTCTGCACGACATTCATAGCAGCCCATAAATCTTTACACTGATTTTTCCATTTCTCTTCTGTGCTTGCTTTTTTACATTTCTCTTCCTGTTTCTCCTTGTCTCTCGTTAAGCAATCACACTGAGTTAGAAACTAAGTCATGTGGATCAAATTTGCCTGACTCTGCACCCCAGAAATTTCATTTTCTTTTCTCTCTCTCTCTAGCTCTTCCCTACACTTACATAATCATCTGTCAATTTCAGTTTTTCCTCTCTCCAATTAAATCTTCCTGCTTACATCCCATTTTACTGGCTTTTGTCATCTCTTGCAATTTATTTGATTTCTTTTCACTAACTGATTTCCACAAAGCGTTCCCCCAGGGTCCCTGACTCTCCACTCCCAATCTTCCCTATCCATGCCTAATAGTCAGGCCGCTTCTTAAAAAAATATAACGAAGTAATCTCTCCAATCTTCCGAACCCCCTAGGTTCGTCTTGTCCATTCCTTTACCCGTTTTAATATCCTAACCTCGTGGGTGGTTCAGCTCAAAACTAGAGTCCCAAGACCTTTTTTTTCCCCAGCCCACCCAGGGACGTCAAAATATGTTGACCATTGGTCAATGAAACTAGGTTAGGAAATTCACAACACAACTCGTAATTAATCAAAGCTCATACTTTATTGTCTCTGCACAAACAACAATGTAACTACGTTGACCCTGGGCCAACAACTTAAACCATGAATTCTACTGTTCCCTCTGTACCAATACAGTACTCAGACAACTTGTCCAATTTATAACACCAAACTAGAGGATTTCCATTCTTTCCTCTTCCTGCTGCTGGCATGAGGGGTGGGGTGGTTCTTTGTAATGGTGAATCTCCGGAGTTATCGCTGATAGCGTAATTGAAATGACTACTTTTATATTTGTTTTTTATCAATTCAAATGTAGCATTCCAGTGTCATTGGCTGTAGGTCATGTGACTGACTTTTAACATTTTTTTATTGGCTCTGCTGCAGGCCAGCATCCCTTCATTGCCCTCTTCCCAGCAAGTGATAATTGGCAATTCATGGCTCTTTGTTCTCAATCAGCAACGAGCTTGATTCATGCAAAACAAATACAGGTATGCGTCGCTTAATGTCCACGATACGTTCTGTGAAATCGGACGTTATGTGTTTTGGACGTTGTGCAAACACCATATTATATACTTAGCAAACCTATATAGAGTAGCACTAAACTCGATATCATAGTCTGGTCCTGCTTTTTCTTTAAGCATTTCGAACAAGCTCCGTGCCTTAGCAGTGATCGTCAACGTGCTGAGAGGGATTCTCTTTTGTGTTTGGTCCTCAATCCATGTCATTAACAATTTCTCCATATCTGAAATAGGTCCCTTTCGCATTTTCGAACAATAGCATTCACTGGTTTTCCACCTTCATATTTAATAACCTTTTGTTTCACTTCCAAATCATTACTTTTCCTTTGCCTCTTGCTGCTGCTATCACTAGGAGTGGTTTTGCTGCGTTTGGAAGCCATGATGCACTTTACGGTAATATTTTCGAAAGAAAATTAA
The DNA here is from genome assembly GCF_048418815.1 of Hemitrygon akajei. NCBI lineage: Eukaryota > Metazoa > Chordata > Chondrichthyes > Myliobatiformes > Dasyatidae > Hemitrygon > Hemitrygon akajei. The sequence goes on along the minus strand of NC_133132.1, from coordinate 52,483,990 downwards.
ACGGAGAGATAATGCTACTACACTCCAGAGACGCGCGATACACAAGATTGGTTACGTCTGCTACATCATGTTCTCCTATCGGGACTACAGACGTATACACGATTGGACGTTGTCTGAATGGACGTTAAGTGGCGTATACCTGTAATGACTCCAACAGTCAAAAACCTGTGTGTTTATATAACCAAGGAATATCTCACAAATGACTTCTTATTTGGAACTGATCTCTGTCTAGTCCAACAGATCACCTGAGGCATCATTGTGTCTTCTTTAAAACACTGATCAAATCAGGCAACTAACACACAAAATGGAGGATGAAAAACAGTTCCGCAAAATGGCAGCCTCCATCTCCAAGCAGATAGCAGGAACAAAGGCAATTGATCTGCTTCCACTGTCCTTGACCCACTTCCACTGACCCAGTTGAGTTCCACGTTTTCTTGCTTATTTCAAATCTGCCATGGCCAACACTCTGCTGGTGACACTTGTAGGCTGTCCCCAGCACATCCCTTGGACTGTGTTAGATATTGTCGCAAACAGTGTCTTTCTTTGTATGGTTAGATGTACTTGTGACAAATAAAGCTAATCTTTTAAATCTTTGTTCTGTCCCTCAATCCTGCTTCACTGTTTAACAAAATCATGGTTAATCAGCTCAGCATTCCTGTTTTCCTGCAGTAACCTTCCACCATCTTATCAGGCATCCATTTACCTCTGTCTGAAAGGCAGCAGAAGCAGGGAACTGGAGATATTTGTGACCATCTTGAGAGGAGAAATTTCCCCTCATCTGTCTTAAATGCTTATCACTTATTTTTAAATCATGGACCCTAGATAATCCCACACAAGGAAGCGTGCTCTCCATGTCCACCCTGTCAGGATTTCTCAGGATATTATATGGTTCATCCAGTTAACTCTTGCTTTTCTAAACTCCATGGATGCAGGCCTGGTCTGTCCAGCCGACAATGTGAGCGTGGTTTGCTTGCACCCCTCAGGAGATCACAGCTCTGAAACCAGCCACAAGAATTTTATCTCTTGAGCGCTAACCTTTCAGAGTAGTCCCCAGACTCCATTGAAGAACTCCCTCCCCCCCTTCCAAAGGCTTTATACACGGAGGTGGGTTATTTGTTGGAGAGTACCTGACATGAACAGGTTTAGACTTTTAACTCTATTAACAAGAGGTTTTGAACCCTTGAATGTTTGCTCTGTCTTTATTACCAATGCTTCAACCCAGATCCTCCTCCGCCATACCTGCTTGCGTCATAACCCACGTCACGATGGGGGTGGGGTACTTGGAGACCTGTTGGCTCTATTTGAGTTCACATTCTGCTGGAGGAACTAGATGGATTGGGCAGCATTCATGGGGGAAACGGGCAGTGGAGATTTCTGGTCACAACATTTCAGTTATGTGAAGCAGGAATAGAGGCAGTCCTTGAGCCCGGTGGTATGTGCTTTAATGCTTTTCTACCTCTGCCCAATTTGGTGGGGTGGGGGGGGGGGGAAGATTAGGGGGAGGGGAGAGAAGAACGGCCAATTACACAATCAAGCAGTCATCTGCACTTCCTGTCGAGTCAAATGACGGAGCCAGCTGGAAGAGAATATTCGCCTGAGCAGGTGAAGGAGATGTTCTCTGTGGAGAAGGAGGAAGGGGAAAGAAACTAAGGAAATAGCTTGTTGAAACATTGAGTCATAGATTTGTTTCACTTCTTCCTGTCATGAGTTTTGTTATTCAAGCAGAGTTCAGCACCCTGAATTGGCAAAGACAGAGTAGTAAAACAGTAAGGCTGGCAGAGATTAGGGGGTCATTCACAATCAAAGGATCCTGGAGCCTAGAGTGAGCCTATCAGGTCGGTACTGTCTCTTTGAAAGAATGGTCTAATTTGTGTCATCCCTTTCCATTGAGTTTACTTTATTCATTTTCTAAATGCTTATGGATTTCCATTTAAAAATGATGAACTGTATAAAAGCTGAGCTTCTGCAGATGCCGGAAATCCAGAATAACACACAAAGTGCTGGAGGAACTCAGCAGGTCAGGCAGCATCAATGGAGAGGGGGGAAAAAAAAGTCAACATTTCAGGCCAAGGGTCTATCGACATCCCTCCCCACTGATCGCACCTTTTGGCACTTCTCCCTGCAAATGGGACAGGGACTGTACCTGCCCATTCACTTCAACCCTCACCACCACTCAGGGCTCCAAATGGTCCTTCTACGTGAGGCAACTTCACATGCAAGTCTGGCAGGATCATCTACTGTATCTGGTTCAAAGTTCAAAGTAAAATTCATTGCCCGAGTACATACATGTCACTACGTACAAACTTTCTCCTCCGGGTGTACTCAGCAAGTCCATAGAACAGTAACTGTAAACAGGATCAAAGAAGATCAAATTGTGCAAATGCAAATATAAATGAATGGCAAATAACAAACAGCATAAAGTAACAAGATAGAGCCCTTAAAGTTAGACCATCAGTTGTAGGGACACCAGAAATGGAATGACTGTAGTTATCATCTTTTGTTCAAGAGCCTGATGGTTAGGGGTAGTAACTGTTCTTGAACCTGGTGGTGTGAGTCCTGAGGCACCTATACCTTCTACCTGATAGCAGCAGTGAGAAAAGAGCATGGCCTGGGCGGTGAGGACATGTAGGTGTGCTCAGTGGTTAGCAGGGCTTTGCCTGTGATGCACTGGGCAAAATCCACTACCTAATGTAGGATTTTCTATTCAAGGGCATTGGTGTTCTCATACCAGGCCTCAATGTAGTCAGCACTATCTTCACCACACATCTGTAGAAATTTGTCAAGTTTTTTTTTATCGCAGGCCAAATCTCGGCGGACTCCTAAGGAAGTAGAGGTGGCTGTTGTGCTTTCTTTACAATTACATTTATATGGTGGTGTTCCTCTACATCAGTGAGACCTGACATAGACTGGGTGACACCTTTGTTGAGCACCTTTGCTCTGTCCACAAACAAGGAGGATTTCCCTGTGGCCAACCATATCAGTTCCACTCCTCACTCCCATTCTGTCATGTTGGTCCATGGACTCCTTTACTGCTACAGTGCGGCGACACAGACTGGAGGGACAATACTTCATATTCCTTTTGTGTAGCCTCTAATCTGACAGCACAGATATCAATTAATCCACCTTCAGATAATTTCTCCCCTCTTCCCCTTCTCTCCTTTTCCATTCCCCATTCTGGCTCCCCTCATACTCCTTCTCTTCCCCACCTGTCCATTTCCTCCCTGAGGTGCCGGTCCTCCTCCTCTTTCTCTGATGGTCCACTCTCCTATCAAGTTCTTTCTTGTTCAGTCCTTTACCTTTTCCGTCTATTACCTTCCAGCTTCTCACTTCATCTTCTCTCCTACCTTCCCCCTCACCTGGCTTCACCTATAACCTCCCAGCTTGTACTTCTCCCCCTCCGCCCAGCTTCTGCTGGCTTCTTTCCCCTTCTTTTCTCGTCCTGATGAAGGGTATTGGTCCGAAACATCGACTAGTTATTCCTCTCCATTGGTGCTGTCTGACCTGCTGTGTTCCTCCAGCAATGTCTGATTTTACTTAGAATATTCTTCACCTAAGTTACCAAAGTGTTTGCCTTCACTTCTTCTTCCAGCAAAGACCAGAACTTGGTATAACCTTTGAAGCAGACCATAACTGTGAACACTTAAACCCTTACAACCAAATCCTTCCTTTGAGTTTTGCCTTTAGATTGGATGAGGTGATATTTAAAAAAGATGATGAGCAAAAAAAATATTTACTGTTTTCCTCAGGGTAGAGCTCGACTTCATGTAAGGTGCAGTGCTAGATTCTTAGCGCACTGTGGATTTGTACTTCGTGATGAGTCTAAGTTAATAGCATCTGAGCCCACTTCAACTGCAAGACTTGAGGGCAAATTAAAAAAGAGAGACAGCAGCAACATTAAATTTACTCATTTAATTTTCAATCCAAAGCCATGGTGAAAAGTTCCAAAAGATAGTCATGCCTGTACTTAATGAGAGCGTTCTGCTCTTTGAGCACACATTAGTTCTTAGAGGCAAAACTATATCAGGTGAGTCTTTCAGTTTTTAACTCCAGAATACAACCTTAAAGAAGTTGGTTGCTATCAAACTCTGTCACAGTTGCCTTTTGCAAATTGCCAAGGCACCTGACACCAATCAAGATTACAACAAATTTCTCCAGATTTCTTCCTCCTATCGTTTATTTGAAGTCCGATGTCTGGAAACCAGCCTGTATGCGAGAAGGAAATGTGTCTCATTTTGAAAAATACTATCTTGAATTTTCCACCACATTAATTTTAAAGCAAGTGGTGCATTTTTCAATGTAATTGACTTCCCAGAACAGCCTGTGGAAATACATGCATCATCTTTCAAGCACTGAAGCAATTTTAAAGACTGCCACACTAAAATATAGGCTGTACTACTAGTGTTAAAGGCATAGTGTGAATGACTTATTTATTTTTAATACAAAATTCTATGCTTCATGTACTTTATTAATTATCATATTAACTAACTTGTTGCCTACAGATATTTACCATATAATCATATAACAATTATGACACAGAAACAGACCATCTCAGCCCTTCTAGTCTGTGCTGAACACTTAATCCCACTTAGTCCCACCGACCTGCACTCAGCCCATAACCCTTCATTCCTTTCCTGTCCCTATACCTATCCAATTTTACTTTAAATGACAATATCGAACCTGCCTCTACCACTTCTACTGGAAGCTCGTTCCACACAGCTACCACTCTCTGAGTAAAGAAATTCCCCCTCGTGTTATCCTTAAACTTTTGCCCCCTAACTCTCAACTCGTGTCCTCTTGTTTGAATCTCCCCTACTCTCAATGGAAAAAGCCTGTCCATGTCAACTCTATCCATCCTCCTCATGATTTTAAATACCTCTATCAAGTCCCCCCTCAACCTTCTACGCTCCAAAGAATAAAGACCTAACTTGTTCAACCTTTCTCTGTAACTTAGGTGCTGAAACACAGGTAACATTCTAGTAAATCTCTGTACTCTCTCTATTTTGTTGACATCTTTCCTATAATTCAGTGACCAGAACTGTACACAATAATCCAAATTTGGCCTCACCAATGCCTTGTACAATTTTAACATTACATCCCAACTCCTATACTCAATGCTCTGATTTATAAAGGCCAGCATACCAAAAGCTTTCTTCACCACCCTATCCACATGAGATTCCACTTTCAGGGAACTATGCACCATTATTCCTAGATCACTCTGTTCTACTGCATTCCTCAATGCCCTACCATTTACCATGTATGTCCTTTTTTGATTAGTCCTACCAAAACGTAGCACCTCACACTTATCAGCTTTAAACTCCATCTGCCATCTAACTGGCTTAAATCTCTCTGCAAGCTTTGAAAACCTACTTCATTATCCACAACACCACCTATCTTAGTATTATTTGCATACTTACTAATCCAATTTACCACCCCATCATCCAGATCATCAATGTATATGACAAACAACATTGGACCCAGTACAGATCCCTGAGGCACACCACTAGTCACCGTCCTCCAACCTAACAAACAGTTATCCACCACAACTCTCTGGCATCTCCCATCCAGCCACTGTTGAATCTATTTTACTACTTCAATATTACTACCTAAAGATTGAACCTTCCAAACTAACCTTCCATGCAGAACAGTGTCAAAGGCCTTACTGAAGTCCATATAGACAACATCCACTGCTTTACCCTCGTCAACTTTCCTAGTAACCTCTCCAAAAAATTCAATACGATTTGTCAAACATGACCTTCCACACACAAATCCATGTTTTTTTTAAAACTTTTTTTATTGTTTTCAAATAGTTACAGAATAAATGTGTATGAAAAAAAAGTGTTACCCAGCCCCCCTCCCCTTAACCCCTCCCCCCTAACATCCCTATTAAAAAAATAAGAAAGAAAAAAAAAGGAAATGCCTGGATGTTGGAAGATCCCCACATGCTCCACGGAGTTCTCATTTTTTTTAATATATGTTAAAATTCTTTTTCTTTTTACTGGCCCATTAAGCCCATTAACATTAAAACTTAAAAAATTTAGTAGATTAGTCATTATTTTTTTATTATATTACTCCAATCTATAATAATACCTAATCTTTCCACTTTCGTGGTATCCTGGGAAATCTTTATAAAAATCTCCATGTTGCTATGTGTGTCCCCACCAATCATCCAGGCAAAAAGATAGAAAAAAATTAAAATATAAAGAAAAAAAAACAAAATACCCCCCTACTAATGTTGTGGAAAAAAAACACAACATTACCCCCCCTCTGCTGTACGGGTCATGGCAACCGCCATGATTACACACGTGAATCCCGCAGTAACCGATCCACAGCCTCCCAGCCCCCCCCGCAACATAAAAAAGTATATGTATAAGAAGAGAAAAAAAAATACTATTCTCATTTAGTATTTCTAAAATTTTGCTTTTCTCTTCTATAATATCCATAAATGTCCATCACTTCTGTTCCTTGGGTCTATCTTCATCTTTAATCCATTACGTTTGGAAGCCTCTATGTGTAATTAGCGAATAGATGGAAGTTCTTGTACAAACTCCTCCGCTTTTCGATAATCGGAAAAAAAATTTTCCCTCCTCCAAAAAAATTATCAGTGTTGCTGGATGACGCATTGTAAATTTATAACCCTTTTCCCATAAGGCTTTTTTCACTGGGTTAAATTCCTTCTTTCTCTTCAACAGGTTGTAACTTATATCCGGATAAAAAAGAATTGGTTTCCCTGCTGTCATCAGTGGCCCATTTCTATTTTTGGCACTTTGGGCAGCGGCCTTCAGGATCTTTTCTTTGTCTTGGTATCGTAAGCATTTTATCAAAATTGATCGTGGGTTTTGATCAGCTCAAGGTCTTGACCTTAAAGATCTATGCGCCCTTTCAATCTCAATTGGAGTTTCTCTTTCCATTTTCAATTTTTTAGGGATCCATTTTTGAAAAAAATTTATTGGATCTTCTCCTTCTATATCTTCAAGTCCAACAATTTTAATATTATTTCGTCTACTGAGATTTTCAAGCTTATCAATTTTTTCCATAAATTGTTTTCTTTCTGATGTCCAAGCAGTATTTTCCTTTTCCATTTTGTCCATTCTTTCAACCATGTCTTCCGTTGTAGTTTCCAAGTCCGTAATTCTTTTTTCCATTTTTTCCTGTCTCTTTGTCATTTTATCAACCAATAATCTCCATATTGGTCATTTTTTTTTGAGTATTTTTTGATTATTTTTAATTACTTTTAATGTGTCTAATTTACGCATTATTTGCCTCAAAGTCTTTTCTATGTTTCTAGAAGGACTTTTAACTCCTTCATCTGATCCTTCCGAGAGATTTGACTCTCCCTCCGATTCGCTATCACTTTCAGTTGCAGTGGTAGCTGGGCTTTGTAGTTCTTGTTGCTCCCGTTTGCGCATGCTCCATCCTTCGCGTTTGCGCAGTTCACGATGGTCTTTTCCTTTGGAAGTGGCCAATGTTGCCACAGTCTCCTGTTCCGTATTGCCGGTGATATAATGTACCTGAGACCGCGGTTCCTCGGTAGACGTGGGCCTTGTTCTTGTTCCAACTTGCGTAGTCTTCCCGGTATTAGTTTTCTTCATTTTTCTTCCTTGAGGCATAGCTTGACACAGTCCGGAGTCGTTTATAATAACTTTTAGAAAGTATTGACTAACTTTTCTTCACTTAAACATTAATTTATTAACTTTTTACGGGAGAGCTGGGTCCCTGCGTCTCGATCCTACGTCATCACGTGATGTCCCCCGCACAAATCCATGTTGACTGTTCCTAATCAGACCCTGTCTATCCAGATAATTATATATACCATCTCTAAGAATACTTTCCATTAATTTACCCACCACTGACGTTGAATTTACAGGCCTTTAATTGCTAGGTTTACTCTTAGAACCCTTTTTAAACAATGGAATAACATGAGCAATATGCCAATCCTCTGGCACCATCCCTGTTTCTAATGACATTTGAAATATTTCTGTCAGAGTCCGTACTATTTGTACACTAACTTCCTTCAAGGTCCTAGGGAATATCCTGTCAGGACCTGGAGATTTATCCACTTTTATATTCCTTAAAAGTGCCAGTACTTCCTCCTCTTTAATCGTCATAGTTTCCATAACTTCCCTACTTGTTTCCCTTACCTTACACAATTCAATATCTTTCTCCTTAGTGAATACTGTGTTACGTATTCAGGCAACAATAAATATATATGAGTTAGGCAAGGGTTTTCATAACAAATAACACTTTTATTAAACACTGAAAACCAACCCCCCAAAAGTAAACAAACATTAGCTTAAACGGAACTCAGCTGCTGTGCGGCAGATTCACTGTTCTTAATAGCGTTGCAGATCAAACCGTTCTTAAAAGCAGTATTGAAAAAAACAGTTCTTTAAAGCGGTATGCCGAAAAAAAAACAGTTCTTTAAAGCAGTATGCCGAAAGTTCAAAAGCTCACAGTCCTTTTAAAAGGAGAGACTTATTAAAGCGATTTAAATTCTCTTCCACGTCGTTGTCCTTCGATTCCCCGGCGTCGAACTTTCCCACGAAGAATTTTATGGAATATAATGGCTTAAAGGTACTGACCTCTCTTCCACACTATTCTCAATCTCCCGCTATCCCAGCGGAGATTAACACGAGAACAGTCAACGAAATCCTTCCGAATGAGGATCACACAAGGTCGTAACCAATCCACCGTCGAAAATCGATTCTCCTCGATTTTTATCTTCCAAACTTTTATCTTCACTCTCCACCAGCAAAGAAACCGCTGGCAATGACCTTTTAAACTTTAGGCATTTTATAAAACTTCATTTTTCAACTAAACTGCGTCATCACATTAAATCACGCAGGGACATGAAGTCAGGTTGGCAAATCCCGCCACGAACTGCCCCACCTGACAGGGTGGGTCTTCCTTTTATACCCTGTAAAAAAAACCTGTCACATGACCTCTACTGGCAGGAAAATGACGTCACTCCACCATCACAAGACCATTACCTCATGTCCAGTATAACTTCAACCCCAGTCACGTGACAAGGGTACCACTGTCACGTGTCACGGGTACGTAACAACTGAAGAAAAGAAATTGTTCGAAATCTCCCCCCCCATCTCTTTTGGCTCCATACATAGCTGTCCACTTTGATTCTGTAAGGGACCAACTTTATTCCTCACTATCCTTTTGCTATTAATATAACTGTAGAAACCCTTTGGATTTATTTTCACCTTACTTGCCAAAGCAGCCTTGTATCTTCTTTTAGCTTTTCTAATTTCTTTCTTAAGATTCTTTTTACATTCTTTGTATTCCTCGAGCATCTCATTTACTCCATGCTGCCTATATTTATTGTAGATATCTCTCTTTTTCCTAACCAAGTTTCCAATATCCCTTGAAAACCATGGCTCTCTCAAACTTTTAACCTTTCCCTTCAACCTAAGGGAAATAAAGATTCTGTACCCTCAAAATTTCACCTTTAAATGACTGCCATTTCTCTATTACATCCTTCCTATAAAACAAATTGTCCCAATCCAGTCCTTCTAAATCCTTTCGCATCTCCTCAAAGTTAGCCTTTCTCCAATCAAAAATCTCAACCCTGGGTCCAGTCCTATCCTTCTCCATAATTATATTGAAACTAATGGCATTGTGATCACTGGACCCAAAGTGCTCCCCAACACATACCTCTGTCACCTGACCTATTTCATTCCCTAACAGGAGATCCAACACTGCCCCTTCTCTAGTTGGTACCTCCATGTATTGCTGCAAAAAACTATCCTGCACACATTTTACAAACTCCAAACCATCCAGCCCTTTTACAGTATGGGCTTCCCAGTCTATGTATGGAAAATTAAAATCTCCCACAATCACAACCCTGTGCTTACTACAAATATTGGCTATCTCCTTACAAATTTGCTCCTCCAATTCTCCCATTAGGTGGTCTATAATACATCCCTGTAAGTGTTACTACACCTTTCCCATTCCTCAGTTCCATCCAAATAGACTCCCTAGACAAGCCCTCTAATCTATCCTGCCAGAGCACTGCTGTAATATTTTCTCTGACAAGCAATGCAACACCTCCCCCTCTTGTCCCTTTGATTCTATCACACCTGAAGCAACGAAATCCAGGAATATTTAGTTGCCAATCACACCCCTCCTGCAACCATGTTTCACTAATAGCTATAACATCATATTTCCAGGTATCAATCCATGCTCTAAGCTCATCCACCTTTCTTACAATGCTCCTAGCATGAAAATAAATGTATTATGTCTTATGTCTTATTTAAATTTAGAAAAGATCCGCTGCTCAGTCTTAAATTCGAAACAATCTTCTTATGATATCTGGGGACCTTTCCTAAATTACTTTTCCAATTTATAAAGTTTAACAGTGCACAGACTTTTATGTATATTTTTATCTTCTCTTCTTAAGCGAATATGTTTTTTTTCTAATTATCCATTGTCATCCATCAGCTTTTTTCTTTGGTAGTTGGTAGGGGGTTGACTTTTTTTTATATAAAAAATTTCTTTTATGATGTATGACCTATCTTTAAATTTTTGATTACAGAGTGGTATACCTTTATGTGTTATGCTATAACATTTTGATTAATTTTATTACAATATATGAATGTACACAAGTTATGTTGAGATGTATCTATGTGTTGCATTCTGTAAATCTTGTTTTTTTCCTTCTGAATAAAAATACTGTAAAAATAAATAAATAAATGCATTTAAGAAATTCTCCACCTCTTCCTCTCTGTTTATCTCTAACAGTACAAACAACTTTACTATCTTTTTCTTCCTTCTCCCATACATCTATTCCTACACTCTGGCTCCCCTTCCCCCCTTGTATCTAGTTTAAATACACTGGAGCCTCTCTAGCAAACCTACCTTCAAGAATATTTGTCCCCCTCCAGTTCAGACATAAACTGTCCTGCCAGAACAGGTCCCACCTTCCCTGGAAAACTGCCCAATAATCTATAAATCTGAAACCCTCCCTCCTGCACCATGTCTTCAGCAACATGTTGATCCGCGCTATCTTACTATTTCTAAACCCACTTGCATGTAGCACTGGTAGCAATCCTGAGATTGCTATCCTGGAGGTCCTGTCCTTTAACTTGGCATCTAACTCACTAAATTCACCTTTCAGGACCTCCTCACTCTTCCTACCCATGTCATTGGTCCCTACATGGACCACGACATCTGGCTGCTCACCCTCCCTCTTGAGAATACTGAGAACTCGATCCGAGATATCGCGAACTCTGGCACCAGACAGACAGACATGCTTTATTGATCCGGAGGGAAATTGGGTTTTGTTACAGACGCACCAATCAAGAATAGTGTAGAATATAGCAATATAAAACCATAAATAATTAAATAATAATAAGTAAATTATGCCAAGTGGAAATAAGTCCAGGACCAGCCTATTGGCTCAGGGTGTCTGACACTCCGAGGGAGGAGTTGTAAAGTTTGATGGCCACAGGCAGGAATGACTTCCTATGACGCTCAGTGTTACATCTCAGTGGAATGAGTCTCTGGCTGAATGTACTCCTGTGCCTAACCAGTACATTATGGAGTGGATGGGAGACATTGTCCAAGATGGCATGCAACTTGGACAGCATCCTCTTTTCAGACACCACCGTCAGAGAGTCCAGTTCCACCCCCACAACATCACTGGCCTTACGAATGAGTTTGTTGATTCTGTTGGTGTCTGCTACCCTCAGCCTGCTGCCCCAGCACACAACAGCAAACATGATAGCACTGGCCACCACAGACTCGTAGAACATCCTCAGCATCGTCCGGCAGATGTTAAAGGACCTCAGTCTCCTCAGGAAGTAGAGATGGTTCTGACCCTTCTTGTAGACAGCCTCAGTGTTCTTTGACCAGTCCAGTTTATTGTCAATTTGTATCCCCAGCTATTTGTTATCCTCCACCATGCCCACACTGACCCCTTGGGTGGAAAAAGGGGTCACCAATGCCTTAGCCCTCCTCAGATCACCACTAGCTCCTTAGTCTTTTTCACATTAACCTGCAGATGTTTCTGCTCACACCATGTGTCAGGGAGGCAACAGACCATCCGGAATTCTCGATCTCTTCCACAGAACCTCCTATCTGTCCCCCTAACTATCGAATCCCCTATCACAACTGCTCTCCTCTTTTCCTTCCATCCTTTCTGAGCTGAGAGTCCAGTCTCGGTGCCAGAGACCAACCACTGCAACTTATCCCTGGTAGGTCGTCCCCACCAACAGTATCCAAAACGGTATACTTATTGATGGGAACCGCCACAGGGATGCTCTGTTCATTCTGTCTAATCCTGTTCCCTCTCCTGCCAGTCACCCAGCCACCTGTCTCCTGACTCTTGGGGGTGACTATTTCCCTGTAACTCCTGTTTATTTCTGCCTCTACCTCCTGAATAATCCAAAGTTCATCTAGCTCCATCTCCCGTTCCCTAACATGGTTTGTCAGGAGTTGCAGCTGGATGCACCTTTTGCAGGTGTAGTCATCAGGGACAATTCTGCTCGCCCTGACTTCCCACATACTGCAAACGGAGCACTCAACTGCCCTAATTGCTGCCTCCATTATCTACTCCTAAGGTAATTCAATTAATTAAAGGTGCTTACCTGGCCTTGCCTCACTTGGAGTGAAACTCGACCTCAGCCTCTGCTCGCTTTTTAAATTCTCCTGCTGATCTCAGAGGCTGACTTCCACACGCTTGCGCAGTTGTGCCCCATTCAAACCTTGCCTCTGCCTGTTCTCGCCAAAGCCGTCCCACTCTGCCTCAGTCCACTCCGACGATGGCGGTCTTTTTTTTTTAAACCTTTGGCTCGCTACGTCACGCGCCTGTGCAGTCTAGCCTCTTTTCCCCGATCAGTTTTAAAAAAAGACTTCTCTCCGAGATGCCTTTACTTCCCTCTCCACCTCTTGCTTCGATATTTGCGAACATCTTGGATAGTGTGTATATTTAGTCCTGGGTTATCAATACATTTGGAACATTTTCTGGGTGTGGGCAATTTTGTACATCCCAAGAACTTCAAAGCCTATTAAGTACTGTTGAAACGTGTGCTTTTTATGTGCAGATACTCGAGGACGTGCTGTTAAGGTGAGATTGGGAAGGTTTTAAGGTGATGAGCAGGTTAAGTTTTGTAACAGAGTGGTAGGTGCCTGAGAGTTACTGCTATGGGTTGGTGGAGGAAGCAAACATAATGCTAGTTTTAAGAGGCATGTAGACAGGCACATGAACATAGAGGGATATGAACCATGTGCAGGCAGGTGGGTTTAGTTCACACAAACTGCTGAAGGAACCCAGCCGATCATCCATAGAGAGGCATAAACAGTCAACACTTTGGGCCGAGACCCTTCATCAGCATTGGAAAGGAACAGGGAAAGAAGCAAGAACCTGCAGAATCTCTGTGTTTAGATGAAGTTTAATGTGGCACCATGGTCTCACTGTGGGCAGAAGGTCCTGCTCCTGGGCTGTATGTGGCAATGGTCATCAAGGTTCTTCTCAGCTGCTGCCTCCCATTGCTGAAGAGCTACTCCCTAAATCACCGTGATTTCTGCCCAGCAAAAGGCACAATGCGTATTATTTCCACTACGTGACAAACTTCAAGAAAGCTGCAGGTCTTTTTCAATCCAGCCTACTCCAGTCAGGAGGGGCAGAAATCTGCAGAAATTAGTCATCATCTTATGGTGACTCTACAAGAGTTTGCGGGCTAGGAATTTAGCCAAAGGATTTACATCAGTGACTATCTGATGAAGACCAGTGTCAGGGAAAAGTACATCATGATCCTTTGTTCAGTCTTTCTCACTGCAGCATTTCACCTCACTTTAAGCTTCCTGTGCAAGTGGGCTGTTGACTTCACAATCTATCTGGTAATGGCCTTGGCCCACCCAGCCTTGGCCCACCCCTGATCTAATCCTAGCCTAATCACAGGATAATTTACAATGACAAATTACCCTGCTGACAGGTATGTCTTTAGACTGTAGGAGGCAACCAGAGCATTGGTGGCCTATGTATATTGCCAACTTATAACTCCTTGATTTAGATAAGTGATATCCCTACAGATGGAGCGTGTACTTTGCATTATTAAATTAACTCTGCATTTGACAGCAGTTTAGACTGAAAATCCTTCAGATAGTGCAGGTCCATGTGGTGACTTTTTGACTGGCACATTTTTTTTCCGTTGGTTGAAACAATAATTAAAGAATATAATTTGTTTTCCCTCAGGCCTTGCCTATGTGCCAATATCAGGTGGAGGATCACAGGAGACTGCTAAAAGGAGAAGGGAGGCTTTGGGAGGAGCAGAATTTGGAGAAAAGATCCAATTCAAGCCTGCAGCCGCAATGATTACAGTGTCTCCAGGCAACCCTGCAAGCTTCAATTGTTCTATTGTTCTACCTGGATATGAACAGGATCTGCACATTAAATGGCTAAAGAACGGCGAATACCTAATTGATGGTGACCGCTGTTCATTCAAAGGTATCTCCTTTAGCGACGGTAGTGGCAGATCCACGATCATGAGCTCCTGCAGGTACAGCATTGTGTTCTAAGCATTCATTCTTACAGTTTTAAGATTTAGAAAATGATATTCCTAAATGTTTACATTGGGATTCTCCCCGTTGTTGTTTTACATTTGCTCTGAATGTGTCCGTTATTACTCTCCCCCTGCCCTGGAGGAGTTCTTGGTTAATGAAGCTGAAGGGGTGTGTGGGACGTCTTTTGCCTTAGTTTCTTCACAAGCAAATTCCTGCCACTGCAGTCATATTAAGATGAAGGCAAATGGGATTGAGGAGGAGAGCAGAAGGTTTCAGGTAGTGATGAGTAACTCTTGCAAGCTGTTTAACCCTAATTTGCAAAAAGGATCAGGAGGTGGTCGTAATTAAGTCTTCTGGTAGCATTGCTGTTGTCGGACCTTTCATTATTGCTAGTGATCGATGGGAGTGTAAAGGCCATGTAGCTGATCAATAAATTTGTTCAATTAAAATACGTAAAAGTAATAATCTTCTGGTTAGAGAAGCCATATCTGCTGCAACACCAAGAACCACTAGAGGAACTCAGCAGTGTCAGGCAGCATATATGGAGGGAAATGGACATTCCAGATGAAAGGTTTTGACCCAAAACATCAACTGCCCAATTCCTTCCATAGATGCTGCCTGAACTGCATTCCTCTAGTGCAGAAGTTCCCAACTTTTTTTTATGCCATGGACCCATACCATTAACTGAGGGGTCCATAGACCTTCGGTTAGGAACCCCCACTCTGGTGCATTTTCTGTTGGTCCAGATTCCACCATCTTCAGACCCCTGTGTCTCCATATCCACTGCATTCCGTTTTTGTTGGAATGTATTTCAGATTTTTGCTTACCATAAAAGTTGGAACTATTTTGAGTTGTCCAAATTCACTTAAAGGTACAACCTCCAATTTGGCAAGCCATTTTATCACAGTGAGTGCATTGTAGCCATGGTAAATGTGGTTGGCCACATTATTTATATTTGGTGTGGAGCTTATTTGAGGAATATTGTGAGAAATATGGCTGTGTAAAGAGTCTTGGGCCTATTTAACTTTGACATTGGGATCAGCGATTTAGCCTACTTGGTGGCTATAGTGGGGAAGGTTGAAGTTTCTTATTTAAACAAATTGTTTTGGATGTGGAGCAGAGAAGCTTCCGGCCCTCTTCCTGCTGCCTTCTGTTCACAGACTTGCCTTTGGACATCTGCTGGCAAGCGAGGTGACTGAAGATTGGATGAGTCCATTGAATGTGCTGGCTGTGCAGATATTTCATATTCTGGTAGCTTGTCACGAGCTCTTCCTGACCAGAGGTTTCCTGCATTCATTTGGTGTTTTAAGTTAAGCAGTTTAAAGATCTTGTTATGTGGAAACAGTGGCAGTGTTGATGTGAAAAGAAATTTGGTACTGACGATGAATTGCTCCCAATAACAGTGAACATTGGAGAAAACTATTATTTATGATAAACATTATTATAGATATTATTTATGCAAAAGGAAAAGTGTCAGTTGTACCATGAAAGCAGCAACCGTTTGTTTCCCATCACTGTGGAAGTTGTGATATCTCTCTAGACAAAGAGAGAAACGGTAAACTGTAGGATGAACAGTAGTGTGTTTTTTTTTGTAGGGCTGTAGATCGTGGTCTCTGTGACAGAACAGGTTGGTAATGCTAATTCTCCCGTTCACCTTGTCCCTTTGCCCGGTTAGTCACTTGTCCTCGTTCTGTCCCTGGTCTAGTTACCCCAGTAGTTTACTCACTTTGCCCCCCCCCCCCCCACCGTTCTGCAATTCTTGGGAGTTCATCATGTGCACACCCCAACAGTAAAACTATCTCGAGCTTGGCTAATCAAAACGATCCCTTAACGTGCTCTTCTGGTTTATAACTCACAAGAATAAAGATTCCAGACACAGACGTTCCAAACAGTTTCATTTATTTTCACTCACACCTTTGCTTCAGTTTGTAGACAGCAGAACGGCCTAAAAGAAGGGCAGTTTCGAGCATCCTAAAATAATGCCTGGGTCTGTGGGAGCAGGCGCACTGCACTCTGCCCAGGCAACACCACAGGTGGGGAGGCATTATTCATTTGTATTTATCTGAGTATATGGACACTGATCTATAGGTTTAACTAAGGCATTTGTTGTGGAATAAAACTGAAGGATGTTAGAATCCCTTACACATCTGGAGAAGAAGGATGCTTATGTGAGAATGCTGTTCTTGGACTACAGTTCAGCATTCAACACCATAGTTCCATCCAGGCTTGACAAGAAGCTCGGAGACCTCAGCCTTGACCCTGCCTTGTGCAGCTGGATCCTGGACTTCCCGTCCGATCGCCGGCAGGTTGTAAGAGTGGGCTCCCTCGCCTCCAACCCTCTGACTCTCAATACAGGAGCCATTCAGGGCTGCATACTGAGTCCCCTCCTTTAGTCCCTGTATACTCATTACTGTATCGCCATCCATGGCTCCAATCTGCTAATTAAATTTACTGACGACACTACATTGATTGACCTTATCTCAAACAATAATGAGGTGGCCTACAGGGAAGAAGTTATCTCTCTGACACAGTGGTGTCAAGAAAACAGCCTCTCCCTGAATGTAGCAAAAACTAAAGAGCTGGTTGTGGATTACAGGAAGAATGGAGATGGGCTAACCCCTATTGACATCAATGGATGGGGGGCTGAGAGGGTGAACAGCTTCAAGTTCCTCGGCATCCACATCACCGAGGACCTCACATGGTCTGTACACACCAGCTGTGTCCAGGTCCCACGATTCAGGACATTTACAAAGATAGGTGTGTAGAAAGGGCCCATAGGATCATTGGGGACCCAAGACATCCCAACCACAATCTATTCCAGCCGCTACCATTTGTGAAGCAGTACTGTAGCATAAAAGCCAGGACCAACAGGATCCGGGACAGCTTCTTCCACAAGGCCATCAGACTGATGAAACTATGCTGATTTGAGTAATTCTATATTAAATGTCTGTTCTATTTATTATAAATTATTATGATTGCACATGGCACACTTAGATAAAGACGTAACGTAAAGAGATTTTTACTCATGTATGTGAAGGATATAAGGAATAAAGTCAGTTCAATTCAATGAAATGTTTCAATTCTGCTTCTGAAAAAATTATGATAGTCTTGTCATGTGATTTCTCCCCCCCCCCCCCCCCCCCAAGGCCAACAGTAGAATTTCTTGATCCTTCGAGGCCAGGTGGAGGCAGATTTAAACCCTCAGTCTGGCTTTGCAGGAAAGGTATGGAGGTTGGATTTGACGATTGGTGAAAAGTTAGACTGGAAAGTTAAAGACAAAGTGTGTTATGGAGAAAGCTTCTTTATATTTGTAAATTTTTGTTTGTGTATGTTTATTTTTCATTTGTCTACTTGGTAAATGTATTTCTTTTTCTTCGCAACTTTTGGACAGCTTTTGCACTTTTTCTTCCTGGCACTAAATAAAACCCCTTTGCACTAACGTGCTGTTGCGGCTTACAAAGATTTTTTTTTCAAACATAGCAGCAGTAAAATATAGACTTTGAAAAACACTGCTCAAAGCAAATACTCATCAATTGGCTCAAGCATAGAAGTGGCTTAGCATAAACCTCTTGAATGTTTTGAGTGAATTGGGGTTTGTATATTTGTAAAAAGATTTTCCTTGACATTCTCCAAAGCAAAATGTTTCTTTTAGTGGGTGAGGTTGCAATAGGAATCTTTTGTTTTATTTTAATTGATCTTGCATGTTGGGAGTCACCTCTTCTTGTTTTCACAGAATTGAAAATGTAGTCCGCTCTGATGCTGGTGCCTATTACTGTTCGATACAAGTAGGTGATGAGCTGTTTGAGTCGGAGAAGAAAATCCTCGAAATAGAAGGTATGTGTTTTGCTGCACCGCCACAGCTTTGGTACCGGGATGCAAAGTATTCT
Source organism: Hemitrygon akajei (assembly GCF_048418815.1). Classification (NCBI taxonomy): domain Eukaryota; kingdom Metazoa; phylum Chordata; class Chondrichthyes; order Myliobatiformes; family Dasyatidae; genus Hemitrygon; species Hemitrygon akajei. The sequence goes on along the minus strand of NC_133132.1, from coordinate 52,465,592 downwards.
GTAGCTTTCAGTGTTTAAAAAAAATAAAAGAATGGGGGCTGGAAGTTTTTCAGCAAACACAAACCTGTTAAATTGGTACTGTGTCTCTTGGAAGGTGGGTTGGAGACACCACTGTTGTTGGGTGAATTGTACAGGAGGGAGATTGAAAATCTGTCTGAAAAGTACCCCAGCAACAACCTCTAACTCAACGTCAGCAAAACCAAAGAGCAGATTATTGACTGCAGGGGGAGGAAACCGGAGATTATGAGCCAGTCCTCATCAGGGGATCAGAATTGGACAGGGTCAGCAACTTTAAATTCCTCGGCATCGTCATTTCTTAGGATCTTTCCTGGGCCCAGCATATAAGTGCCATTACAAAGAAAGCAGGGAGCATCTCTACGCTCTTAGAAGTTTGCAAAGATTCGGTATGCCATTCCACAAACTTCTATAGAAGCACAGTGTAGAGCGTGCTGACCGGTTGTTTCATGACCTGGTATGGAAATAGCAATGTCCTTGTACAGAAAAGCCTACAAGAAGTAATGCATGCAGCCCAGTCCATCATGGTAAAGCCCTCCCCACCACTGAGCACATCTAAACGGAATGCATCCACCATCCAGGCTATACTCTCTTCTCACTGCTGCCATCACGAAGGAGATACAGGAGCCTCAGGTCCCACACCACCAGATTCAAGGACAATTATTACCATTAAACCATCAGATTCGAGAACCAGGAGGGATACTTCACTCGCCCCAACGTTAAACTAATTCGACACAATATGGTCTCACTTTTAAGGACCCTACAACTCATGTTCTTGATGTCTGTCTGTTCCAAGAACTCCTTCCCTCTCTTCCAAAGGCTTTGTATGTGAAGGTCTGTTATTTGTTGAATCTTGCCTGATATGTGCCAGTTTATTCTTTGAAGTCAGAACAAGATGTTTTGAACAGCCCTGAATGTTTGCTCTGTCTTTATTGCCAATGCCTGAACCCAGGAGCCACCTTCACCATAACCTATATCAGGATGGGGGGTGGGGTATCTGGACTCCTATACGCTATATAGCAATGATCAATTTGAGTTCACAGCTATAAACATTCTGCTGGAGGAACAAGATAATGAGATGTATCAGGCAGCATTTGTGTGTGTGGGGGTGGGTTTGCGGAATGGACAATTGACATTTCTGCTCCAGACTGTTTCATTTATGTGAAACTTGGGACCCTTCTCCCCAGTCTCCTTGTTATGCTCTGGATCCAAAAAGGCCAAAGCACTGGATTCCAGGGATGAAGTGAGAATCGTAGCCATTGATAACCTGGCATTAAAGAGCTCTGGTACAGTTGATTGAGAATTGGACTAAGGGTAAATCAATTTATCGTTTTCATTCTCACCATGGTTCAGCTTAAAAGAAAGGCATTGATGTGCGTGCCACCCGCACAGCTCGTGTGCGGTTTGAGTTAGCGCAATGGAAAAGCAACAACAGAAGGCAGAGTGAAGTGTGACAGAGTGGACTGCAAGGTGCAAGCTCATAACAAGCTGGATTATGAGGTCAAAAGTCCATCTTATTGAATAAGAAGTCCAGTTGGTAGTCTTATAACAGTGGATTAGAGGCTGTCCTTGATCCTGGTGGTATGTGCTCTCATGCTTTTCTGCTTGATTTAGTTGAGGGGGGGTGGGGAAGGTTTGGAGGAAGGGAAAGAAGAGCCATATATTATTGAGGCGGCCAGTTACACAACCAAGCGGCCGCCTGCACTTCCTGTCCACTCAAATGACGAAAACAGCTTGAAGAGTATACGACTGAGCAGAAGGAGATGTTCTTTGTTGAGGAGGAGGAAGGGGAAAGCTGGAGGAACTAATTTGTTGAAACATTGAGTCACTGCCATTGAAGCACAGTGCATATAAGAAGTATTCACCCCCCACCCTCCAGCCTTTGGAAGTTTTCATGTTTTATTGTTTTACAACATTGAATCACAGTGGATTTTGCTTTTTTGACACTGATCAGCAGAAAAAGACTTCTTTGTGACAAAGTGAAAACAAATCTCTACAAAGTTAACTAATTACATATATAGAACACAAAATAATTGATTGCACAAGTATTCACCCTCTTCGAGCAGATGCACCGGTGCATCAATTTCAGCCTTGAGTCTGTGTGGATAGGTCTCTATCAGCTTTGCACACCTGGAAACTGCAATTTTTCTCTATTCTTCTTTACAAAACTGTTCAAGTTCTGTCAGATTGCATGAGGATTGTGAATGAACAGCCCTTTCAAGTCCAGCCATAAATTCTCAATTGGACTGAGGTCTGGATTTTGACTTGGCCACTCCAGGACATTAACTTTGTTGTTTTTAAGCCATTCCTGTGCAGCTTTGGCTTTATGCTTGAGGTCATTCTGTTGCTGGAAAACAAATCTTCTAGCAAGTTGCAGTTCTCTTGCAGACCGCATCAGGTTTACCTCCAGGATTTCCCTGTATTTTGCTGCATTCATTTTACCCTCTACCTTCACAAGTCTTCCAGGTCCTGCTGCAGTGAAGCATCCCCACAGCATGATGCAGCTACCACCATGCTTCACGGTTGGGATGGTGTGTTTTTGATGATGTGCATAAGCCAAGCATAGCATTTACTCTGATGGACAAAAAGCTCAATTTTAGTGTCATCAGACCATAGAATCTTCTTCCAGCTGACTTCAGATTATCCCATGTGCCTTCTGGGAAACTCTAGCCAGTTTTGTGTGAGTATTTTTCAGCTGTGTCTTTCTCTTTGCCATTCTCCCATAAAGCTGCATCTGGTGAAGCACCCGGGGAACAGTTGTTGTATGTGCAGTCATTCCCATGTCAGCCACTGAAGCTTGGAACTCCTCCAGAGTTTCTTGATGACCTCCCTTATTAGTCCCTTCTTGTCCGGTCACTCAGTTTTTGAGGACAGCCTGCTCTAGACAGATTTACAGCTGTGCCATATTCTTTCCATTTCTTGATGATTGACTTTACTGTACGCCAAGGGATATCCAATGAACCTTTTTACAGAGTTGTTTGGAGTGTTCCTTTGTCTTCATGGTGTAGTTTTTGTCAGGATGCTGACTCACCAGCAGTTGGACCTTTGAGATACAGGTGTATTTTCATCACAATCAATTGAAACACCTTGATTGAGTCCAGTGATCTCAATTTAACTAATTATGTGACTTCTAAAAACAATTGTCTGCACCAGTGATCATTTGTGTGTCACATTAAAGTGGGTTAATACTTATGCAATCAATTATTTTGTGTGTTTTATATTTGTAATTAATTTAGATCACTTTACAGAGATTTGTTTTCACTTTGACGTGAAAGAGTCTTTTTCTATTGATCAGTGTCAAAAAAAAGCCAAATTAAATCCACTGCGATTCAATGTTGTAAAATAAAACACGAAAACTTCCGGGGAGGGGGGGGGGTGTGGGTGAATACTTTTTATAGGCATTATATTTGTTTCACTTCTTCCTGTCATGAGTTTTGTTATTCAAGCAGAGTTCAGCACCCTGAATTGGCAAAGGCAGAGTAGTAAAACAGTGAGGCTGGCAGAGATTAGGGGGTCATTCACAATCAAAGGATCCTGGAGCCTAGAGTGAGCCTATCAGGTCGGTACTGACTCTTTGAAAGAATGGTCTAATTTGTGTCATCCCTTTCCATTGAGTTTACTTTATTCATTTTTTAATTGCTTTTGGATAGCCATATTAAAATTATAAATGATATTAAACGTGAGCTTCTGCAGATGCTGGAAATCCAGAATAAGACACAGAAAGTGCTGGAGGAACTGACAGGCCAGACAGTGTCTATGGAGAGGAAAGAAACAGTGACTGTTTCAGGCCAAGGGTCTACAACATTCCCCACTGATCTCCCCTCTGGCACTTCTTCCTACAACTGGGACAAGGACTGTACCTGCCCATTCACCTCCTCCCTCACCAGCTCTCAGGGCTGCACTTGTTCTCCTTCCAGTGAAGACCAGAACTTGGTTTGGCATTTGAAGTCGACCACAACTATGAACCCTTACACAAGTTTGAGTGTTTGCCTTTAGATTGGATGAGATGATATTTAAAAGGGTGATGAGCAAAAACTACTCATTGTCTCCCTCAGGGTAGAGCTATCTGAATGTCTTGGCATTGCCTTTGTCTCCATGATTTCACCTTGACTTCATGTAAGGTGCAGCGCTAGATTCTTAGCGCACTGTGGATTTGTACTTTGTGATGAGTGCAACTGAGCCTCTGCAAGACTTGAGGGCAGATTACAAAAGAGAGATAGCAGCAACGTTTAATTTTCAGTCCAAAGACTTGATGAAAAGATCTAAAAGATAATCCTGCCTGTTCTTAATGAGAACATTCTGCTCTTTGCGCACACATTAGCTCTTAAGGAGCGAAACTATATTAGGTAAGTCTTACAGTTTTTAACTCCAGAAACCACCGTCAAAGAAATTAGCTGCTATCAAACTCTGTCACAGTTGTCTTTTGCAAGTTGCTGAGGCATCTGACATCATTCCAGATTGCAACTAATTTCTCCAAATTTCCTGCTCCAGTCATGTATTTGAAGTCTGATGCCTGGAAACTAGGCGGAAAGAAGGTTTCCAACATTCTGCTACACAAGCATGGTGTTGGTTTTCCAGTCAAGTCTGTTGCTGAGGTGAACACCCAATATTTGTGCTCCTCCACCACCGCAACCTCTACTACTTTAAGAGGCAAGTAGACAGGCACATGAACATAGAGGGATATGAACCGTGTGCAGGCAGGTGGGTTTAGTTCACACAAACTGCTGAAGGAATCTAGCAGGTCATCCACAGAGAGGCATAAACAGTCAGTACTTCGGGCCTAGATCCTTCGTCAGGATTGGAAAGGAACGGGGAAAGAAGCTAGAACCTGCAGAATCTCTGTGTTCAGATTAAGTTTAATGGGACACCATGGTCTCATTATGGGCAGAAGATCCTGCTCCTGGGCTGTATGTGGCAATGGTCATCAAGGTTCTTCTCAGCTGCTGCATCCCCATTGCTGAGGAGCTACTCCCTAAATCACCGTGGTTTCTGCCCACCAAGAGGTACAATGCGTATTATTTCCACTACATGACAAACTTCAAGAAAACTGCAGGTCTTTTTCAATCCCGCCTACCGGAGTCAGGAGGGGCTGTGGGAAATCTCTGCAGTAGTTAGTCATCATCCTATGGTGACTCGACAACAGTTTATGGGCTAGGAATTCAACCAAAGGATTTACATCAGGGACCATGTCTCATGTAGACCAGTGTCAGACAAAACTGCAGACACGAGAAAATCTGCAAACGCTGGAAATCCAAGCAACACACACAAAATGGTGAAGGAACTCAGCAGGCCAGGCAGCATCTATGGAAATTGAATTGACTTTATTACTTACATCCTTCACATACTGTACATGAGTAGAAATCTTCATGTTGCGTCTGTCTAAGTGTGCAGTATGCAATTTATTTAAATTTGTAACGATTAGTATGTACAATATAACATAGAAAGACAATTGTACCAATGTGAATCTATCAGTCTGATGGGCCGGTGGAAGAAGCTGTCCCGGATTGGTTCCAGCTGCGGTACCGTTTTCCAGATGGTAGTAGCTGGAACAGTTTGTGGTTGGGGTGATTCGGGACCCCAGTGATCCTTTGGGCCCTTTTTACACACCTGTCTTTGTAAATGTCCTGAATAATGAGAAGTTCACAACTACAGATGTGCTAGACTGTCTGCACCACTCTCCGCAGGCAGCGATGCAGCCAGTCAGGATGCTCTCAATTGTGCCCCTGTAGAAAGTACAGATGACGTTTCAGGTCGAAACCCTTCAGCAGGACTTGAGAAAAAAAAAGATGAGGAGCCAGAGCTGGAATGTTATTGGAGGGGAGTAAGAAACACAAGATGATAGGTGAATCTGGGATGGGGGAGGGCTGAAGTAAAGAGCTGGGAAGTTGATTGGCAAAAGAAGTACAGGGCTGGAGAAGGGTGAATCTTAATAGCAGAGGACAGAAGGCCATGAATGGAAGAAAAAAAATGGGGGGAGGAGCACCAGAGGGAGGTGATGGGCAGGTAAGGAGATAAGGTGGGAGAGGGAAAATGGGATGGGAATGGTGAAGGAGAGGGCTGGGGGGGGGGTGGGGTTGGGGGACCATTACCAGAAGGTCAAGAACTCAATGTTCATGCCATCAGGTTGGAGGCTACCCAGACGGAGTATAAGGTGTTGCTCCTGAGTGTGGCCTCTTTGTGACAGTAGAGTAGGTTATGGATGGACATGTTGGAGTGGGAATAGGATGTGGAATTAAAATGGGTGGCCACTGGGAGATCCCAGTTTTCTGGATGGCGAGCATAGGTGCTCGGCAAAGGGTTCTTCCACTCTGTGTCAGGTCTCACCGATTATACATGAGGCCACACCGGGAGCACTGGACACAGTAGATGACCCCAACAGACTCACAGGTGAAGTGTCACCTCACCTGGAAGGACTGTTTGGGGCTCTGAATAGTAGTGAGGGAGGAGGTGTAGCCAAAAGTACATTGTGATCCTTTGTTCAGTCTTTCTCACTGCAGTACTGCATCTCGCTTCAAGCTTTCAGTGTGAGTGCCGAGAAACTAAAATGGGCTGTTTGTGTCACAATCTATCTGGTTATGGCCTTGCACCTTATTGTCTGGGCTGACTGCACTTCCTCTGTGACCGTCGTGCTTTACTATGCATTCTGTTGTTGCTTTTCCCTTATACAGCCTCACTGTACTGATGGGATGAAATTATCTTTACGGAGTGCATTCAAAACAGCGCTTCACTGTACCTCTGTGCCTGTGAGAATAATGGACCAATTTAGTGGTAAATAGTTCAAACTTCAACTTAAGAGCCGAAGTCATGAAACTTCCTAACTTAGCTACATTTATGCCTATGATGGTTGTTGTGCATGCTTAGGAAATGAACTTCAAACCAGTGCTGATCTTTTTCCTGAAGCATGAGAGGAAATGCCCTGCCCTCCCCGTGCTTTAACCACACTGCACAGCACAATCATCTGGCAAAACATGGAACAGTTGGACAATTTCTCACCTAGCAAGAGCTCCCTCAGAACAGTGGTTGATGTTGATGATGAAATTCATTCCCACCTTCAATACATTTATATTTATTTATTTATTGAGCGAAAATGTGGATTAGCACCCCCCCCCCCCCCCCCCCCCCCGGCCCTTCGAGCTGTGCCGCCCAGCGATCTCCTGATTTAATCTTAGCTGAAGCACAGGATAATTTCCCATAACAAAATAACCTACTAATAGGTATGTCTTCGGACTGTGGGAGGAAACCAGAGCACCTGGAGGAAACCCATGTGGTTACAGGAGAATGTACAATTACCTGTCAGGTCACGGCGGGACTCTGCAACATGTCTCTTGTCCATTTGAGGAATAGTTTGTTTGAAGGTATGTTCCAGCCCGGAACGTCGACTGTGCTTTGTTCCATAGATGCTGCCTGGCCTGCTGAGTTCCTCCAGCATTTTATGTGTGTTGCTTGGACTTCCAGCATCTGCAGGTTTTCTCTTGTTTGTGATAAATGGACTGGATTTTTTTTCACATCATTATCTATAAACTTGAGAGACAGTAGTGTGTGAAAATCCCAGGAGATCAGATACTCAAATCTGTCTGGCAACAACAATCATTCGATAGTCAATGTCACTTAGGTTACATTTCTTCCCTGTTCTGGGCTGAACAAGAAATGAACCTCCTGACCATGTCTGAATGCTTTTATGCATTCAAACAAACCTTAGATTTAGCACAGAACCTCTGATCTGCTCAGCAGCACAGATCCATGTCATTCTCTCTATGCTTCTGGGACATGGGCTGTCTACCTGGAGTGAAAAAAGTTTACCAACAATGTTGTCTCTGCAAGTTGTTCCAAATTTGGTCGGATTAAGTGGCCCCATATTGGTGTTTACTTCCAGCCAACATCCCCTGCACTGATGCTCCCGTCATTCCTTGCCTCGATTCACATACCTGACCCAGACTCTCAAAATAGCCACTCTTTCTTTCATAGAAAAAGAGTGCCAGGAAGAGAAAAGGGAAAAAAAAGTCAAGGATGTTCTCAAAACCTTAGAAAACAAAATTGTGAATTCATAGGTGTACTTGGTATGTTATTGAAATACCAGACTCTCTGTATCAGACACCCACAGAAAGCCAGTGGTAAGTGGCACGAGTATCTCAAGGAAAATGGTTGCAGACTGGGGATCTCTTTAGACTTTTGACTCCATGAAGTAGAGTATGTGTATTTGAGTACAATTTTTTAAAAAAAATGATCCTTTTATACTTCCAGGTTTGCCAAGTTTTATTCAACAGCCAGAGTCGAAGAATGTGTCAAGAAATGCCAGCTTTAATCTCACCTGTGAAGCTGTTGGCCCCCCTTATCCTGTGGATATCCACTGGTTACATGATGGCGTTCTGATAAAGAGAATTGCAAACACCACTCTTTCTGTTCTGAATGTAGCCGGTAAGTTGATGATGGGAGTCTATTCTAATGTATTAAATTACATACTTGGTATTCAGAGTTCTCTGAAACAATGTGAACAAATGGGAAAATTGTTTTACTTGATAATAGATAGCTCTTTTTGTGTCATTTAAAACCTGATTCATTGTCTTTGATTTGAACCAACAGCTCAAGGGAAATAGCGATATACTGTAATAATCCTTGTGGAAGCTGCTATTTGACCCACTGCTACACTGTGGCAGCCATAAAGTAGTTATCCAAACTAATCCCTTTCTGTGTCACTGCATTTAAAGTGCTCATTTGGATACTTTCTGTGTTCACCACCTCTATGGCTCATATCCAAGTTAATTTGATTCCCTCAACGGTTTTCAATATCTTCCTTACCAATGACATTAGATTAGTTGGTTTGTAATATCCAGGTTTATTTCTTCACATCTCCTTGAATAGAGGCAAAACATTTGCTGTGGCTAATAAAAATTAAAACCCATTCCATGCCATGGATATCTTTCCCTCTTGGGGATGGATTTTATCATGGGCTGGGGATTTATCCATTTAAAATCATGAGAAGTCTGATCTTTTCTTCTTTTTGAAGTAAGTTGTTCCAAAATTGCATTTTGTCAGTCCCTGAAATCTTCAGCTACAATCTCCTCCATAATGAATACCACCAGGTGGTATTTATTTAAAACTTTTGATCCAGAATAAAGTGGTCGTTTGGTCATTAATTATTCTTTCCTTGATTAATTACCCTTGTACCCTTAAAATGCTTTGGATTTTTCATATCCTTGCCTGTCCTTGATTTGTTCTCTGAGGTTTTAAGTCCCCCCCCAGCCCCACATCTTGTGGTGGCCACTCTTATTTTTGGTTCTTTGTATCTGCTTTATCATGTGTTGCTCTGCCCGCTAGGGCGAGTTCGTTTTCCTTCTGCATTGGGCTGCTGTTCAGTACCGTCGGCATTCTGTGTTCCATTCCTTTTCCATACTAAATGAAACCCTCCCAACAACAGCATGTAACCATATTTGGCTTTAAATTTTCCCAACGGCATCTGCAACCTGCTCATGGATTTGAAAGATGCCGAGGGATATGGGTCAAGTGCAGGTAAATGGGACTTGGACAGGCAGTGTGGCTGCGGTGGGTTTCTGCGGCCTAATTCCATTCTGTATAACTCTATGACAATAACTAAACTCCTCCGTTCTCCCTCCCCCAGTAAGGATATTGGACTCACTCTGGTCCAGGTGCCATCTTTCTGGTTTGTAGAGTCCCCACTTTCCCCAGAAGCTGTCTCAGTCATCCAGAAATCTAAAGGTGTCCCTCATGCACTACCTCTGCAGCCATCCTCGTGTTCTCGTTAGCATATGCCTACAGGTGAAGTCACTGACTGTTCTTTGCGTGCAAATGTTTGTGCCACTGTGGAGGTGAGGCTGGTAGGAGGGGTGTGCGATTCAGCTAACAGAGAGATATGGTAGAAATGCCTCCTGATGTGAGTCTAGTGCAAATTGGTACATATTGCAAGGTGGATTTGTGGAGAACAGAATGGGGAATTTCAGACTGAATGATGCACAAATTGTGAACGTTATGTAAACCATGGTCTTTTCTTTCCTCATGCTTTTGGATAGGCTTATTTCACTGCTGCAATAATAGATATGTTTCAGGAAGTAGCCTTTCTGTCATGAACCTTGAATGTAACCTTACCAGTACTTGCTGACTCATTTTGTATATCAATTTAGTGGATAGCTTTAACATGTCTTCATTGGGCAACAAAGTCTTCAATTGGTGCTACAATTAACATTGGAATTGTTCGCAATCAATAGGTCAATGTTTCCATGTGAAGTTGTTTTAATCCCTAATCATTTCATAACTTGTATTGAAATCACTAGCCAAAAGTACTGTGTGCAAAATGTAGACTATATAGTACAGCTGGTCTTGGAACTTCATAACAGAGTTTAGTTTTGAAGAACTTGTCATTAACTGGCAGTGTGCTGACTCTTTGTAAACTGTTCTCTGAAGAACTGAACTAGTCATTAAATTAATTATCTTTTAAAATTCTCAAATCTATGCCTTTTAGGAATTAGTAGCAGTGTTCTGCATATTGTTTTCCCCCATTTTTGTGCTACCTCAAAGAACTTGATAAACAAGTTACCAATATATTACAAAAATTGCGACTTGGAGAACGGAGCTATTTTTGCTTTGATGCACATCCCCCTGTCAAGGTTTACTTCAGATGACTTAAAAAAATTATTCTCATTTTAGTTTCCTTGGATAATGTACAGTTTCATTGTCTTCAGTCAAGGAGTTGACAATTATTTGTGCGTGTCTATGATTCCCTTTTTAAAAAGAATAAGTTGGTAACTCTGGTGACACACTTGCTGCATTCTCTGTCCCTAAAAGAAGATACCGGACCACAAGGGCTGTAAACAAAATCCTGCACTCCAACAATTCTTTCTCCCCTGCTTGTTCAAGGAGCCTTTAACCTGTAGTCCTAAAAAAAAACAGATGGAAGTTGATTTATTTTCCTATCACTTCAGTACTGAGGGAGTGCGTATCATTGCAGAGAGAATGTATTTGATGCTGTCTGGTTTTTTGAATGGATACAAAAACTCCCCATCGCTGGGGGAGAGAGCCTGCCTGAGATACTGAAGTGCTGGTCTGTGGACTGTAGTTTTGATGGACTCTGGGACTTCCGCTGTAGCTTGCATGGCTGGGGGGTGGGGGTCAGTTCTTCTGCTGGTGCAGGTGGGGGGGGGGTCGATGCTTTTGCTGCTGCCTGTGGGAAGGGAGGGGTAGCGTCAGGGCTTCAATGTTTTAATTTATTCTCTGGGATTACTTGTTTCATGGATGTCTGTGAGGTGTACAAGTTTCAGGCTGTATACTGGATGCATACTTTGACATGAACCTTTGAATCAACTTGCTTCCAATACAGTTTTTCTAGTTAGTACAAGGCAGAATTTGGCTGTTTGTCCCGTTGGAATCATACCTGCTTCATCTTCAGAGAAAGCGTAGTGCAGATAGACAAATAAGGTATGAGGACAGCACCAAGGCAGATTGGATGACTGAATTCATGTTTTGTGTAGGAGAGGTCTGTTCAATGGTCTTAAAAGAAGCTGTCCTTGAGCGTATCAGTGTGAAATTTCAGGCTTTTCTAGCTTCTGCCCAGTGGAGAAGGGTGAAGAGAAAATGGCTGGTGTGGGGTGGGGGGGGGGGGGGTCTTTGATTATGTTAGGAAGTGTAGATGGAGTCAGAGGAGGGGAGGCTGTTTTACATGGATGGTCTTGGTCAGAGCACTTCTGATGCATCGCATGGTTCCTCCTACACAAAAATAAATTGGTAAGTGTCGTTGAGGACATGCTGAATATCCTTCAGTAACATCAGGTTGTTAGAATTATGTGTGAACTTGTTTTGCCAATGTTCGTTGGGACTGACCAATATTGTGCTGTGCTGTGATTTTGTCATATGAAGGAGAACTCTTCTTCATTTTGGTTACAGTGCATTTTTTTTTTGTGAATTTGGCGTTCAGCACTGATTCAAACTAAAACTTCTCCCACCCTTATTCTCACTTCCTCATTCTAAACACAGAAGCAGAGGCTTTCCTCAGTCTCTTCCCACGCTGACATATTAGAAGACACTATTGCCGAGGAGACACGGGATTGCGTAGAGAGAGTTTAAAGGAAGTGAGCAGGGGCAGTCAGAACATTTTGTGCACCACATTGGATGACGCATAATTAGGCACTTGGCAAGGTCCAATAAAAAGAAATTGGGTTTAACCGGAATGGCCTTTGTGTGAGTGGGCCAGTGTTAGAGTGGGGGAGTTGAGTGGGTATGCCAGGCAGGAGAGTGGAAAACTCCTCGTGCAGTATGAGGAACGCAGGGAGACGTCCAGCGTCACTGACAACTACACCTGTAAGAAGTGCATCCAGCTGCAGCTTCTAACAGACCATGTTAAGGAGTTGGAGCCGGAACAGGATGAACTACAGATCATTCAGGATGCTGAAGGCTTGATGGACAAGACATACAAGGAGATGGTTACACTCAAGATGCAGGACACACACAGCTGGGTGACTGTCAGGAGGGGGAAAGGGGATAGGCCACCTGTTATTGGTTCTTCCCCTCAACGACAGGTATATCACTTTGGATACTGTTGGGTTGGGGTGACCTTGCAGAAGAAAGCCATAGTAGCCAGATTTCTGGAACTGTGTCTGGCTCTCAGGTTCAGAAGGGAAGGAGGGGAGAAGAAGCGAGCAGTTGCGATAATGTATAGGGGAATAGAAGGGAGGGTTTGTGGATACAAAAGAAATTCCCAGATAGTATGTTGCATCATGGCTCCAAGATAAGAGATAACTCAGATCGAGTCCACAGCATTCTTAAGCGGGAGGGTGAGCTGCCAGAGGTCATGGTCTACGTTGGTACCAATGACATGGGCAGGAAGGGTGACGAGTTCCTACAAAGTGTATTTGGCAAGTTAAGTGCTAAGTTAAAGGACAGGGCCTGCAGGGATGTGCTCTCAGGATTGCTACCCATGCCACGTGCTACCAGAAATAGGAAGATTATACAGTTTAACGCATGGCTAAGGAGAAGGTGCAGGGAGAGGGCTTTGGATTTTTGGATCACTGGGCTCCCTTCCGGGGAAGGTGGGAAGTGTGCAGAAGGAAAGGGGGACTAACATCCTTGCAGGAAGGTTTGCCAGTGCTGCATGGGTGGGTAGGGTTTAAACTAGAGTTGCAGGGGTATGGGAACCAGAGTGCCAGAACAGGCAGTGGAGTGGTTATGGAGAAAGATGTTTTTAAGCCTATGTACAAAGTCAGGAATCAAAAGGTTGAGTATAGTGGAACTAATGTTCTGAGCTGTGTACATTTTAATGCAAGGAGTACTGTAGGAAAGGCATGGATCAGCACATGGGAATTATGACATAGTAGACATTAGTGAGACGTGAACCAGGGCATTACATAGGTGATTTTTAACTTTCCACATATTCACTGGGATCCACATACTATAAAAGGGCTGGGTCAGAAAGAGTTTGTCAAATGTATTCAGGAAAATTTCCTTAATCAGGACATGGAGGTCCCAACTAGAGGGAGTGTGATACTAGATCTCCTGTTGGGGAATGAGATGGGGCAGGTGACAGAACATTGTGAAGGGGAATACTTTGTGTGTCATGATCATAATGCCATTAGTTTTGAGGTAATTATGGAGAAGGATAGATCCAAGTCCTTGGGTTGAGATTCTAATTAAGCAAAAGTTCAGTTTTGATGGTATCAGAAAGAATATGGCAAGTGTGGATTGGGATAAGTTCCAAACATAGAAACCCTATAGCACAATACAGGCCCTTTGGCCCGCAATGCTGTGCCGAGCATGTACTTACTTTAGAAATTACCTAGGGTTACCCCCAGCCTTCTATTTCTCTAAGCTCCAGGTACCTAATCAAGAGTCTTTTAAATGACCCTATTGTATCCACTTCCACCACCGTCACTGGCAGCCCGTTCCAAGCACTCACCACTCTGTTTTTTTAAAAAAAAACACTTACCCCTGACATCTCCTCTGTACCTACTTCCAAGCACTATGCATCCTTAAAACTGTGTCCTCTTGTGTTAGCCATTTTAGCCCTGGGAAAAAGCCTCTGACTATCCACGTGATCAATGCCTCTCATCATCTTATACACCTCTATCAGGTCACCTTTCATCCTCTGTCGCTCCAGGGAGAAAAGGCCGAGTTTACTCAACCTATTCTCATAAGGCATGCTCCCCAATCCAGGCAATGTTCTTGTAAATCTCTTCTGCAGTCTTTCTATAGTTTCCACATCCTTCCTGTAGGGAGGCAACCAGAACTGAGCACAGTACTCCAGGTGGAGTCTGACCAGCTGTAACATTACTTCTGGGCTCTTGAACTCAATCTCACGATTGATGAACGCCAATACACCGTACGCCTTCTTAACCTCACAGTCAACCTGCACAGTGGCTTTGAGTGTCCTATGGAGTTGGACCCCAAGATCCCTCTGATCCTCCAGACTGCCGAGAGTCTTACCATCAATACTATATTCTGCCATCATATTTAACCTACCAGAATGAAACACCTCACATTTAACTGGGCTGAACTCCATCTGCCACTTCTCAGGCCAGTTTTGCATCCTATCAGTGTCCCGCTGTAAACTCTGGCAGCTCTCCACACTGTCCACAACACCCCTAACATTTGTGTCATCAGCAAATTTACTAACCCATCCCTCCACTTCCTCAACCCAGGTCATTTATAAAAATCACAAAGAGAAGGGATCCCAGAACAGATCCCTGAGGTACACCACTGGTCACTGACCTCCATGCAGAATATGACCCGTCTACAACCACTCTTTGCCTTCTGTGGGCAAGCCAGTTCTGGATCTACAAAGCAATATCCCCTTGGATCTCATGCCTCCTTACTTCTTAATAAGCCTTGCATGGGGCACCTTATCAAATGCCTTGCTGAAATCCATATACGCATACAGCTGTTTTCTGGCAAAGGTATACTTTATAAGTGGGAGGCCTTTAAAAGTGAAATTTTGAGTGTCCAAAGTTTGTATGTTCTTGTCAGAATAAAAGCCAACAAGTTTAGGGAACCTTGGTTTTCAAGAAATATTGAGGCCCTGGTTGAGAAAAAGGAGGTGCATAGCAGGTGTACGCAGAAAAGATGGAAATTGAGGTTCTTGAGTATAAGAAATGCAAGAGAACACTGGAGAAGGAAATCAGGAGGGATAAATGAAAGACAGTAGGTGGCTCTAGCAGACGAGGTGAAGGAGAATCCTAAGGATTTCTACAGAGCAAAAGCATAGCGAGGGACAAAATTGGTCCTCTGGAAGACCAGAGTGGTAATCTATGCGTGGAGACAAAAGAGATGGGGAAGCTCTTAAATTGATTTTTTTCCATTTGTATTTGCTTGGAAGACTGACACAAAGTCAACAGAAATGAGGAAATGCAGCAGTGAAGTCACGGACCCTATACAGATTACAGAGGAGGAGGTGCTTGCTGTCTTGAGCAAATTAGGGTGGATAAATCCCCAGAGCCTTACAAAGTGCTCCCTCGGAGCTGCGGGAGACGAGTGCAGAAACTGCTAGAGCTGTAGCAGAGATATTTAAAATGTCCTTAGCCACAAATGAGGTGCCCGAAGACTGGAGGATAGCTGATGTTGTTCCATTGTAAGTAAGAATAAGCCGGAAAATATAGGTCTGATTGGTGGACACGGAGGCCACGTATTCAGTTTTTCCATCAATGTGAAGATAAGGTGATGCTGTGAATAGTCCAAATGCAGGTATTAAATATTAGCAGTCAGTGTGATGGGTATTCAAATGTGAAGTCATCTTCTCTGGTCGTGGGATGTACGTATCTGTCTTATCCTTTCTGAATGGTGGAAAGTGAGAAGAGACATGGTGGGGTTGGTCCAAAGGTCAGGTGCCTTGGTTGTTTAAAGGTCACTGGCATAGTGAGGCTAATGGAATGTGAGCTTTTGTATCCAGGAGACTGGAGCACAGAGGGATTACGTTCTTTTTAGAGCTCTGCAAAATCCTGGTCAGTGAAAGAGGTACGCAAAATTAAGAGTTTCTTTTAGTAAATCATCTGTGTAGGTCATGTTCCCCAAACTCCACCTCACCTATTTTCTCCTGATTATTTTTCTCTGCTAGAGTTGAGTCAAACCCAAAAGTCAAATCAGCCTGAATAGATTAAATGAAGTTGTAAGAGCTGTGATTTACAGTTTGAACTTGTCATGTGATGGACTGAGTCCAGGGGAATAAACTAGTTCATGATTCGGCAGATCAGGCAGCATCTGTGGAGCGAAATACGGTCAATGGTTTGGGTGGAGACTCATTGATGAAAGGTCTCGACCTGAAGCATCAACTGTCTATATCGCTCAAGATCCTGCCTGACCTGTGGTATTCCTCCAATTATTTTGAGTATTGCTTCAGATTCTGCATCCTTTTTGTGCTTCATCTTGTAGTTTTATGATGGGACCTGACAATAAACATTGACTTCTCTTCAACTGTAAAACTGAATAACCAAACTGAAATAAAGAAGTAGAGACAGGTGACTTCCCTGTTACAGAAAGTCACGTTTGGGAATCCCAAGACAGATTTGGCCAACTCTGTTGCCTCCAGTACTACTTACAGGCATTTTTTTTTTCCAGAAAAATCTCTTGTACCAGGCTCGAGTTCAGGCCTCCTCATTACCAATTTTTACACTGAGTTGCCAGGTGATTTGTACTCCACTTAGAGCATGATGAGTTAAAAAAAAATCTGTGCTCAGCATAAATCTTTCAACCCACAGAAATCTCTGACATTTTGTTTGATTTCCAGCTCTGTATAACTCCACACTTAAAACATTGATGCCTTTGTTGTATATTTGTTTTCCAGTTCCTCGCTCCACCATAGCAAAGGTCATATTTTCACTTTGTAATGAGTGTGGTGAGCTGCTGATCACTGGCAGTAACTGCAACAATGAACACTATTCATGCTCTGTGCATGGCATACCTATTTAGATGTACTTAGTGTTGTTTAAATCCATCGCACTGAGTTACGATGTGAAACAAATTTGTTCCCAAGTGTGAGGCTTTCACAGTGGTATACTGTGCAAGAAATTTTCATTGGTCGATACTTTACATGTGGTAAAATTAACTGGATTCTTTAAGTCGAAGTTGAAATGAAAATTTAAAAAATTTAGATTATGAATTCAGGAAGGGAAATTGGGGTTGTTGTTTTGACAAGGCAAAGGGAACCAAAATTTGGAGTTGCATAGATTTAAGTTGAGAGGGAAAAGGTTTAAAACAAAGTTGAGAGCTAACTTCTTCATTCAGAGGGTGGTATGTATGTGGAACAAACTGCCAGCAAAAGTATTTGTGATGGTACAGTGCAGACGTTTAAACAATATTTTGAATAAGTATACAGACAGGAAAGATTCAGAGATTTGAGCAAATTGGACAAGTTTAAATGGGCATCCTGGTCAATGTAGTTGAGTTGGGCCAAAGGGCTTGCTTATGCACTGTATTGCTCAATGACGGTAGTGAAGCTGAGTGGGATTCAATACAATGCACAAAATATGCCATAGATTACAATAATCAGAATCAGGTTTATTGTCACTTGCATGTGTTGTGAAATTTGTGAAATAAGAAGATGGAAATTTCATTGACCAACCAGAAATCTGACAGTGGAGGAGAAGCAGCAGTTCCTAAAATGTTACATGTGTCTCGGTCTCCTGTACAACCTCCCTGATGGTAGTAATGAGAAGCAGACACATCCTGAGTGGTGGAGGTCCTTTAATGATGGATGTTGTCTTTTTTTTTTTGAGGCATCACCTTCTGAGGAGGTGCTCTGGTGGGGAGGTTAGTGCCTATGATGGAGCTGGCTGAGTTTCCAACCTTGTGCAGCTTTTTTGCGATTCTGTGCAGTGGCTCCTCAGCACCAGACAACGATGCAACCAGTTAGAATGCTCCCTGTGGGACTTCCGGTAAGATGGCAACTGTTTAGCTGTTCCGAACTTTTGCTCCGTCATTCTCCCTACCTTTGCACTATATGTCTCCATTCTTAAACCTTAGTTAGGTATTTTATTAGGTTTCTCTTACTTGCCTGCGAACACATCTATCTTATAATGTCTAACAAAAGTACTAAAACCGGGAAAAAGGAAACTTCTACGGCTTTGCCGGCTGACATTTTCGCTGCTTTGGAACAGCATCGACAAGATATTTTAAAGGAATTTAGAACTTCTTTCAACCAGCTGGATGTCAAATTGGATCGGATCAACGCTAGAGTGGACGAACATGCCGAACATCTATCTCGCATCGACTCAACTTCTGAAGATTTAAAACGCCGTGTCCAATATCTGGAAACCCTCTGCTCCAGCCTAGAGCAGCAGAATTGTAAACTTTTTTCCAAAATGGTGGATCTTGAAAACCGGAGCAGATGTTGTAATCTACGAATTCTTGGTTTGCCAGAGGCCACCGAACAGGGCTCTCCCGTGAAATTTTTTCCCGATTTTCTCTGCGAGATTTTTGGGAAAGAATTTCTCCCGACTCCGCCTGAGCTTGAAAGGGCACACAGGATCTACGTTCCCCATGCAACTCTGGGTTTCCGCCCACGGCTGATAATTTTGTGCTTTCATCAATACCAGGTGAAAAACCATTTGATTATGGAGGCACGCCGCAGAGGTACTTTTGCTTTTCAAAATACGGTCATTCGTTTTGTGGAGGATTTTGCCCCCCAGGTTCTGAAGATGCGTGCTGAGTTTAAAGGTGTAATGAAAGTGCTTTTTGATCGTGGTTTCAGACCCTCCCTTCGAAATCCAGCCGACCTGCGAATTACGCTTACTACTGGAGAGTATAAGTGGTTTAAATCAGTGAAGGATGCTGAGGCATTTGTTGGAAGTCTTCCGGCCATCCCGTCTCCTCAGGAACCCGGTCTGACCTTCTAAAATGGTGGATAAGTACCTCTCGTAGTAAAGCTATTTTTTTCCAGACTCAGACTGTACTTGAATAATTCAGACATTATCTATTGAAACTCAAAGGGCTGTAGACAATCTCTCCCTGGACTTGGTGCATTTTTTCTAAATAGATAATCCGAGTTTAATGTTTCCCTGCGGACGTTTAGATTATACTTGTGCAATCTATTGTATTCTTGTATAACTTTATCTATAGAGATCTACAATTGACTTTAACTTGTTTTGGAGGTTGGGAGTTTTTATTGAAGGCCTCCCTGTTGGTTGATTCATAGTTTAAGTCTTGCTTTCTTTTCTGTAAATGGTTCTCTTCGAATCTATAATTTCCCTCTTTTCTCCCTCCTTTTTTTTCTTTTAATCTTCTATAATTTTTCATGGGTAAGTTAGTTTTGGTTTTCTTTTAACTTTCTTTGTATCAAGTCTTATACTTCTGCTGAAGTTGTTCCTATTTGTTATGTTTTCTAGTGCATAAACTAGTTACCATTTGCTATAGTATTTATACGGAACTGTTGTTAACGACACAGAACTGGAAGTCATACTTGGGTTAATTTTTTTGGTAGAGCTAGCTGCTTTTTTTGGTAGCCGTCTAGTTTTGGGTTGCGAGGGTGGGGTGGATTCTCCAGTTCCAACACTACTCACTGTTTCCTTTGCTTTCCTCTGTTACTCAGGACATGTTTCTGTTTTGATTCTACAAATCCATGTTTACATTTTTGCTCCCAGACTGTTATTGTACTGCTTGACTTTTTATATGCCTGTTGCCTTCTACGTACTAACAATTGATAATGGTTAATACACTTAAATTTGTGAGTTGGAATGTAAAAGGATTGAATCACCCTGTTAAAAGAAGGAAGGTCTTCTCGTATATTAAACAACTCAAAGCGGACATTGCTTTCCTTCAAGAAACTCATATTTGTTGTTCTGATAACTCCCGGCTTTTGTCAAAGTGGGCGGGTCAGCATTTTCATTCATCCTTTGCTGCCAAAGCTAGGGGGGGTCTCCATCCTTATTAACTCAAATATTCCTTTTGAACTCCATAATAAGATATCTGATACAAATGGCCATTTTATTATTGTTTCTGGTAAACTATATAATACTAAAGTTGTACTAGCAAACCTGTATGCCCCCAATTTTGATGATGTTGATTTTTTTGAACGTTTTTTCTCCTCACTACCGGACTTAAACTCATACTCTCTTACACTGGGTGGTGATTTCAATTGTTGGTTAGATCCTAGTTTGGATCGATCGTCCTCTGTTACTAGACCACCTACTAAATCTGCCTTAGCTATTCAGTCGTTTCTCTCTAATTATGGTATCTCTGATATATGGCGTTTCCTTCATCCTACTGAGAGAGATTATTCTTTTTTTTCACATGTTCACCATACGTTTACTAGAATTGACTACTTCTTACTCGACAATCAACTTATTCCATTTGTCTATTCTTGTGATTATCAGAGTATACTGATTTCTGACCATGCCCCAATTACTCTGTCTTTAAATTTTCCTGGCCTCCCTCAGAGGAATAAACACTGGTGTTTTGATTCGACTTTACTATCGGATGATGATTTTCTAAAATTTATCAAGGATCAGATAACCTTTTATTTTAACACCAATACATCACCTGAAGTGTCATCCCAGATTGTCTGGGATGCCATGAAAGCATATCTGAAGGGTCAAATAATCTCCTATACAGCAAATCTTAATAGAAAGTCCTGTGCAGATCGATTAGATCTCATTAATCAGATTAAAGAATTGGATCAACAGTATGCTCAAACTAAGAATCCTGAACTATACAAGAAACGTGTAGAACTTCAAACTAAATTTAATCTTCTGTCTACTCAACCTGTCGAACGTCAACTTCTTGAAAGTAAGAGTCACTTTTATATTCATGGTGACAAATCTGGTAAATTTCTAGCCAATCAGCTGAGGCGTTCCAAAGCCAAACAACATATTACAAAGATCTGGAAGGAGAATGGAGACCTTACATTGGATCACATAGAAATCAATGACACATTTAAAAATTTCTATTCTCGACTTTATTCCTCTGAATCTTTGAATGACAATATCTCTATTGATCATTTTTTAAATAATCTGAATATTCCTTCGCTTTCATCTGATTTTAAAGCCAAACTTAATGCGCCTATATCATCAGAAGAAATATCTTCTGCAATTTCTGCATTGTCCTCAGGGAAATCTCCTGGACCTGATGGGTTCCCCGTAGAATTTTATAAATCATTCTCTTCACTTCTCTCTCCTCAGTTACTTTCAGTATTATCTGACTCGTTTAACTACAGCAAATTGCCACCCGCTTTTAATGAGGCTTCTATTATTCTTTTATTAAAAAAGGGTAAAGACCCAACAGAGTGTTCCTCGGATAGGCCGATTTCATTGCTTAATGTTGATGTTAAAATCTTGGCCAAAGTTTTGGCTTATAGATTAGAAACTTATTCCCTCTATTATTTCTGATGATCAAACTGGTTTTATTAAAAACCGTCTTCCTTTTTTTAACTTTCGGCGTTTATTTAACATTTTATATTCACCTCCAACTGGGATTCCTGAATGTGTTATTTCCCTCGATGCAGATAAAGCATTTGATCGTATAGAGTGGAACTAAATTTTTGCAGTTTTAGAAAAATTTGACTTTGGTCAAAGTTTTATCTCTTGGATCAAATTGCTGTATTTGTGTCCTACTGCCTCTGTTTTAACTAATTTTCAGAAATCCCAGTTATTTAACCTCAAACGTGGCACCCGTCAGGGATGCCCTTTAAGTCCCTTTCTCTTTGATTTGGCTATATAACCTTTGGCGATAGCATTTCGAAATTGTCCTGAATTGACCGGGATTTGGAGAGGGGGTGTTGAGCATAAAGTTTCTCTTTATGCTGATGACTTATTACTTTTTCTTTCAAATCCGTCTACATCCTTACCTCCAATGTTTTCACTTCTTGACCAGTTTAGCCAGCTCTCTGGATATAAACTTAATTTACATAACAGCGAACTTTTCCCAATTAATAAAGAAGCACAAGAATTAACATTTCGTGATCTCCCTTTTAAAGTAGTTCATAACCAATTTACTTATCTTGGGATTATAGTCACAAGGAAGTTTAAAGATCTCTTTCGTGAAAATTTTGCCAATCTTTCATATACTATTAAACAGTCTGTTACAATGGTCACCTCTATCTATGTCTTTGGTAGGTCGTATTAATGTTGTTAAAATGTATGTTCTCCCTAAACTTTTATATTTATTTCAATCAATCCCAATTTTTATTCCTAAATCGTTTTTTGATTCCTTAGACTCTATTATTTTGTCATATCTGTGGAAGAATAAGCGCTCTAGAATTAACAAAGTTTATCTCCAAAAATCTAAAAAAGAGGGTGGCATGGCTTTACCTAACTTTCATTTATATTATTGGGCAGCCAATATATGTTGTGCTACCTTTTGGTCTTTTTTCCATGGCCAACCCGAGTGCCCAAACTGGGTGGCAATGGAGTTGAGCTCCACAAAGGAATTATCTATCTCTGCACTTCTCGGCTCTGTACTCCCTGGTAGTTTGTCCAGATTAATAGTTAATCCTCTTGTCAGACACACTTTGCGTATATGGGCTCAGTTTAGGAAATTTTATGGTTTCCTTGGTTTTTCCTTTTCTAGCCCTATCTTACATAATCACCTTTTTTTACCTACTACGTATGACTCAGCATTCCATGATTGGTATAGGAAGGGCATCAGACATTTTGAAGATCTTTTCATTGATAATCGCTTCACTTCTTTTCAGCAGCTCTCTGCTAAGTTCAATCTGCCTAATGCTCATTTTTTTAGATATCTCCAAATTAGACACTTTATTATTCCTTTAACCCCTAACTTCCCTGAAATGCCTGAGAAAAATGTTATGGACTTATTTCTTTCTATTAATCCACTAGGTAAAGGTTTAATATCATTTATTCGTGATAAATTAGCAGCCTTACGACGTGCCCCTGTGGATAAAATTAAAATGGCATGGGAGCATGATTTAAATACCTCCTTATCCGATGAGACTTGGGACTCGATTCTCAAATCAATTAATTCAACCTCTCTTTGTGCTTACCATTGCCTTTTACAGTTTAAGATTGTTCATAGAGCCCATATGTCTAAATCTGAATTATCTCGATTTTACCCTAACATCAGTCCGCTTTGTGATAAATGCAAAAGGGGCGAGGCCTCTCTCATTCATATGTACTGGTTTTGTCCTAGCTTGGAGAAATTTTGGAAAGATGTCTTCATGACGTTATCGTATATTCTGAATCACCACCTAGAGCCTAACCCTTTAATTGCTTTGTTCGGTTTCTGGGGTGAGACAGATTTATGTCTGAGTTCGACTAAGTGTCGAATATTATCTTTTGCCTCTGTCCTGGCTGGACGTTTAATCCTCCTTAGATGGAGAGATGTTGCCCCGCCCACGCATGCTCAATGGCTTAACGATATTATGGCCTGCTTAGACCTTGAAAAAATTCATTATTCAGTCCTTAATTCGGATTTAAAGTTCCATAAGGTCTGGGGACTTTTTATTGAGTACTTTCATAACCTTCCTCTTAACTAAGGTTTTTTTTCAGTCCCTTGCTTTCAGCTCCTTTTTTGTTGGTAGTAGGCATTAATATCTTCTGTTGCTAAGTGTATTTACAGTTTTGGGGGTTTGATTGTCCTGATTTATATTCTCTATATTGTGTTGTGGTTGGTCTGGAGCTTTTTTTTTGTTGCGGGGCTTGGGGAGGATACTAATTTTACATGTCTTCAATTTGGGTGCTTTCTCAATTATCTTTCTTTGTATCATATTATTATTGTATGTTTATTTTTGCACTGTACCAATGTTCTTCATTTTGATCTGTGGGTTTTTTTTATCTGTAGCTATGTAGAAAATCTATAAAAAAAAACTAATAAAAAAAAAGAATGCTCCCTGTGGCACCAGTGCAGAAATTTACTGTGGGTACAAGAGTATTGCCCGTGTGCTCTTCAAGACTTGTATGGTAAAAGCTTGCTATGACTTCAGGATTCTTGGCTGCCATCATCTGAACTATCACGTGGCATTTAAATATTAAGAGAAAGCCAACACTTTTGAGTTCATTACTATACGAGGGGTGATTGATAAGTTTGTGGCCTAAGGTAGAATGAGTCAATTTTAGAAAACCTAGCACATTTATTTTTCAACTTAGTCCCCTCCTACATTTACACACTTAGTCCAGCAGTCGTGGACCATACGAATCTTGGACCTCCAGAAGTGTCCACAGCATGGGTGATTGATAAGTTTGTGACCTAAGGTAGAAGGAGATGAGTTATACAGCTCTCATTACATGCACATGCAGGTGAACTCTGAGTGATTATGCAGAAAGTTTGAAGTTAATAACTCATCTCCTTCTACCTTGGGCCGCGAACTTATCAATCACCCCTGCTGTGGAACTTTGTATGGCTTTGTTTTGATGGGTCTTGCGTTTTTTCTTCGATTAAACTGCATTTGTTTAAATCCCAACAATTAATTGGCCCATGTGACTAACACCACAGTGTACTTAGCATTGGTAGATAAAACTGATTCTTGTGGTTTCACTGCAGGATATCCATGCTGTTCTGTTCTTGATTGGTTTCTCAGACTCCATTCAGCCTAGATTGCCTGACCCTCTGTATCTCATGTCGAACTCATCATCCTCGACATCGTATTGAAAAATTCCCCTGTCATTGGCGGAATCAATGGTGGTGATGAATCAGCATATAGGAGGGAGACTGAAAATGTGGCTGAGTGGCATTGACTTCAGGAGGAAAAAAAATCAGAGGTCCGTGAGCCGATCTTCATTGGGTGGGGGGGGGGGGTGTGAACAGAGGTGGAGAGGTCAGCATCTTTAAGTTCCTCAGTGTTATAATATCAGAGGATCTTTCCTGAGCCCAGCACGTAAATGCAATTATGACAAAAGCACAGCAGTGCCTCGACTTTGTTAGAAGTTTGAAGAAGATTTGGCATGACATCTAAAACATTTTTCAAACTTTTTTCAGATTTGTGGTGGAGAGTTTATTGACAGGTTGCATCACAGCCTGAGATGGAAATGCCCAAATGAAAATCTTACAAAAAGTAGTAGGTATACACAGTTGGTCATGAGTAAGGCCTTCCCTGCCATTGTGAACATCTGCAATGGGCGTTGTTGTAGGAAAACAACATCCATTATCAAGGACACTCAGCAAGAAGATAACAGGAGCCTCAGGACCCACACCACCAGGTTCAGGAACAGTTACTAACCCACAACCATCAGGCAAAGGGGATAACTTCACTCGCCCCATCACTGAACAGTTCCCACAACTTGTGGACTCACATTCAAGGACTCTTCATCTCGTGTTTTCAATATTTATTGCTTAATTATTTCTTTTTTCTTTTGCATTTGCACATTGGTTGTTTGTCCTGTTAGCTGAGGTCTTTCATTGATTCTGTTATGTTTCTTGTATTTGCTAAGTACGTCTGCTAGAAAATGAATCCCAGGGTTGTATAGGGTGTCATATATTTACTTGGATAATAAATTTACTTTGAACTTTGAAGTTTTAAAACTCAATATAAGCCTAAATCTTATTTAAACCTTTTCACTCTTCCATATTTCATCAAATCTCTTCTCAAAAGCTGAGCAGGGAGCAAAGATACTTTGTCAAATATGTGGGTAACCAACAAGACTTGATCATTGCTTTGAAATTTTGCCATAATTATATTTTTTTAAATTCTTCAGGTACTTGGTAAGTATTGTACCTAAAACCTAAGTAAAGTGTAACACTAAACTTAACACTATGAGCAGTTAACACTTGTTCTTGGCACCAAATTTTACGACCGATTTGTCAGCAGCACATGACACTGTTTCTGATTACTTGTGGGGAAAAATGTGAACCACTGGAAAAATAAATATTTCCTTCACTTCGTGTTTTATTTTCATGCAATCAAGTTCCTGCGCTGACCTTGCTTTCGAGAGAAGTAGATCTATATCATATCTTGGATTATTAACAATAAGCAGGACATGTACTGTTTTTGCATGTCAGACCCTGGGGCTGGTTTCAATAGCAGAGGCTATCTGAGCTGCAACATCTTTGTCCTGTGCCCAGCTGATACCTGCCAGATTGTATTTGCCACCACTCAGCACATTCCTGAGAGCATCAACCTTGCGTTTCTTGGATCTGTTGTCCTAGTCCCTGCATGGAACCTCATTTATATGTGGAAATTCTCTGGCTGTAGTTTGAGGGAACTTCTGAAGGACAGCAGAAATGTTTGAGACTATTACAGTCCGGTTAACTTTGGTTGGTTTTATTGGCTCTTGCATCTTGACCATTGCGATGTACTCGTTTAAGTCCAACAGTGCTAATTGGCCCATGGTAATCATGTGAACCACAGAGCAATCAGTAATGGCAAATGTAGAAGCAATACCAAACCAAAACCACAACAAAACAATCGCCACTAGCCTTGCGACCCTACAGATTTGTTATACTTGCGTGACACATTCCCAGCACTAATGATTGCTTCACAAGTCGAATCCTTTATTCGAACCTTTATTAGCGACAAGAAAACATGCAATCTTGAAGCAATGAAACTTAAGCACACCCAAGTGTAGCCTAAACATTATTCAGTGATATTTAGTGCTTCTCAGCGGTCAGCAAAAGATACCATAAGACCAGAAGATATAAGAGCAGAATTAGGCCATTTGGTCTATCGAGTTTGCTCTGCCATTTCATCTTGGCTGATCCATTTTTCCTCTCAGCCCCAAACCCTTATTTTGTCACGCCCTGACCAATCAAAAATCTAACAATCTCTGCCTTAAATATACTGTACATAAAGACTTGTCCTCCACAGCTGCCTGAGGCAATGAATTCCACAGATTCACCACTCTCTGGCTAAAGAAATCCCTCCTCATCTCTATTCTAAAGGGATGCCCCTCTATTTTGAGCCTGCGTCCTCTGATTTTAGACTCTTCCACCATAGGAAACATCCTCTCTACATCCACTCCATCAAGACCTTTCAACATTTGAGAGGCTTCAATTAGGTCACCTCTCTTCTGAATTCCAGTGAATAAAGGCTGAGAGTCATCAAACGCTTTTCATAAGACAAGCCATTCAATCCTGTAATTATTTTTGTGAACCTCCTTTGAATCTTCTCCAGTATCAGCAGATCCTTTCTAAGATAAGGGGCCCAAAACTGCTCACAGTACTCCGAGTGAAGCTTATATTGTCTCTACATCATATCCTTGCTTTTAATATTCTAGTCTTCTTGAAATGAATGCAAACATTGCATTTGCTTTCCTCACCACTGACTCAACCTGTAAATTAACCTTTAGAGAATCCTGCACAAGGACTCTCAAATTCTTCTGCATCTCAGATTTTTGTATTTTCTCCCTATTTAGAAAATAGTCAAACCTTTCATTTCTTCTACCAAAGTGCATGACCATACACCTCCTGACACTGTATTCCATCTGCCACTTATTTGCCCATTCTGCTAATCTGTCCGAGTCCTCTGTAGCCTCTCTATTTCTTCAAAACTCCCACCTATCTTAATATCGGCTGCAGACCTTGCTATTAAGTCATCAATTATATCATCTAAATCAGTGACATACAATGTAAATAGAATTGGTCCCGAGACAGATCCCTGTGTAACACCACTAGTTACCAGCAGCAAACCAGAAAAGGCTCCCTTTATTCCCACTCTTTGCCTCCTGCCAATCAGCCACTGCTTTATCCATGCTAAAATCCTTTTTATAATACCATGGGCTCATAGTTTGTAAAGCAGCCTCATGTGTGGCACCTTGTCAAAGGCCTTCTGAAAATCCAAGTACACAACGTCAACCAATTCTCCTTTGTCTATACTGCTTGTTATTGCTTCAAAGACTTCCACCAGATTTCCACAACATTTTCCCTTGAGGAAACCATGCTGATTATGGCCTATTTTATCATGTGCCTCCAAGTACCCTGAGACCTCATCCTTAATAATCGATTCCAACATCTTCCCAACCACTGAGGTCAGACTAACTGGCCTATAGTTTCTTCTGCCTCACATCCGTCTTGAAGAGTGGAGCGACATTTGCAATTTTCCAATCTTTCGGCACCATTCCAGAATCTAGTGAAACTTGAAAGATCATTACTAATGCCTCCACAATCTCTTCAGCCACGTCTTTCAGTACCTTGGGGTGTACACCATCTAGTCCAGATGACTTATCTACCTTCAGACCTTTCAGTTTCCCAAGAGCCTTCTCCCTAGTAATAATGACAGCTTCTCACACTTCATGACTGCTGACACTTGGGACTTCCACCATTTTGCTGGTGTTCCACAGAGCACACTGATGCAAAATGCTTATTCAATTCATCTGCTATTTCCTTGTCCCCAATCCTACATCTCCAGCATCATTTTGCAGCAATCTGATATCCACTCTTGCCTTCCTTTTACACTTTGTATTTGAAGAAACTTCTGGCACCCTCTTTAATATTGACTAGCTTACTTTTGTGTTCCATCTTTACCTTAATGTCTTTTTAGTTGCGTTCTATTGGTATTTAAAAGCTTCCTAATTCTCTAACTTCCAACTAATTTTTGCTTTATTATATGCCCTCTCTCTGGCTTTTATGTTGGCTTTGACTTCTCTTGTTAGCCATGGTTGTGTCACCTTTGCTTTAGAATATCTTTAGAAATCTTCCTCTTTGAAATGTATATATCCTGTGCCTTCCAAATTGCTTCTAGAATTCCAGCCATTGCTGCTCTGCCATCATCCTTGCCAATGTTTTGCAATCAATTCTGGTCAACTACTCTCTCATGCCTCTGTAATTTCTTTTACTCTGCTGGAATACTGATACATCTGACTTCGCTTTTCTCTCTCAAATTTTGTGGTAAATTTGATCATGATCACTTGTCCCCCTCCCCCATGTTTTTTTTACCTTAAGCTCTCTAATCAATTCTGGTCCATTGCACATACCCAATCCAGAATAGCTGGGCCCCTAGTGAGCTTAACCATGAGCTGCTGTAAAAAGCCATCTTGTAGGCATTCAAGAAACTCCCCCCTTTTGGAAGCCTGCACCAATCTGATTTTCCCAATCTTACCTGTATGTTGAAATCCTCCATGACTATTGTAACATTGCTCTTTTGGCATGCATTTTCTATCCCTCGTTGTGATTTGTAGACCACCTCTTTACTACTGTTTGGGGTCTGTATACAGTTCCCATCAGGATCTTTTTCCCTTGCAGAATCTATCCACAACTATTCAACATCTTCTGACTCTATGTCACCTCTTTCTAATGATTTAATTTCACTTTTTTGCCAAAAGAGCCAAGCCACCCCCTCTGCCTTCCTGCCTATCCTTAGACATAAAGCTCCCAGCTATAATCTTCTTTCAGCCATGATTTAGTGATGCTCACAACATCATACATGCCAATCTGTAACTGCTACAAGTTCATCGACCTAATTCTGTATACTGTGTGCGTTCAGATATAACACCCTTAGTCCTGCATTCACCCTTTTTGATTTTGTCACCTTTTCCAATGCTTCAGGTGAGACCATTCCTGAAGATCTCTCTGATGAGGAATATTCCCTTTGTCGACAGGCATACGTTCCTGTGTATAGATGTTGTAGTTCACAACGGTTTTTACTATCGAAGCCAGCCTCTTCCAATCCTAAAACGACCTGTTGTCTTGTCAGTTTGAGTTTGTCCCTGAGGCTCTCTGTGCAGAACCCTGTGGTACTTCCTTTATCTAGGAAAGCATGAGTAACCACTGTCTTGTTACTCTTCTTAGCCTTCACCTGAACTGGAATTATAGGAAGTTTACAATCACAATCACCGTAAGACCAATAGATTCCCAGGGTGGTGCTTGCTGCTGTGCTTGCTTCATTCGTGGCTTGTTTCGAATCTGAATCCTTTTCACCAGCTCAGGGTTCAGTTTCTGCTTCTCTTTCCACAGTAGTGGTAACGCTGCTTCTTTTAGCTTGAGAACAAGTTTGTGATCCTTACTGCTCACACCTTTACTGACTGCCAGCAAGCTAGCCTTGTGCTTTTTTACAAACACTGGGTGTGTAGCAATCTTTTCTTGCAGTTTACAGACTGCCGATCTCCGTTTTCTCCAAAGTTCATCAGGTAACTTATTTACGACAATCCTCATTAGCAGGCACGTCCAACTCACGCAGGTCCTGCACGTCTGCCATGGCATTGCAACAACTTTTAAGAAAAAGGCTGTGCTCCTGAAGAGCTTTCTTGTCTTCTGTTTGGATACATGGCCAAGAAAGAGCCTTTTCCATGTAGGCTGCAGCAAATTTCTGCTCGTGACTGAAGTGTTCCTGTAGTAAGCTTGGGTCTTTGGATATCCTTGCTTTGGGCTGGCTGGCTGGCAACTTTTGACAAGCTCTCTGGGATATTCTTCAGTGAACTGTTCATGAAAATGAAGACAGTCACCATAATTACCAGTCTTGCCATCAGTGCTATTCTTGAAAGCCCCCATAAACGAAAAATATTGATTGGATCGCCATGGAAGATTTGAATCTCCTTTTTATAAGCAGAGATGTAATTTGTTGTTGTTGCATCACTATGCTGGTTAGTTCCTTTCACATTCTTACGGTCTAGAGTGCAGCATTTAGATGTTTATCATCTGAAACCTGAGTGTCCTCAGAAGCACCTTTTGTTTTTGGATAGGTTCAGAGTGCCTCCTTGGTGCAGGCTGAGATTGAACACCCTGAACTACCCTTTGGGGTTCAAACTCGTGGCTCATGGGCAATTGTTCCTCAAATGTATCCACATTGACTTCGAGTATGCTGCATTTTCTTTGTTCCATGTCAACATAGGATCTCTCACCATGGAACTGCTCTGCTGCAGCATGTTTAGCACTCATAACACTTAAAGCACTTAGCACTTTAACTCTGACCATCTTGGCAGCAATTTCTTCTTGCAACTTAAAGCTGCTCCATTCTCCTTTGAAGTAGCTTTTTCATCTGTTCCTGGTTTTTCTGACACTCCTGCTTTTTCTAAAGATGTCCACTTGTTCTTCCTGGTCTCTTAAGAGGCTGTTCCATTTTTTTTCTTCCTAAGAACATTTGTTCCTCAATATAACTCGGCTAAATCACTTTCCCTTCTAATGCGTGCTGATGAGGTACCAGATGCACGAGTCATGCTGTTAGCAATAGAATATGCTGTCTTCAGCATGTACATCACCCTGAAACTCATTGCCTTTTTACATAGTCACAGACTGTTCTTTGGCTTTGTAAATATTTTCATTTCCTCTTTTTAAAAGAAACTGACCAGAAGCATCACACACAAAATGCTGGTGGAACGCAGCAGGCCAGGTAGCATCTATAGGGAGAATCACTGTCGACGTTTCGGGCCGAGACCTTTCGTCAGGACTAACTGAAAGAAAACATAGTAAGAGATTTGAAAATAGGAGGGGGAGGGGGAAATGTGAAATGATAGAAGACCGGAGGGGGTGGGGTGAAGCTGAGAGCCGGAAAGGTGATTGGCAAAAGTGATACAGAGCTGGAGAAGGGAAAGGATCATGGGACGGGAGGCCTCAGGAGAAAGAAAGGGGGAGGGGAGCACCAGAGGGAGATGGAGAACAGGCAGAGTGATGGGCAGAGAGAGAGAAAAAAAAAAGGTGGGGGGGGGAACTAAATATATCAGTGATAGGGTAAGAAGGGGAGAGGGGGCAATAATGGAAGTTAGGGAAGTCAGTGTTCATGCCATCAGGTTGGAGGCTACCCAGCCGGTATATAAGGTGCAAACACGAGGAAATCTGCAGATGCTGGAAATTCAAAGAACAACACATACAAAATGCTGGTGGAACACAGCAGGCCAGGCAGCATCTATAGGGAGAAGCGCTGTCGACGTTTCGGGCCGAGACCCGAATATAAGGTGTTGTTCCTCTAACCGGAGTGTGGCTTCATCTTGACAGTAGAGGAGGCCATGGATGGACATATCAGAATGGGAATGGGACGTGGAATTAAAATGTGTGGCCACTGGGAGATCCTGCATTCTCTGGCGTCGAGAGTGTAGGTGTTCAATGAAACAGTCTCCCAGTCTGCATTGAGTCTCACCAATGTATAAAAGGCCACACCGGGAGCACCGGACGCAGTATACCACACCAGCCGACTCACAGGTGAAGTGTCGCCTTACCTGGAAGGACTGTCTGGGGCCCTGAATGGTGGTGAGGGAGGAAGTGTAAGGGCAGGTAGAGCACTTGTTCCACTTACCAGGGTAAGTACCAGGAGGGAGATCAGTGGGAAGGGATGGGGGGGAATGAAGGGACAAGGGAGTCGTGTAGGGAGCGATCCCTGCGGAAAGCAGCAAGAGGAGGGGAGGGAAAGATGTGCTTGGTAGTGGAATCCCGTTGGAGGTGGCGGAAGTTACGGAGAATTATACGTTGGATCCAGCTGGTGGGGTGGTAGGTGAGGACAAGGGGAACCCTATCCTAGTGGAGTGGTGGGCGGATGGGGTGAGGGCAGATGTGCAGGAAATGGGAGAGATGCTTTTGAGAGCAGAGTTGATGGTGGAAGAAGGGAAGCCCCTTTGTTTAAAAAAGGAAGACATCTCCTTCGTCCTGGAATGAAAAGCCTCATCCTGAGAGCAGATGCGGCAGAGACAGAGGAATTGTGAGAAGGGGATAGCATTTTTGCAAGAGACAGGGTGGGAAGAGGAATAGTCCAGGTAGCTGTGAGAGTCTGTAGGCCCTTCTTACCCCATCCCTGATATATTTGGTTTTTTCCCCACTTCCTCTTTTTTTTCTCTCTCTTTGCCCTTCACTCTGCCTGTTCTCCATCTCCCTCTGGTGCTCCCCTCCCCCTTTCTTTCTCCCTAGGCCTCCCGTCCCATGATCCTTTCCCTCCTCCAGCTCTGTATCCCTTTTGCCAATCACCTTTCACAAAATCCAAATCACAATCCACCTTTCACACGCAACACAGAATCCAAAGCAAATAGAGAACAGATACATCGCTCCTACAGTAAACCAGATTCATCCGGATGTCGCCCCATTTCTGGTCTTTTGTTACATTTCTATCTGCTTTGTTCTCAATTGATTTATCAAGCTGTCAATGCATCCCAGGTTTTCTGGACTTCTTCTGAGATGGTCTGCTACTCAGTTTAAGTGAATAGTGATAAAAAGTTTGCACAAATGTAGCACACCTTAGCAGGATCTCCAATTCCAGCAAGGCTTTACCTTGAAGGGTTCCATCAAATTTGTTGTGATAACTATGAACTCAGACTTGCTCACTATTTCCTTATCTGGTTGTTGTTCCTCTCCATGCAGATCGGGCAGCAACTTTGTCATTTCTTCAGCGTTTTGTCCTCTTTTTTTTTAACAAGGCTGAATTGCTAGCTCGATCCTTATCCCAGCATAGATGGAAAGTGTGCAAGGAGCCATCCACATTTGAACCCAAGACCGTGAGCCTCTAAGTCCTGTGCAGGTGCCACTACACCACCAGGCAGCCATTCCTTATCTGGTGCCCCACTCTAAATGGAAATGGTTACAATATTCATTGCCCTGAGAGATTAAGCACTCAAGGCCGCCAGTTTCCTAATTGTCAGTCATTTTCATTCTTCTTCCCAATCCCACACCAACATGTCCGTCCTCTGCCTCCTGCACTGCCCAGCTGCGGAACTAACCACCAATCAGATGGACAGCACCTCATGTTCTGCCTGGGTAGTCTCCCACCTGACAATGTGGACTTTGAATTTTTTGATTTCCACTAACTACTCCCCTCTGTCCCTTCTTTTCCTACCCTCCCGAGTTCATCTGCCCATCACCCACACACTCTTCCCACCGGTTTCCCCCCCCTTCCCCCCCCCCCCCCTTTATCACATGCACCACCTGTCTCTATTAGGTCATCTTCAGCCCTTGGGCACTTCCACCTCCCTAACTTTTGACATCATTCTTCCTCTCCCCTCCCCCCATCTGCAAATCACTCCCCGAACCTGGATCCACCTGACAGCTCTTGCTTCACTCCTTCCCTCCACTTTTTTACACATGCTGCTCCCTCCAATCTTGATGACTGAAGAATCTTGTCCGCTGTCCATTTTC
Source organism: Hemitrygon akajei (assembly GCF_048418815.1). NCBI lineage: Eukaryota > Metazoa > Chordata > Chondrichthyes > Myliobatiformes > Dasyatidae > Hemitrygon > Hemitrygon akajei. Next base: position 52,431,719 of record NC_133132.1, on the reverse strand, counting down.
GTCCGTAGACATTGCCTGATTTGCTGAGTTCTTCCAGCGGTTCATGCGTTGCACTACATTCTCTTGCATTTAGAAAAATAAGTGATCCCACAGAGAGACAGAAACTTTTCACCGTGCTTGATAAGGTAGATTTGGACTTGATTTTTCCATTAGTTGGGTGTCTAGAACTGGAGTGTTACAGCCTCAAAGTAAGAGGCCAAATGTTGAGGCTAGAAATGAGAATTCCTTACCCAAATCTTAGCTATTTTCCACCCACAAGGTCAGAAGTTATTGGGACACTTGGTGTATTCAAGACTGAGGCTGAAGTTGCACCAAAAGTTTAAGGGAATTGAGGGATGTGCGATAGTGCAGTGAAGTGTGGAGGGAGAAGATCAACCATGATCCTGTCAGTGGAGAAGCCACCATGTTTGTATTCTGTTCCCAATCCTCTCAGCAGCTCTCTGCCAACACAAGGGTATGGACAACACCAAACAATAGACTGACTCAGCTGATCACCAAATTGCAAGTGGCTGTGAACTGTCTCACAGCTCCAGTGAACCAAGTTCAGTCCTAATGTCAAACTGTCTGGTTTCTCCATGATCAGGAGTTCCCAACCTGGGGTCCATAGACCCCTCGGTTAACAGTAGAGGTACATGGCATAAAAAAGTGGGGAACCCCTGTTCTAGATCCACTGCCTTCCCATCCTATTCTAAAGATGAGGGATTGCAGTTTAATTATCAACTGTAAATTGGCCCTATGGTGGAGTTAAGGGGTAATATGGGGCAAATAATGAACAGTTGGTGTAATTAGGTACTTGCTGCTGGCACAGATTTGCTGGACTGAATTCCTACTTCCATGCCATATGACCCAGGCCTATAAGAAAGTGTGAACTCTACTTCCTATGCACTCACTTTGATGAAATCTGTCTTCATGTAGAGTTGATTATTTAAAAATGAAGTTTTTGTTTATTTTAAAAAAAAAGCCAATCTGTTGCCAGGAACTCTTATCCTGGGTTGTTGTGAGCTTGTTGTCTTTGCTGTGCCAAGAAAAAGAACAATTACAAACCAATTTGTCATGTATTCTTCATCAAAATTCATTTATTTTCCTTCACGCTATTGGCTCTTCACACCAAACCTAACAAGCTAAACTGCTAAAAGAAGACCCAGTACCTCTGCCTTCATAAGCTAATTAGACATTAAATGCCAGATAATATTCACGTCTTCATAAATGATAACACAAGAGATTGTAGACACTGGAATCTGGAGCAACACCCACTCCGCTGGAGGAACTCAGTGGGTCAAACCAAGATTGATGCAGTGTCTTAATCCAAAACTTTAATGGTACCTCTCCTCCCACAGATGTTGCTTGACCCACTGAGTTCTTCCAGCAGTATTTTTGCTCTTCATCAGTGATGCAGATTTTGTTTAAAATCGCTGCTGAATGACTCGGGTGGATGGTGTGAGGGAGTCAGGGGCAGTGGAATTCAAATGACAACCAGTCTTCAGAAACTGGTACCAATGCAAATCATAAACCATTATCAGTTTGAAGTGAAAAAGACCAGCTGTGTAACAAACAGTGCTGTCTACAGTGTACAGGCTACTCAAGAAATATGGTCAGAGAACTGATATAACTATGAAATGTACACGCATCAGCCAAACATAAGATAATGGGATTGTGTTAATTGGCCTTATCAAACCAGATGTCAGACATATTCATCTAAGTTACTTTGCATCATTGTGCTGGAGTTCAAGGAAGCTCCCATGTCATTTAAGCTATTTTGTGACATTAACGCATCAAATATGACCATGGTTTAGAGATGTATCTACGCTCCATCAGTAGATGAGATTTTTGTGTACTCAGAGACTCTCACAATACTAATTTTGGGTGTGCGGGTTCTCTGTCCATAAGACACTGTAGCAGAAATAGGCCACTCAGCCCGTCGAATCTGTGCCACCTTTCCATCTTGACTGATTTATTATCGATCTCAACCCCATTCTCCTACCATCTCCCCATAACCTTTGATGCCCTGACCAACCAAGAACCTGTTGACCTCTGCTTTAAATATACTCAATGATTTGGCCTTCACAGCCATCCAGGGCAATAAATTCCATAGATTTAACACCTTCTGGCTAAGGAAGTTCCTTCTCATCTGTTCTAAATGGACATCCCTCTATTCAGAAGCTGTGCCCTCGATCCTACACTTCCCTACCATATGAAACATCTTCTCCTTGTCCATTCTTTCTATGCCTTTCAATGAGATCCCCTCTCATTCTTCTAAACTCCAGTGAGTACAGCCCAGAGCCATCAAATGCTCCTCATATGTTGACGCTTTCATTCCCAGAATCATTCTCATGAACCTTCTCTGGACCCTCTCCAATGCCAGAACATCCTTTTTTAAATAAGGGGCCCAAAACTGCTCACAATGCTCCAAGTGAGGCCTCGTTAGTGCCTTAAAGACTCAGTATTACCCCGTTGCTGTTATACTCTAGTCCTCTCAAAATGGAAGATAACATTGTGAAACCCCTTTTCTCTGGGTGTCTCTAGAGATGCAGCTCGTTAGCCCTTCGCTAACAGTGAGAAAACCACCTTTCTCGGACTCCATATGTCTCGGGTTGGTATGACTTGGGTCCCACCAAAACCGGGAAGTTGGGATGTCTTGACCAACCGAACCCTGATCACTATGAATACTGTGTAAATACCGCCCCTGTGTAATTGGCCATTGGCAAAAAATAATAGATTGTACACTGCATAGAGTTATAAAGAAAGTAATTTTACAAATGTCAGCTTCATCGAAGAGTTAGTAAGAAAAGAGAAAAAACAAAAAGGCCCATTACAGTTAACCCAGTCCAAATGTGCATATCAGTTGGAGATCATCTTGTAGTTGTGTTTAACTCACACACTGGACCCTTGGTCAGTGTGAAAGCACACACCACTTTCTGAATGTTGTTTGAAATCCATCTTGAACAATTGGGCTTCCCCACAGGAGTATTGGTTCTTCCTCCGTGAAGCCATTCATCTGCACAAAGCACCTGGTGCAACAGGGACGGCATGCTCAGTCATCTTCCCTCCTGTCTTCTCCCAGCTCCCGCCAAAAAGACCTCAACTCACACCACTGTCCATCACCAAAGCCTCTCCACCCAGCATTCTCTAGACCTTCTCTCAGTTCTACCATTCCGATTGGCTGACACAATATTCCTCAATTGAACAACATGTCCCCTTATCTTTAGCTCAAACCCAACCATGCTAAAATCAGGACAGACTGCTCTTACAGAATTGCTAAAATGAAATACCAATAGCATAGCAATAAAATCCTAATCAGGGCATTACCATTGCATTTGCCTTCCTTACCACCTCCTCAACCTGCAAGTTAATCCTCAGGGAATCCTGCGCATAGATGCCCTAAAGTCCATTTGCATCTCTGATTTTTGAATTTTCTCCCTGTTTAGAAAATGGCCTACTTCTTTATGCCTTGCCTCCAAAGTTCATGACCATATGCTTTCTACACTATATTCCATCTGCTACTTATTTGTCCATTCTTCCAATCTGTCAAAGTTCTCTGCAGAACCTCTGCTTTCTAACACAAACTGCAAATCCACCTATCTTTGTATCGTCTGCAAACATGGCCACAAAGCCATCAATTCCATTATCCGAATCATTGACATGTAACGTCAAAAGAAGCAGTCTCAATTCTGATCCCTGCGGAGCACCACTAGTCATCAGCAGCCAACCAGAAGAGGCCCCCTTGACTCTCACTCTTTTCCTTCTGCCAGTCAGCCAATCTTCTGTGCATGCAAGTAACTTTCCCATAATACTATGGGCTCTTGTCTTGTCTCCCTAATATTCTTTATATAGCTAAAAAAACTTCTGGTATCCTCTTTGATATTGATGGCTAACACCTTCATATTTCATCTTTTCTCTCCTGATGGCTTTTTCAGTTGCCTTCTGTTGGTTTTTAAATGCTTCCCAATCTTCTAACTACTACTAATTTTTGCTATATTATATGTCTTCTCTCTTCCTTTTATGCTGTCTTTGATTTCCCTTGTCAGCCACAGTTGCTTTATTCCCCTTTTAGAATACGTCTTCATCTTTGGGATGTATATGTCCTGTGCCATTCCTTTCACAGAAGAGATCCCAATGATTCAGAAATCTGAAGCCCTGCCCCTTGCACCACCTACTCAGCCGTTCATTCATCTGTACTATCATCCTATTCCTGCCTGACTAGCACAGAGATAATTAACTTGGAGGTCCTGCTCCTCAGCCTCTTTTCTAACTCCATATACTCTTTCCCCCTTTGTGATTGGTGTCAGTGTGCACCACAACTTCTGGATGTTCACCCTCCCTTTTGAGAATCTAATGTAGCCGCTGCGGTATTTTGAGTCAGATGGAAACTTTCAGACTTTTGAGTCATGTGAGTAACTTTGTCCAAGCAAAGGTGTTCTAATATTCAAAGTTATCTTGTCAGTTACAGTGTGTGCTCCTTTGCAAACATGCAATTCAGTGGGGATGTTTGTCTCACTCAAAATATTGAAGTAACTATAGTAATTATAGGAGTTGATGTAATTTGAGTTCAGGAAGATTCTATTGAGAGGGTCCTGAAGAGAAAGCTTGCTGCAAATTAAGACCTTTTTTGTCTATCTGCTTCGGTCTTCAAGAAGCCCAGGTCAGCGGTCACAACAAATGGAGCATTTGGAGTATTGCGTGCAGTTTTGGGCTCCTTATTTAGAAAGGATATACTTATACTGGAAAGAGTTCAGAGAAGATTCATGAGAATGATTACAAGAATGAAAGGGTTACCATATGAGGAACATCTGGTAGCTCTTGGGATGTACAAACGTATTTCTTGGAGTTCATGAAAATGAGGAGGGATCTCAAAGAAATATTCTGAATCAGTGGATGGACCAATGGGCTTGTGACGTGTGTGTGATTTTAAACTTTTGGGCTGAAAAACATCCTTCAGCTCTGAAAATTTCTGCACTTTTCTTGGAATTGCTAGGATGTTTTGTACATGCTTGATTTTTAAATGAGTTCATTTTGTTAACCAGGCACAAGTAATGGTACACTACCCATAGGAAAAATCCACGAGAAACTTCATAATCTGACTTACTTTGTGTAGCAATGACCGAGGACAATGGCACCCTCCAACATTGCCATCTCTCAAAGTAAATACATACTGACAGAAGTGCAGTTTTGAAGCTTTAAGTTCTGAATCATATAAGATGTAGGAGCAGAAGTAGACCATTTGGCCCATCAAGTCTCTGCCATTCAGTCGCAGGCTGACAAATTCTTCCAGTCATCCCCACTCCCCTGTCTTCTCCCCATACCCTTTGATGCCCTGGCTAATCAAGAACCTATCTTTCTGCCTTAAATGCATCCAGTGACTTGGCCTCCACAGCCGCTCATGGCAACAAATTCCACAGACTTACCATCCTCTCACTAAAGTAATTTCTCCGCATCTCTGTTCTAAATGGACGTGCCCTCTTGTCCGAGACTCTCTTACCATGGGAAATAGTTTTGCCATATCCCTCCTTTTCCACTCTGTTCCATCAACTTTCCAGGCCTTTTAACATTCAGAATATTTCTTTGAGATCCCTCCTCATTTTCATGAACTCCAGGAAATACGTTTGTACATCCCAAGAGCTACCAGATGTTCATCATATGGTAACCCTTTCATTCTTGTAATCATTCTCGTGAATCTTCTCTGAACTCTTTCCAGTATAAGTATATCCTTTCTAAATAAGGAGCCCAAAACTGCACACAATACTCCAAATGTGGTCTCATGAATGCCTAATAGAGCCTTAACATCACAGCCCTGCTCTTACATTCTATACCTCTAGAAATGAATGTCAACATTGCATTCGCCTTCTTCCCCACCGACTTAACCTGGAGGGTAACCTTTAGGGTATCTTGCACGAGGACATCCAAGTCCCTTTGCATCTCTGCATTTTGAATTCTCTCCTCATTTAAATAATAGTCTGCCTGTTTATTTCCTCCACCAAAGTGCATGACCACACACTTTCCAATATTGTATTTTATTTGCCACTTCTTTGCCCATTCCCCTAAACTACCTAAGAGTGTCTGCCGGCTCTGTTACCTTGACACTACCTGCTGCTCCACCTAACTTTGTATCATCAGCAAATATAGCCACAAATCCATTAATCCCATAGTCCAAATCATTGACATACATCGTAAAAAGCAGCAGTCCCAACACCGACCCCTGTGGAACTCCACTGGTAACCGGCAGCCAGCCAGAATAGGATCCCTTTATTCCCACTCTCTGTTTTCTACCAATCAGCCAATGCTCCACCCACACTAGTAACTTCCCTGTAGTTCCATGGGCTCTTACCTAGCTAAGCAGCCTCATGTGCGGTACCTTGTAAAAGACCTTATGAAAATCCAAGTACACCACATCTACTACATCTACTTTGTCTACCCTGCTTGTAATTTCCTCCAAAAAATTGCAGTAGGTTTGCCAGGCAGGACTTTCCTTTCAGGAAACCATGCTGGGTTTGATTTATCTTGTCATGTGCCTCCAGGTATTCCTCAATCTCATCCCTAACAATCGATTCCAACAACTTCCCAACCACTGATGTCAGGCTAACAGGTCTATAGTTTCCTTTCTGAAGCTGCCCACCCTTCTTAAATAGTAGAGTAGCATATAAAAACTCTGAAGCTAAGAACATCGAAAGGTCGTCTCCTTGAAACCTGCAAGGTTCTGAGAGGACTTGATGATACTTCCTTTGCTATGATGGTCTTTGATGAAAGGGGCCTTGTTATTATGTCAGAGCAGACATAACTTTTCCAGAGTATCAGAATCAGGTTTAATATCACTGATATATGTTGTTTAATTTGCTGCTTTGTGGCAGTAGTACATGCCAAATATATATATAAAATTAGTGAGGTACTAGCACAAATACAAAAAAATCTGCAGCTGCTGGAAATCCAAGCCAACTCACACAAATGGAAAAGAGTAAACAGTCAGTGTTTCAGGCCAATACCCTTCATCAGGACTGGAAAGAAAGAGAAATCAATGTAAGAAGGTGGGGGGGTGGGGAGGAAGTACCAGATAGTAGGTGATAGGAGGAACCAGGAGAGGGGAGGGGTGAAGTAAAGAGCTGGTAAGTTGATTGGTGAAAGAAATAAAGGGCTGGAAAAGGGGAAGTTTGATAGGAGAGGACAGAAGACCATGGAAGAAAGGGAAGAAGGAGGGACATCAGAGGGAGATGGTGGGCAGGTAAGGAGATAAGGTGAGAAAGGAAACAGAAATGGGGAATGGTGGGGTGGGGCCAGTTACCAGAAATTTGAGAAATCGATGTTCATACTATCAGTTTGGAGGCTACCAAGATGGAAAATAAGGTGTTACTCCTCCACCTTGAGTGCGGTCTCATCATGACAGTAGAGGAGCCGTGGTCTGACATGTTGGAATGGGAATTGTGTTCATCATTTAGTCAATTGTCTAGAAATCTGATAAGGGAGGGGAAGAAACTGTTACTAAAATGTTGAGTGTGAGTCTTCAGGCTCCTGTACCACCTCTCTGGTGGTAATGAGAGCACGTCCTGAGTGATGGGGGTCCTTAATAATGGATGTTTTCTTTCTGAGGCGTCATGATTTGAAGATGTTCTCCATGATGGAGATGGCTGAGTTTGCAGCTCCCTGCAGCTTTTTCTGATTCTGTACCGATGATGGTGTAACCAGTTAGAACGCTCTCCTCGGTACATCTATTGAACTTTGCTAGAATATTTTCCGTCCTTGCAATTCTCCACTTCCCAAAAAGCTGAGAACTATTACGTCACTGTTTTTATTCTAAGCTGAGATGTGCATTTTCAGCCTTGGGGAGCTGAGAGTGCTGGAGTTTGTACTGGAAAGGATTTGAGGCCAATGGCCAGATCAGCTGTTTCCTTTTGAAATGCCTAAGTAGTTTTGTTTTTACAAACTGGAGCATTACAAAATATTCTCCCATGTGTCTTACATACCTTGAAGTTCTTTCTCATTGAGTCTGATCACAATTCAGATTCACTAGCATTTTAGTCATAGATGCAGCTACGGTATGAATTGACTGAAGTACTGGTAGCATGCTTTCTCATAGTAATGGATTGTGAACAGTACTGACTGGATTTCTTACGGCCGCTGGTGACCCATCTTTGGAGGTTGGCAGAAGATAGCATGCTTTTTTTTCCCATTAAAACAGTGGCAACAAGAATTAAAGTGTTTTCTGGGTCTGGAGCGTGCCCTTGCCCTCTATGCTGCCCATCAGTGGACATTGTACCTTCTCTCCAGGGACACCCAGACGGAGATGTACCTTCAAAAGGTCAAGCAATCAGCTAAGTTAGACCCAATATCTTATTGAGCAAAGAGATAGACTTGAGCGATTCCCTGTTCTAAGCTTGCAATTTCTGATCTCATTACATTGTAATTCCTCGTCGCTTCTGGGAAATCCTGTATAATCTTGACTTAAAAGATGTGCTTTTGTTTCACTTCAAAAAGACTTCTCTCTGAGATGGGGAATTCATACGACTTAACTGTTGTGAAATAATACTTCCGGTCACTGTTGGTTGCTTGTAGTGTCCCTGATAGATTATAAAGCTGATGTTTTATAATTGAAGTGTTTTCTGTGGCTTCACTGATGGTTCAGCAGATTTACTTAGAACCTAGAACAGTACTTAACAGGAACTGGCCCTTTAACCCATGATGTACCAGACTAATTAAACTAATAATGAAGTGACTAACAAACCTGACTCTTAAACTCAGTCCCTTGGTTAACAAACGTAAGCATGCTATATGCGATCTTCACTACCCTATCATGTTGTGGAGCCACTTTCAAGGAGCTATGGATTTGGGCCCCCAGATTCCTCTCTACATAAACATTGTTAAATGTCCGGCCAGTACCCATTTGATTCCCACTGTAGCTGTGCCGTCATCTAAATTCAGTACCTTGTTCCAACTTTCTCCCTGTATCTCTTGATTTCCCCTTGTCCGATTTACGGAAAAATGAGCTGAAAAAATGGCAGATGGTATTTAATGCAGACAAGTGTGAGGTGTTACACTTTGGTAGGAAAATCCAGGGTAGAGCTTACACGGTGAGTGGTTGGGCAGTGAGGAGTGCAGTAGAACAGAGGGATCTGGGAATACAGACCCATCATTCCTGAATGTGGTGTCACAGGTAAATAGAGTCATAAATCAATGTATTGAGTACAGGAGTTGGGATGTTATGTTGAAATTGTATAAGACCTTACTGAGGCCTAATTTGGGGTATTATAGACAATAGACAATAGGTGCAGGAGTAGGCCATTTGGCCCTTCGAGCCAGCACCGCCATTCATTGTGATCATGGCTGATCATCCACAATCAGTACCCTTGACTCCGCTATCTTTAAGAGCTCTATCTAACTCTTTCTTGAAAGCATCCAGAGAATTGGCCTCCACTGCCTTCTGAAGCAGAGCATTCCATAGATCCATAGCTCTCTGGGTCGAAAAAGTTTTTCCTGAACTCCATTCTAAATTGCGTACCCCTTATTCTTAAACGGTGGCCTCTGGTTCTGGACTCCCCCAACATCAGGAACATGTTTCCTGCCTCTCGTGTGTCCAATCTCTTAATAATCTTATATGTGCAGAAAAATTATAAATGAGATTGAAAGAGTATAGAGAAAGTTAATTGGGATGTTGAAAGGACTTGACCTAAGTTATAGGAAAAGGTTGAATAGGTTAAGACTTTATTCCCTGGAACATAGGAGAATGAGGGGGAGATTTGATAGAGGTTTACAATATGATGAGAGGTATAGATCAGATAAATGCAAGCAGGCGTTTTCCTTGGAGGTTGGGTGAGACTGGAACTAGAAGTTTTGGGTTAAGGGTGAAAGGTGAGCTGTTTGAGGGGAACATGAGGGGGAAATTAACTCAGAGGGTGGTGAGAGTGTGGAACATGCTGCCAATGGAAATGCTGGATTTCAATGTTTAAGAGAAATTTGGATAGGTATGTGGATGGGAGGGGTAGAAAGGATTATGGTTTGGGTGCTGTTCAGGGACTAGGCAGGTTAATAGTTCAGCACAGACTAGATGAGCTGAAAGGTCTGTTTCTGTGCTGTTGCATTCTATGAATCCAACCATAAATTTAACTGATCTTGTACAATGGACAATTTCTTGGGAAATTAAAATGAAGCCCTTTATACCAATTCATTGTTTTGTTTATTCATTTCTTTATTGGCAAGATTGACCACTGATTACAAATAGTTTTGGCACTACTTATCTTGCCTATCAACCATCATCGTCCAAGGAGTTTGCAGACAAAGGCTTGTATAAATTGTTATCCATTAAGTTCACAACCGTGAATGATGCTGTACATTTATCAGTGGAAAAACAGTAGAATACTGCACTTGGCTTCCATTATCGTTTGGAGTTCGCAAACCATTCTGAGTTGGATGGAAAGGAAGTGTTTTACCCCCAGAGCTTTAGGGGCTATGGATCAAGAGGTGTGACCTGTGCTGGGAGACAAGTCAGAGCCTGGTCAACCCCACTGGGTCGTCTGGGTGAGAATGTCTGATGTTGAAAGACCCGAAATACACGATGACCCCAGGTTACATCACTGATGATGAGTCCCAGCGCATCCGTGGATAGATGTATCTCAGGATCAGAGTAATTTTTTAAAAATTTCCGCTGTGTCAGGAATGCCTTATCAGCTTTCCACTTCAGACGGCTTTGTATGTTTCCTAGAATGCAAGGCATGAGCGTTTGAAAGATGTACTTGATTCATAATTACCAAAAATCTGTTTTTTGTTGTTGCAAGTTATCATGCATTCTAACCCTTTGAAAGTCTTGGCTGCTCACGTTATAAAAGCATGCAATGTCAAGTCATTTTCTAACTTTTAAAACTTGTTTACCTGTTCAGGTGTCGATAAACAGACAAGATATAGTTGCGAAGCTCACAATAAGAAAGGAGTTACAGTTTCAAGGAAAGCCCAAGTTAACATCAAAGGTATGTGCTACTGACAGCCACGTTGTGGTAAGTGCACCATTTAAATTCAGCGCCTAAGGGAGCCGTAACCTTGCATTCCAGTAACGTAAATTCACCTTGGGTTCGACAGTAATGTTCTAATTTTTTACTGAGAAAGCTATGCCAATAGAGCAGGATTGATTCCCTAAAAAATTCGCACTGATGCACACCTCCAATACGCCTCTATAAGTTTATTGCCCTTCCCTGCCTTGGCTGGCAGGGTGGAGATATGTCTCTACCAAGGGGACATGTAAGGCCTTCCTCTTACCCCCACCCCCACCCCCCCCGACTAACCTGCAGGTCACCCTGCCTAGCTCCCCCGATCGTGGTCACGTGAAGCCGTGGGTGCAGGTGGTGGCTGGTCGTATGAATAACTGGTGCATATCACAAGTCCTGGTTATGCGACCACGGATACCAGGCAGACAATCTCTAAGGAGTATTGATAATGGCTGGGGTCACTCGTCTTGTAAAGACACTGTCCAGAAGAAGGCAATGGCAAACCACTTCTGCAGAAAAATTTGCCGAGAACAATTATTAGTCATGGGACCATGATTACCTATGTCATACAGCACAGCACATAATGATGATGACCTAAAAACATTGAGTACCCGTATGGGTTCAGTTTCATAAACATTGCTCTGTGGTATCTTGGCAGTGGTTGAAGCGCAAGTTCTCAAAAATCTTTGGCATGAAGGGTAGCTTGGAGCCAAAGTTGAGGCACTTTCGGAGGGTTTAAAATAATTCATATTCAAAAGGGTTCTGAAAAACTGAGGGGGGGCGGGTGGTTTCAAGGAGCATACTCAATGCTGGAAGGATTTAGAGCCAGGGGTTCCCAACCATTTTTATACCATGCACCAATACCATTAAGCAAAGGGTCCGTGGACTCCAGGTTGGGAACCCCTGATTTGGGGAGAAGTGGTGTGCTGTTTTGAAAGATATGGTTTTCAAATGAAAGAAGAGTGACTGGAGCCAAAAGGGCACCAGTTCAGATGGAGACACAGGAGACTGGAAACAGGAGGAACAGACAATCTGCTGGAAGGGCTTAGTAGTTCGACAACCCAATCCATTGACAATTCCTTTATCCACACCCCTCAACAGATGCAGCTTGACCTGCCGAGTTCCTCCAGCCGATTGCTTGTTGCTAGACAATGGGCTGAGGAAGATCTCCCGGGTAAAGTGGAGCGAGGCTGTTCAGACGTTGGATGGAGCGTGATGGGGAATGGTGATGGTGGTGTGGAGGACGGTTGTGGATGAATTTGTTGATGGAGGGTGATGGTGAGGTGTCCCATGAGAGGAGCATTGGGAAAACTGACAAAAGCTAAAGCTGTGGATAGTTAGTTACAAGTACAATGTGGCAGCTACTCGTGAGGACTGCTGAAAATGTGGATTCTAACTTGGACCAGCCCTTTGTGTATGAGTCTCGAGGATGAGTCAGCAACTAATTAAACACAACATGGTGTGCTACACAGTCCCTAATAATCTGAATATTTGAAGGATGCCTGATTGTTTAGCTGGAAATTGCACTGCTCGGGGTCGGGGGGGGGGGGGTAGCTTTGGAACATTATCTACAGTTTATCACAGCCATGTTATTGGAATAAGTTCTAAAATCCCCCCCCCCCCCCCCCGTTACAACAATATTCTTGTTTAAGAAGGAATAGAAAGCAGGGAATGAGGCGATTGGGTCTGCATGGCCAAAGAAAGACACCTTTGTGACCTGCTAATGTGATGAATGTGCTGATAATTGAAGTTACTGGCAAGTAAAACTCCCACTGGGTTAGCGGTGATTGAAGGGTGGTCTTGGGTTTGCAACCTACTTAGCTAATAGTCACTTTATAACTGAAAGTTGTTCCACACATGCCTTGGACTTGATTTCTTTTCGCTTTTTGGCCTTGTTAGAGGCCCCAGATCCACCAGTTGGCCTATGGATTCGTAACCAGACGGCGCACGTGATCGTAGTTTCGTGGAAGCCTGGCTTTGATGGATACGACCCTCTAAACAGTTGCCAAATCCAGGTAAATTCACCGTTGTTTTAAAATACAGCAGACTGAGCAAATGCAGATTTATTAATGTTCTGCCTCAAGCCAGCTATCCTTCCAGTTTATTCCAGTGTTACTGGAGTTTGGAACGCTTCCTGCCTGGTTCCCAAGAGCTGCAGTTTGCCAGCTGTTATGTTACAGAATTTATATATAAGTAAATCAGTCAATAATAGATTTTTAATCAGTATAACAGGTTGTTGATTTATCGTCTGTCATTGAGATGATTTGAAGTATGTGTTGGCTTCTCATGTTGTTGGCACCAGGTGAGTCTGAGTGAACGAGATTTCAGGCAGCAATACTGCTTATATGATAGTGATGAATTTTGACAATTTTGTCAGATAATTACTCAGTCACTAACGTTCTGGCAGAATCATGTTTAATCACTTGTCTGAGCTTCCAATTATTTTCCGCAATATAGAGCTGGCTTAGTTTTTCCAGTTTCTTTGTTTCCCTGTCCCTCCCCTAAAAGGGTCTGTCAACCTTTTTAATCATATTCTTTTGTCACTGCTGGTGCGCTGTTTTTATTTGAGACCAATCCTGAGCTTTCACAACATGCAGCCAGTTTGCCTCATAGAACAGAGTGCATTTGACAACTGAATGGATAAGAAACCTTGGCTGCATTTACCGTACTTGACTTGCGTGTTGGATTTCTCCTAGACTTGCTCAGAAATGATGACCGCCCAAGGGGAAAGAGCTGGGAGTCTAATCATTCTCATATTTCTAGTGCGTGAAAGCCATTGGTACAGCCTTCCAACTATCCTCTCTCATCGGTGATCTCTCAATGATCTGTCTGAATTGTGCATTGTTGGGTTGGAGTAATGCACCAAAGAAACAGGCCCTTCAGCCCAACTCATCTATGCTAGTCCAGGTGTCTGAGCTAATCCCATTTCCCTGTATTTGGTTCATATCCCTCTGAATATGTGAATGTATTTCAGCTACCCGAATCTTAAATCCTTCCAAACAATCATAACTGTTTCTTCAGATTGCTTCCCCCTCATTTCTCTGCCACATGAATTACCCAATATGCTGAAAAATTCAGAATTCAATTCAGGTACTTTTCTCCCCCTTGTCTGCTGTAGCAGCAATTAAGATTACAAAAAATAATCTTAGTTCTCGTGTCAGGCAGTGATGAACTAGTTTATTTTGCTAATGGGCATTGTGATGGATTACTTTCTGCCCAAACACTTCCTGATCTTCTACTTCAAGCTGCCTGTTTTTATCAATGACAAAATACAGTAGAAGGTTCAGTATTAGGGTCGCTGTTAGCTTTACTGTCCACTGATTATCTCCTGAGGGATAAAGTCAACATTTGACCAATATTCCAGCAGAGTTTACTTACCATTTCCTTCAGTTTACACAATGCAATGATAATGTTGTGGTAGTGTTTTGAACTTGTTGGCATTGATCAATGTGTGTTGTCCTAATTTTACCATTAAACTTTTAAGCAAGTCTCTTCCAAAGAAGCTGTGCCATTCTACATAAAGTAGGAAAAAAATAAGCAGAGATTTGATTAGCCAAGTTCAAAGTCTTGAAGTACTTAGAGAAAAGACTATTCTCTTTGGCATTAGATTCCCTAATCAGAGGGCATAAGTTTATTAAATTGCTTCAAAAGCCTGCTGGGAGATGATGATTTATTTTTATTGTGTTGAGTTATGACTTGGAATGCACTCTCTGAAAAGTTGGTTCAGTATGTTTTTTATGCTAACTTTATTGAATGGAATTGGATCAATACTTTCCAGGAAAGAAAATAAACAAGTCTCTAGGCAAAAAGGCAGAGTGGAACAGATTGTAAGAAAAACTTCCGAAAACTTGATGATGAAATAGATTTGAAAGGCCTCCTTGTTAAGTTTACATCATCTGCAAACTCCTGCAACAATGCTAGTCTGTTTATTTAACAAAGGATACATTGGCATTTCAGGCAGTCCAGAAGAAATTTTATCTGGGCTAATTCCTGGGATAAGTGTGTTCTCTGATCAAGAACGGACAAAAAGTTAAAGTTATATTCTTTCGACTTCAGAAGAATGAGGGGAAAACTTGTTAAGTGCATAAGGTTCTTGGCAAGAATGATGAGATGTTTTCATGAATTTTAAATTTTTTTATTTATTGCGATACAGTGCAGAAAAGGCTGTTCTGGCCCTTCGAGCTGTGCTGCCCAGCAATCCCCTGATTTAATCCTAGCCCAATCACGGGACAATTTACAATGACCAATTAACTTAAGAAGTGGTACATCCTTGGACTGTAGGAGGAAACTGGGCACCAGGAGGAAACCCACGTGGTCACAGGAAGAACATACAGACTCCTTACAGACAGCGGTGGGAATCGAACCCGGGTTGTTGGTACTGTGCTAACCTCTTTGCTACTGTGTCGTCCCTGTTGGAGAATGTTAAATGAGGGAACTTAGCTTCTGGATGAGGGGTGGTTATTTAAACATGAGGTGTGCAAAAATTTGTTCCCACAGTCTTAACGCTCTGGAATTCTTCAGAGGGATTGTAGATGCTATATTTTTGGAAATAAGGAGAGATAGATAAATCCTTGAATGGACAGGAAATTAAGAGTAATCAGGAACTGGTAGAAGAAATTATCAAACACTGACTGTATAGATTGGCAGTGCAGGCAGCAGGGGCAAAGTGGCTTGTTAGTGCTGTTGTGTATTCTCCTTGTATCAAGCCATTTAGCACGCTGTGACTATGAACCATTGCTTTGTAAGAGCTATTCAATTTGTCCCACTTCCTCATTCTTTCAACATGGCGGAGCAATTCCTTTCTCTTGTCGGTACCTGTTCCCCTTTTGAAAGTTACTGTGATTATATCTGTTCGCACAAATCTTTTCAGAGCATGGATTCTAAATCTTGAAGTGGGGAAGAAAAAAAAAGTGAACTCCAAACCAACTTGGATTTTTACTGCATATCTCAAATTCATACAGTTACTTGGACCAACGTAGCCGAGGTGCTTTTTTGTTGCATAAGGCTGTTTGTTGTTGTCTTGTATGATCAGGTCAAGAAGGTTGCAGAGGGTGAAAACAACGTGATAAGTTTTGTGACCACGACAGTTCCACCATACAACTGCAGCATCCTTAAACTACAAGCAATGACTTCCTACATCATTAGAGTTTCGTGTAGGAATGAAATTGGATGGTCAAGCTACTCTTCCGAGATCCAGGCCAAGACAACAGAAGGGGGTAGGAGTTATATTTTGCTGTGCAATGAGTTCAAATAATTGAAGCATAATTAATAGCATCGTTGCCCAACTATCAATCCTTCACTTTGATATTTCTATCATTGTTTGCAAATACATTCTTATGGTGGCTTAATGACATAGTTTTATTTTTATTTATTTATATTCTTGCTTCTCTTCTAATATTTATATATCTCTGCACTTGTAATGCTACTGTGACAATGTAATTTCCTTTTGGGATCAATAAAGTATCTATCTAATAAGTAAGTACCCTCCCCTTCAGATATTCCTCAGTCTGTTTTTAAACCAGTTAGAGCCTACTGCTCTTTAATGGTGGAAATTAATATGAGGAGTATGGATTTCATAGGACTACAAGTTTCAGCCAGGAGTTCCCAACCATTTTTATGCCATTTTATAACCGAGGGGATCTGTGGAGCCCAGATTGGGAGCCCTTGGTTTCAGCAATATTTGATGCTTAGACATGACCAGAACTAGGTTGGTGAAAATAAATCAAAACAAATACTGTAAATCTGAAAGGTTAACCGTTTTCTCACTCCTCAGATGTTGCTTGATCTGATGAGTTTTGCCAGCGTTTTCTGCTTTTATTTCAGAAATTTTTGACGTCATGATGCAAGGTCCCTGGAAGGGCATCTCAACAAGATCTCAGTGGAAATTACATCAAGCTGAGAGGGGAATAGTGAGAGACAAAATTTATCCCTGTACACTTCACAGTCAATGAATGGTTGGTACAGATATCACAGGGCAAAGGGCCTGTTTTTGTTCAGTGTAAACATTTCTAACTCATGAAATGAAACAAACTGGATGTACTTAGCAGGTCAGGCAGCATCTATTAAGAGAGACACTTTGATAGGTCATTCAGTGTCTCCCAGTCTCCTACCACAGTCCCTTCCTTTTGTTCTTGTCTCATTTAATCTGCAAACTAAAGATTTTACCTTTAATGCTTTCCTTTTCTGATGGAAGTTTATTAAGCTCCTCTGTCCACAGATGGTCCCAGGCCTGTTGAGGTTTCACATTTCCTGCATTTGTTTTTTGGATGCTTCTTTATAGTTAACATTGGTTTATTGTAGCAGAGCATTTGCCAAATTGAACGATCAAGTAATTTTCCTCATCGCTGTGTGTGTGCCCTTCCTCCATGAAGATCTGTTGCCATACCAACCTACGTACCTTCATTGACTGTGGAGATTGGGAATGAAGTGTACAAGAATGAATTTTGTCCCTCACTATTGCCCTCTCAGCCTCGATGTAATTTTCATTGAGATCCTGTTGAGGTGTCCTTCCAAGGACCTTGCACCTGTTACGAATGTGCCACAGCTCTGAGGGACCAAAGGGTGCGGGGTAATGCACCCATTATGTCATTGTTAGTGGAGTTGAAACAATGCGTTGCAATGTCTGAGCCAGGGAGCAGTGGAGGAAAGATTTCCAAGGATGAAAGGCGGTGTATTTGGGTTGAGTTGCTTACAAAGGGTAATAAACTTTATGTTAAGGCTTCATTTTGTTTTGCTTGTAGTTCCAGTTCAAGGGTGGATTTTCCTCAGTTATTGCAGTCTTAACTCTGACCCCTATGGAACAGGATTAATCACTGGCAGCCAACCGGAAAAGGCCTTCTTTATTCCCACTCTTAGACTACTGGCAGTCAGCTAGTGCTCTATCCATACTAGTACCTTTACTGTTATACCATGGACTCTTCTCCTGCTTAGCAGTGAATGTGCAGCACCTTGTCAAAGGCCTTCTGAAAATCCAAGTAAACATCATCTACTGACCCTCCTTTGACTATCCTGTCTGTTATTTCCTCAAAGAATTCCTACAGATTTGTCAGGGAAGATTTCTCCTTAAGGAGACCATGCTGACTTTGTCCTATTTTATTATGTGTTTTCCAAGAGTTCCGAAACCTCATCCTTATTAATGGACATCTCCCAACCACTGAAGTCAGGCTAACTGGCTGATAACGTCCTTTCTTTTGATTCCCTCTTTTCTTAGAGTGAAGTGAAATTTTCCTGTCCTCTGGAACCATTCCAGAATCTCATGATTCTTGACAGATTACTGGTAATGTCTCCACGGTCTTTTCTACTGCCTCTTTCCGAGCCCTGGGGTGTAGTCCATCTGGTCCAGGTGACTTATTTACCTTAAGTCCTTGGAATGTAGGAGATTAAGGGGTGTATAGGTGCGTAAAAGCATGAAGGATGTAGGTCAGCAAAATACACAGGTTTTTCAGGGAAGAGGAACTAAAATTTAGAAGGCATAGCTTTAAGGTGAGAAGTGAAAGATTTAAGAGGGATCTGGGGAAACAGTTTGCTCATATAGAGCACAGTGTATATATGGAACAAGCTTGCAGAGGAAGTGGTTGAGGTAGGTACAAAGTACATTTATTATTAAAATATGTATACATTATACATTTGTCTCCTTACAGTCAGCTACAGAACAGAGAAACCCAAAATAACCCATTTTAAAAAAAAGTCTGACAAACACCCAATGTACAAAGAGAAAAAAACAAATTGTGCAAACAATAAAAGTAAGCAAATAGCATTTACAATGAAAGTGCGTCCTTAGACACAAAGCTCGGAGCAGCTGAAGCAAGCCACAGCCTCACCTCAGCCTCATCATCAGTTCAACACATAGCGGAGTAAACGTGGCACAGAGCAGCCAGCAGGACTGCCCCAGACCTTGCCTCTGGTCCAGACACGGTGCCTTCTCAATCCATTTGGCCCGGCATTTAAATCTTCCAAACATCAGATCGTTCCTTGCTCTAGGACCCAGGACCAGTTGCGTCGATACGCTCTGGGCCTGGACCCTGCCACCATGTTTCAGCCTGTGCCCGACCTTTCCAAATTGGATCAGCGCTTAGATCAGTCAAACCTTGATCTCGGTTTAGGTGGACAGGTCTCTGCTCCAGCTTTGCACTGTTTGCCCTGACTTCAGCTTTAATATGCCTGACCTTGCCCCATTTTCACTTTGAGCATGCCTCAAACTCACCTCGACTCTCGACTCAGCATCGCCTTTCCATTGATTGCAGTGATCGTTTACCATAGTTTCTTTTTAACAGTTGTCTTCCTTGTTTTGGTAGCCATTAGGAAGTTGTCACTTGCCTTCAGCAGCATCATTTTAAACTGGAAGTAACTGAATTGTAAACAAAACATTTGGATGAGCCGATGGATAGGAAAGGTTCACAAGGACATGTGCCAAATGTTGACATTTGGGACTAGCACCAAGGTTGGCATGGAGAAGCTGGGCTGAGAAACTTGTTTCCATACAGTATTACTCTGTGCTCTGTTAGTTGGCGGATACAATGCACAATGTGGAATCAGAAACAGTGCTCCAGAGTACTGTGATGTGGATATTAAATAACTAGAAAAGACGTTCAGGGCTGTTGTTTTCTCCAGAACGACTGAGGCGGGGTTTGATCATACTTGTGAGGTCATAACAGTGGCATTTCTGGAGCTGCTTTGGCTACAGTTAAAGGCTACAAATGGAAAATGACAGATTCTTCTAGAAAGACGGGCACATTGTCTTCCTTCATCTGTACAATATCTTCATTGTTACTGTGATTCAACCCCAAATGCCCAATCAGTACTGGGCACAGCGATCTGCCTCCTTGACTTTCTCTCTGTCAGAGGTCAGAAATGGGCACATTCAGTGATTGTACGGTGTCCAATTCCATTTGCAAATTCTCTGGCAATGAAGCAGTTCATACCAATGACCATGTCTAAAGATCTGTCCTAGGACTAGCATGCAAATATCAACATAAAGAAGGCATAGCAATGCCTCTACTTTCTTAGAAGAATGCGTAGATTTGGCACGTAACCAAAAACTTTGACAAACTTCCATAGATGCCCAGTGGAGCGTATTCTAACTGGTGGCATCACGGCTGGGCATGCAAACACCAATGCCCAGGAATGGGAAAAGACTCCAGAGAGTGGCTGAGACAGCCCATCGATTGCAGACAAAGCCCTCCCCACCACTGAGTACACTGACATCAGGGATTGCCAACCTGGGGTCCATGGACCTGGTGCTTAACGATATTGGTCCATGGCAAAAAAAGAAGCTGGGAACCCCTTATTTTCATAGAACACTTCTTCAGGATAGCAGCATCCGTTGTCTGAAAGTCCACCACCATCCAGGCCACACTCTCTCCTCGCACTTACCGTCAGGCAGGAGGTACAGAGCTTGAGGACACACACTACCAGGTTCATAAACAGCTCTAAAAACCATCAGACTCCCAAACCAGCGAGGATAACTTCACTGATGATAACTTCAAATTGATTCTACGACTTACAGACTCACCTTCAAGGACTCTTTTACAACCTACATTCCCATGATGATTATCATTCCCTTTATTGGCTATTGGTCTTTTGCACATTTGTTTCTCAGTCTTTGCTTATGTATGCTTTTTGCAGATTCTGCTGTATTACTTCTTTTCCCCCTCCGTGCCTGCAAGAAGATGAATCTCGTGGTAACATATGCGTACTTCTGTATAAGTATTTTGTACAAGGTAACATATGTCATTGCCGATTAAATGGACTCAGAAAATTTTCACTGATTCGTCAAACACTCTTTACCAGTGCACAAGGAAATCAGCTTGGGCCCCTGTCACCAAACTGTTCTAAACTATGAAGAAATTGACCAGTTGGATACAGATTGGATACAGATATTGACCAATTGGTGACCTAGAGGATATTCATGTTCCTTATTTGCATAATCAATCACCAATTACACGATGATAATTCAGGTATTAATAGGCATTAGCGTCTTCACATTAAAAGCCAATAATACTTCAGAATTAGTGAAGTGGACCAACGGTAAGTGTCACTGGAGAATCCATTGTTTGCATCTTGCCCTGTTGAGCCAAATAGCCGTGGTCGCCTGCTGTGCAAAGGGATGCTATGCTCTTCAAAGAGCTCTCTCGTCTGTGTTGACTGCACACTATCTGTAAGCAATCTTGCCTGGATGTTATCCTAATGCTTGCCTTCCTGCAACTGCTATATATACAGTACTGTTGCAAAGACTTAGGCACACATATATAGCTAAGGTGCCTAAAACCTTTGCACAGTACTGTATTTGTCAACGTGGAGCCGAGAGCAAGTTTGCAAATCTGGTGGGAGCAAAGGATATTGGGAATAGTGATGGTGAAGCTGTGTGGGAGGGGTTTCAGACGGGTGGCAGAGAAGGAGTGCCGGGAGGAGGGGGTAGGCACACCCGGTCCTGAGACTCCAGGCAAGGTTATTTGATTCCAAACAATTGGTTTATTGATAATTACAAAATGCCTCCCTGGTGATTCCCACTGTCTCCCCTTTTCCCAACTACGATTCCAATATCCCTGCCCCCTTCCCACTCTCAGTCCACAACAGAGACCGATATTAGAATAAGGTTTATCATCACTCCTATATCATGGGATTTTATATTTTTTTCTGCAACTGCAGTACCGTGAAATTACTACAGCACTGCACAAAGGTCTTAGGCACCCTAGCTATGTACGTATATGTGCCCAAGACTTTTATATAGTGCTGTACAGTCTTTGATAATAAATTTACTTTGACTTCAGAAGCGAATGTGAGCTCCTGCCCGTGATATTCAATGGCATAACCATCACTGAGTTCCACTTCATCAACAGCCTGAATGTCTGCATTCACCTTCAGTGTAAATAACATGGCTGCAGGAGCAGTCCATCAACTGACCAATCTACAAGTCACAGATCAGAAGTCTGAAATATTCTTCATCTTGCCCAGATGACAGCACCGTGAATGACAGTCACTTGATTGGCTCTCCCTCCACTCTGAATTTGGCCGCATTCTCTTCAGTCTGAAGTGCAGCATTAGAAACAGTAGCTTCTTCAATAGCAACACAAGAGCTCTGCTATGTAGGACAAGGGCAGCAGGCATATGGGAGCACGTCTTAGACGCCTTATGCTGCAGGTGGCAATTGTCTGCTGATGAATAATTTGCCAGTTGCAATTTTGATAAATATTCCTGGAAATAACTAGGTTCCAGTGTATAAATTCACAGCACCTGCACTCACATTGTGAAAATCCAGACCTGCTGTATTTCCGACATTTTGTTTTTTTAATAAACATTTCCTAATGAATCACATACCATTCTGACTTCAGTATTGATTGTTTTTCTTTGCTGTTGCCAGTTAAAATATGGGAACTGCTGATGCCTCTTCCTTGGATAAATAAGATCACAAAACACGTCTGCTGGGAAATGATTTGGAGCGTTCTCTTTCTAGTGTTCAAAATTAGGCTGTCACACAGGTATTTACTCAAACCACAAGGTGTTGGAAACACGTCAGTTCCAGCTGCACCTTGTAATGTTAACTTGGCTGCTCGCCTTTCAGGTACAAATAGAGTTTGTTCATTTGTCATATGACGTAAGCAATCATGGTCATGGAAAGACCATGCTTGTTCTTGGCAACTTTTTCCACAGGAGTGGTTTGCCATTGCTGCCTTCTGGGCAGATGGGTGACCCCAGCAATTACCAATACTATTCAGAGATTATCTGCCTGGTATCAGTAGTTGCATAACCAGGACTTGTTCTATGCACCAGCTGCTCATACGACTGTCCACCACCTGCTCCTGTGTCTTCACGTGACACATATCAGGGGAGGGCGGTGAAACAGGTGCACCACTATGCCCAAAGGTGACCTGCAGGCTAGTGGAGGGGAGTGCCTTACACCTCCTTTGGTAGAGACGTACAGTATCTCCACCCGCCACCCTGCAAATAGAGTATTTGTGCATTTTCTGCAACTTTTTTTCTCTTTTTGACTGTAACCTTTTCTTTTTCAGGAATATTTATTTAGCCTGCTTTGATTTGTTACACATCCAGCTGCTCGATTATTCGTCACAAGACGGTTTTCTTCCAAAGCATTAGTCTAAGATTTTAGTATTTAGAGACGTGAGGGCTGCCTCCAGCGGTTCCACATGAGAACATGTTCTAACCATTGAAACTTACTTCTCGGAAGTCGCTATAACATTCTGAAACAGAAAACGATAAAACTGACCTCCAGTGAAATTCAAAACAGTATTCTAAATTGTGTTAATTGTTTTGTAATGCAATCTGCAAATAGAAAGTATGTCTCTTTTCAGAAATGAAACTTCATCTCTTCCCAAAAACACTGCAGTTTTCATCTGAATATCCCCAACAAATTTCACCAGTTGGTGCGCCCAATTTGCTGTAAGGTCAAAACAAACGAGAAAAAGAGTTGGTTGCTGAAATAAAATATTTTCCAATCATCTCATTAAATGTTTCCCCTGCCTTTGTTAACTGTAGAATAAGTTTGGCCTCTGTGTGTTGTCAGCTTAGCTGGTCAGTTTATGATATTAAATAATTCAGTGGCATCTTTCCCATCTTCAAAAGTCTCCATGAAACTAAGTTAATTCCCCATCCATAAGCAAAATTAACAGCTCTGGAAATCTGAAATAATGAGATTGCATGAAATGCTCATCAGGCGAAGCAACATCTAGGGTGAATGGCTTCAAAATTACATAAGACTGACAATTTAACAAACTATTATTAAAAGTGGGGAATGAGAGGAAACTATATTTGTCTTTTATAGGAATGATCTTTATGTCACACTTTTAAATTTAATATGGGAGTTTGTGTGTATCTGTGTCTGTAAGTCATGCAGGGACAGACTGTACTTAGGTAACAAACACATATTTCTTTGCAAAATTGTTTTCCTTTGAAAAATGCGTCAGGGTAAAATATTAAGTGGTGGAACACATGAGTAAGAAGAGGAGATTACTCATGCATTTCTCTCCATTGCAGTCCCAACGGCACCTCCTCGTAATATCAGCGTCCTTGTGAGTGATGCCTCATTGACTGTTCAATGGATTGGACCTCCGGAGGAGGAAGTTAATGGCATCCTGTTGGGCTACACGTTGAGCTATGACTGGAAAGGTAGTAGGTCCCCTGTAAGTATATTTAAAGTCATTTCAAGTCAATAAAAAGTGAACTCATTTGTTGTGCCAGCTGATGTTTTGCAATGGAAATCATGTGACCTGTTTTTCAGCTGTAACTAACCATGTTGGGAGGAAAAAGAAATCCCAGTACTAGAGACTGTAATAATTAGTATTGTTAGATCCTATATATACAGGGTCCCTATAAAAAGCATTCACCCCCCTTGGAAGTCTTCATGTTTTATTGTCTGAATCACATTGAATCACAAATGGATTTTATTTGCCACTGATCAACAGAAAAATACTCTTTCATGTCGAAGTGAAATCAGAAATTAATTACCAGTATGAAACACAAAAAAAAATTGATTGAATAAGTGTTCACCCCTTTCAAGTCAGCATGTAGTAGATGTACCTTTGACAGCAATTACAGCCTTGAGCCTGTGTAGACACATCTCTATCAGCTTTGCACATCTAGACACTGCAGTTTTTCCCCATTCTTCTTTACAAAATGCTCAAACTGTCAGATTGCATGGGGATCGTGAGTGAACAGCCCTTTTCAAGTCCAGCCATGAATTCTCAATTGGATTGAGGTCTGGACTCTGATGTGGCCACTCCAGAACATTGACTTTGTTGTTTATAAGCCACTCCTGTGTAGCTTTGGCTTTATGCTGGGGTCATTGTCTTGCTGGAAAACAAATCTTCTAGCAAGTTGCAGTTCTTTTCCAGACTGCATCAGGTTTACCTCCAGGATTTCCCTGTATTTTGCTGCATCCATTTTACCCTCTGCCTTCGCACGCTTCCAGGGCCTGCTGCAGTGAAGCATCCCCACAGTATGATACAGCCACCACCATGCTTCATGGTAGGGATGGTGCAATTTCGATGATGTGTAATGTTCAGCTTACACCAAACATAGCATTTAGTCTGATGGTAAAAATCTCAATTTGGGTTCATCAGACCCTAAAACTTTTTTCCAGCTGACTTCAGAGTCTCCCATGTGTCTTCTGGCAAACCCTAGCCGAAGATTTCATGTGAGTTTTCTTTGCCAGTCTCCCATAAAGGTGCGACTGGTGAAGCACCCGGGCAACTGTTGCATGTGCAGTCTCTCCCATCTCAGTCACTGAAGCTTGTAACTCCTCCAGACTTGTCTTAGGTCTCTTGGTGGCCTCCCTCACTAGTCCCCTTCTTACATGGTCACTCAGATTTCGAGGATGGCCTGCTCCAGGCAGATTTACAGCTGTGCTATATTCTTTCCATTACTTGAAGATTGACTTAATTGTACTCCAAGGGATATTCAGTGACTTGGAAATTTTCTTGTATCCATCTCCTGACTTGTGCTTTTCTATAACCTTTTCGTGGAGTTGCTTGGAGTGTTCTTTTGTCTGCATGGTGTAGTTTTTGCTAGGATACTGACTCACCAGCAGTTGGACTTTCCAGGTAAGGGTGTATTTTTACTATTGTCAATTGAAACACCTTGACTGTGCACAAGCTTCCAAAAGCAGATATCCAGTTAATTATGTATGTGACTTCTGAAACCAAATGGCTGTACTTGTAATGGTTTAGTGTGTCATATTAAAGGGGGGGGGGGGTGAATACTTACACATTAAATTATTTTGTGTTTTATATTTGTTATCAATTTCAATCATTTTGTAGAGATCTGTTTTTACTTTGACACGAAAGAGTGTTTTTTTGTTGATCAGTGTCAAAAAAAGCCAAATTAAATCCACTATGACTCAATGTTGTAAAACAATAAAACTTGAAAACTTCCAGGGGTGGGGTGAATGCTTTTATAGGCACTGTTTGCTGATTGCCTTCATTATCCATGCCATTAGAGATAGAAGCAGAATTAGGCCATTTGGCCCATCGCGTCTCCTCCATTATTTCATCATTACTGAGTTATGATCTCTCTCAACCCCACTCTCCTGGCTTCTTCCTGTAACCTTTCATGCCCTGACTAATCAAGAATCTATCACCCTCTGCCCTTAAATACACCAAATGCTTGACCTCCACAGCCACCTGTGGCAACAAATCTCATGGATTCACCTCCCTCAGGCTAAAGGAATCCCGCCTCATCTCCATTCTAAATGTACATCCCACTCTTCTTCCTGCTCTGCCTTCTGGTCCTATACTCCCTCACTACAAGAACAAGCTTACCAACTTTCAAATGATACACTTTGAAGTTGGTAATCTCATATTGAAATCATGTAGAAATAATTATTTTTTTCCCTTCAGTTTGAGTTTCACAATTGGAAACTCCCCTTTATTTGAGAGTAAAACATGATATGGATTTAGTTAAATGCCATTGGATTGTCACAATTGAGGAAATGAAAATGACTGATGGATGGTAGTGTGTCAGAATTTTAGTCCTGACTTTAGCTACTGTCTGCAGTCTGCATGTCTGCCCAGAGATGGCCTGGGTTTCCTTCTGAGTTATCGGTTTGTTGGCAACTGCATATTATCAGCATAAGAAAGTCTGCAGATGCTGGAAATCCAAAGCAACACACAAGAATTGCTGGAGGAACTCAGCAGGTTAGGCAACATCAATGGAAATGAATAAACAGTCAATGTTTTGGGTTGAGATCCTTCTTCAGGACTGGAACCTCTATAGATGTACCATGGAGAGCATTCTGACAGGCTGCATCACCGTCTGATATGGAGGGGCTACTGCACAGGACAGAAAGAAGCTGAAGAAGGTTGTAAATCTAGTCAGCTCCATCTTGGGCACTAGCCTACAAAGTACCTAGGACATCTTCAGGGAGCGGTGTATCAGAAAACCAGTGTCCATTATTAAGGACCTCCAGCACCCAGGACATGCCCTTTTCTCACTGTTACCATCAGGTAGGAGGTACAGAAGCCTGAAGGCACACACTCAGCAATTCAGGAACAGCTTCTTCCCCTCTGCCATCCGATTCCTAAATGGACATTGAAGCTTTAGACACTACCTCACTTTTGTTTAATATGCAGTATTTCTGTTTCAGCACATTTTTAAAAAATCTATTCATTATATGTAAATAATTTACTTATTTATTATTATGTTTTATTTTATTTATTATTTTTTTTACTCTCTGCTAGATTATGTACTGCAGTGAACTGCTGCTGCTAAGTTAACAAATTTCACGTCACATGCTGGTGATAATAAACCTGATTCTGATTCTGAAAGGAAGGGAGGAGCTGCCTGATTAAAATGTTGGGGGGGAGTGGCAGGAATCTGATGGGAGAGGAGGATGGACCATGGAAGACAAGGAAGGAGATAGACAGGTGAGAAGAGGTAAGAGGCTAGAGTGGGGAGGGAATTTTTTTTACCAGAAGGAGAAATCAATATTCGTGCCATCAGGTTGGAGGCTACCCTGATGGAATATAATGTGTTGCTCCTCCACTTTGAGGGTAGCCTCATCTCAGCGCAAGAGGAGGCCATGGTGCAATGTGCCGGAACAGGAACGGGTATTGGAATTAAAATGTTTGACCACCAGGAAGTTCCAGTTTTTGGTGGATGGAGTAGCGGTTCCCCCCAGTTTTTTACGGGTTTCATCAGTGTAAAGAAGGCCGCATCAGGAGCACTGGACACCATAGTTGACCCCAGGTGATGTTTGCCTCATCTGGTAGGACTGTTTGGGGCCCTGAATGGTGTGAGGGAGGAGGTGAATGGGCAGGTGTAGCACTGCATCTTACCCCTTGTAGTTAGATGGCAAAAGAATGAGAAGGGAATTGTAGGGCACACGAGAGAGAGATTTAAGTTGCAGGACCGCAATTACAAAAGAATTAACAATGCAGATGCTACAGATCTGAAATAAAAACAAAATGCTCAGCAGTTCATTCATTATCTACAGGAATAGAAACATTCAAAGCTTTGCATCAAAGAGCCTTCATCAGATCCTTCCTTTTGTTCCATTTCTTGTATCTATTCTGGTACTGATGCGATTGCTCAGCTGAGAGCTAGTTTGGTCCGAATGTGCTAAATGGTCAACTTCAGCATTGTGATAAGTAAATAGCTTGTTTGTGGGGTTGTTTGCTGAGCCTGGAAGTTAGGCCACAAACATTGAGATGACATCATCAGCGTGCAACTGAGTTTCTTTTCTGCGGAGTGCTCGCTTTTATATTCATCTGACTCATCGTCCTGATCGGTTGGCCGTGGCAACCATGGAACCACCGCTTAGAACGACTGATAACCAGAGAGATGGGCCAGCAGAGATCACGCAGCTATCCGCTTGACAAGGACAAAGTGGAGACTAGTGGCCAGCCTGACAGGACAATGGGTCGGACCGATACGAACATGAACACTCGACAGAAACGATACTTAATTGCGCACCAATGATGTCACCTCGATTGGCGACGAAACATTTGCGACCTAACTTCCAGGCTCAGTGAGCAACCCAACAAGCAAGCTGCCAACATGAGCTACCAACCTTCTTTTTCATTTCAAATAAATTAATAGCGTTCATTCAGCCTTTCAATTTTCATTGTTGGTGCTATACCTCAAGGAGTTGTAGTGTGAAGCTCTCTGTACTGCAATGACGTGCTACCAATCTGAGTTCACTTCAGATACCTGGCTTTCTTTCTGTATTTCCCATACCACTTGGTTGCCAAGTTCCTAGCGGGCTCATGCTCACTGAAAGCATCTTCATATTTTCCCAGGCTGATTTCACTCAGGCCTTTTGTTGCTAACAAATACTGAAGGAGTTCAAGTTGAATTGTCACGTGTGCAAATACAGTGAGATATAGGTACAATAAAAAAAAGTGGTCTCAAATGGCATCACAGAAAATAAATGCACACCAGATAGTGGGGGAAAAAATTAGTCACATTGCTGACACAACTTTTTTGGTAGCCTTCATGAGGTTCAGTCTTCAAATAACCTTTGAGAAAAGAAAAGGCAAAGAAATTGATGTAGATGCAAGTGGTACTGCAGATGCTGGAAATTTAGAGCAAAGCACACAATGTGCTGGAAGAGCTCAGCGGTCAGGCAGCATCCGTGGATGTGAATAAACGGTTGACTTTTCTGGCCAAGACCCTTTATCAGGACTTCAGTGTTGTGATCAGCATCATTTGACCTTTCAGTCTTCATTGTCAGTGCTATACCTTAGGATCCTTCATCCATCCTGATGACAGGTTTCATCCCGAAACGTCGACCGTTTATTCCCATCCACAGATGCTGCCTGACCTGCTGAGCTCCTCCAGTACATTGTGTGTAACGAAATCAAAGTGGTTGTTCAAAAACAGTTTTAAATGTGCCCAATCTGCTCTGAGTTTTTGACTAGATCTAAGAGCTTGCAAAGTAAACATAATTTTGTTGGAAGTAACACTGTAATTTCCAATAGGTATGTTGGGCAAGACGTGAAGGGACGTGGATCAAAGAGTTTAATGAAACTGCATTACCAAAGAGTCTTAATGGAATTGTTTGTGGATATTTATGAAACAGTTACAATTGCTATTATATTATTATGAAAATAAATCCATAGTGTAACAATGGTTTAATTGAGCAGGCACTTGAACCCTTAAAATAAAGCAATGACACCTACTATTCTTGATTTGTGGAAGACACGTGGAGAGAATATTATTAGAATCTCTTGTTAATGCAAATGTTTATTTTCAGTAATGGAACATGGATGTCTCAAACCAGGGAGTGCAGCTTTAAAGTACAAAGTACATTTATTATCGAAGTGTACAGACGTTTTGCAACCTTGAAGAACCCATTTAAAAAAATACTGTCAAACACCCAATGCGCAGAGGAAAAAAAAACACCCATGCAAACATAAAAGCGAGCAAGTAGCATTCAGAACTGAAGTCCACTTGCAGAGTGGACTTGCAAGTTCCAGTTGCAAGTTTACTTGCAGAGCCAAGTAAATGTGGCAGAGCTGCAAGCTGAAGCGATCTTGTGCCCCAACACTCTAACCTTTTCAATCTGGCCCAGTGCTTAAATTGTCATCCAAACATTTGGTTCAGTTGCTTCTGTACACTTCGGGGCCTGGACCCCGCCTGTACCCGTCCTTTCCAATCCAGCCTGGCACTTAATTGGATGAAGTTTTTCACCCAGAGGGTGGTTGGAATTGGTCACACATTGCTTGTGAAGGTGGTTGAGTAATCTCACAGCATTTGCACTCTGTCTGGATGAGCACTTGACTCCAAGGCATTGACACCTGTGGACCAAATACACGTAAATGGGATAGTATATACAGGCACTTGATGGATGACATGCACATGTGGCTATATGATGCTAAATATATTTTAGAGTTTAATATTAAAGCATTATTGTAAGGGAGAGGAAGAGTATTAAATGTTTTTCTCTCTGGTTTGGAAACAAGTGATGTGTGGGCATGTGGTTTTCCCACAGAGAAAAGGTCAAGCAGCTCTGTTGAACCATAATGATATCACGTGGCCTCCTGTTGTTACACAACAGCCAAGTCAGCATTTAGCATCTTGCTGCAGGAACACATGACACCTCTTCATGGTAGCTAGGATTTATAAAGTAGAGTATCATCTGTGAAGAGCAAAAAAGGTTAGAAACATTACCTTGTCATGATTAAAGATATGTCTAGATTTTAATTCTCCAAGTGGATGTCAATTACTTTAACTGTGTCGATGGGGGGAAAATCTGTTCAAGTTTATTTTTCTGTATTTTCAACATAGATTTTTATGCTTGTTTCTTTCATTAACACTGCACAGTCTGACAAATTCCAATTGGTTGCAGTGAAGCTGTTGAAATTAGCCAAGTTATTCTGTTCATTAGTCGTCAACTGACCAGGGGTATAGTTCTGAGATTAGGGGATGCATTTAAATTTGAGGTGTGAATGAATGTCTCCTCTTGAGGGTGCAGAATGTCTAGAGTTCTTTACCACAGATAGTTGTAGACACTAGTTCATTTTGGATATTCAAAGGGGAAGTAGATAATCTTTGAAAGATCACAGTATTGAGAGCTATAGGGAACTGGTGTAAAAGAGGAGCTGAGGCCCGGGACAGATTAAACGAAGAAGCAATGTTGAGGGTCCAAGTGGTTTTACTCCTGATCTTTTGCTGCTCATTTCGAATGGGAGCTGAACTCTGACGCTATTGGAAAAAAGTTGAATTTCCCCATGGGGATGAATAAAGTATCTATCTATCTATTCCAAAATCCAGTGCATTAGATTACAGATTGATCTCTCAGACTACAGCATTGTGTGCTTTGTATGTGTGTCGATGATGCAGAAAGCCTTGCGGATCTATTGTGATGCTTCTGCCATCGAAAAGCCATTGTTAACTTTTAATAAAAGTGAAGCAATGACAAATGATGCTCCTAGCAGGTGCAATTCAATTTGTGCAATTGAATGTGTGCAGTTGCTCCTTCAAGTTCTTAACCTGTCTGAAGGATCAGCTTTTGTGCATTTCCTATTAGAAACAGGAAAGATGAACACAGAGATGGAGGACACTGAAGCAGAGTTCCTCCAACATCTGTAGCAACACACAAGATGTTTGAGGAACTCAGCTGCTCAGGCAGCGTCTATGGAGGGAAACGGATAATCAGTTCCTTCATCTGAACTGAAAGATCAACAGAAGAAAGCAGGTATAAAGTTAGAGTTGAGTTTATTGTCGTATGCATGGGTGCAATGAAAAATGTAAATGTAGTATGACATCAGCAGTGTTCACAGGAAAAGCACGAGTTAAATTTTAACGATTTTCACAAGAAAACACAATTAGAACATAAATAACTAATTTTATTTTAGTACAAGGCAGTCAGTGTAATTGCAGTGTTGCCTTGCAGTAGTGATTAGAGTTTTGCTGCATGGTTCAAGAACCGAATGGTTGAAGGGAAGCAGCTGTTCTTGAACCTGGTGGTGTGGGATCTCATTCTTACTTACCTGCTGCCCGATGGGAGCGGTGAGAAGGTGGCATGGCCTGGATGGTGGAGGGTTTACTGGAAGGAGTTGGAGGACAGGACTGGGGTAAGAGCTAATAAGTGATAGGTGGTTCCAGGTGAAGATGAGTGATGGGTAGATGGAGGAGGGCGGAGTAGAAATAGCGACACAAGTTGGGAGATGATAAATGGAGGTGAGAAAGGACTGAAGGTCACACACTAAATACGGATGGAACTTATCAAGTCAGGCAGCACCTCTGGAAGAGAATAAACATTCAAAACGTCAGGTCAAGACCTGAAACTTGGACTGTTTGTTCCCTCCATAGATGCTGCCTGACTTGCTGAGTTCCTCCAGCATTTAATGTGTGTTACTCAAGATTTCCAGCATGTGCGCAATCTCTAAAGGACTGAAGATGTCGAAGCATAATAGCAGAGGGAAATTGGAGCATGGAATTGAGCAAGAAAGGTAAAGAGGGCAAATGGGGGGGGGGGGGGGGGGAGTGTGTGGGTGATGGCTAGATGGAGTGGTTCCTGATCGTGTCTGGGCTTGGAATCTGGGTGAACCTGTGACAAATTGGGTCTCTGGGAAAATGGGTGGGTGGAACCTTTTCCTGCTTGCTCTGCCTGTATTTTTGGTGTGTCATTTAGAAGAGTCAATGGCGGAGTGTTCTTTTACCATCTGCTATGCTTCTATCTGTCCATTTTGCCCTCTGTGTCCTTGCAGCACTTTCAGAAAGTGAGTTTCATAGCTGACCTGCCAGTGGACTGGACCGGAAATGTAAAGTTAGCCTAGATATCTGTTATTTTTGCTCAGCACAAAACAGTGGCTGAATGCCTCCTCTGTGCTGTATTCCAATATTGGTTGGAAGTGTCTAGCAGGAAAATAAATTCTAAACTTCAAAAGGGTATGAATGTTTTACAGTTTATTTTTCACACCAGTTTTACATCTTGCTCACCTGAAGGTATGAATTTTATTGGGATTTGACAGCACCCTCTCTGCTCTCCTAGTGTCTTGAAAAATGGATATAATTCAGTGTACAGTTTAGAACAGTACAGGGACAAAGGAAACCTCTTTGGTTCATGATTTTGTGTGTAACTAATGAAATTAATAAGTTTACCCAATCATTTTGGCTTATCCCTCACTCCCCTGTTATTTTGAGTTGATAGTTGTTGCTGGGTACTGATCAGTCAGCAAACACTGGTTCATCTTGCATTTCTCTACCTCGGGGACTGAGAGACCAGTTTCAGACCATCACCTATACTGGAACAAGTCAGCTCACTACCTGAGTTTTCTCAAACCTGATCCGAATTGACTTGGCAAACCATGGGATGGCAGGAATGGGAGTTAATTGCAAAGTGACAAAGATTAGCTGCCTCACTCTGCCCGTCAAACTCAGTTATGCAGTTTCTGTAAATCTGTTAGCAGAGGGGTAGAGTGGAGCTGACAGCTGAGGTTAGGCTTTTTTAAGCCCGAACTTGTGTGTGAGAACTGGGGGAGATGAACAAAACAGGGTGAAATTCAGAAGTGACTTAACAGTTCCAAAGTCTTTGAGCTGCCAGCTTCAACAGGATTCTGATGTTGGAATGATTACTCTGTTCAGTCAGTTGATTTATGAGTCATCTGTTTCAGTTCTCAGTTCACTTCAATCTGTGTTAATGTCATCTCAAGTGATAACAGAAGTGTTGCTTCAGCAGTAATCTTCTTAGCCAGTCTGAATGTATTTCTGATCCTTTTTGTTTCATTTCATTGGATTTGATTCATTCATTCATTGCAAAATTAAGGCTGCAGCTAGATTTCCATTGTCTGGATAAAGCCAGGTTTGAGATGGGCTGGAACTTTGAAAGTCTGGCCCTATGCTGGATTTGATACCCACAGTCCTGAGGCGCCTGGTTATGATGGGACAAGGGAACCAGCCATGGAGGCTTTTATTGAGGCAGGGTGGAACAGTGTGGCAAGTGTTTATCCTGACATCCATGTAGGCCATTGGTTCATTGGTCTTCCATCAGCTTCCGCCAGAGCAATCCCCTTGATCCCATTCCTCCCTCATTTCCCTGCAACTCTCCAACTTTCTCATATAGCCATCGAGATCCCTCTGATTCTTTTCAACATGTACCTATACTAAAGAGTAATCTACAGTGACCAATTTTCGTGCGTCTTTGGAGAGGTCAGGATCAAACCCGAGTGCTTGTGGCTTTGAAGTACAAGTAAGTCCTAAAATATTTTTTCTCAAATTATCTGTTATGACTGCCCCTCCATATCCTAAATGATTGAGTAATTAATTCTTACACCTAAATAGTGCAATAATCCTTCAGCCAGAATGAAATCATGTGTCAGATTATACTGGTCTTTAAGCGTTGTAAGGCCTGATCACTATCAACAAGGTCTTGCTCCCAGATGAGTTCAGTCAATGCCTTTTATGCTCACTTTGACCATCAACGTGAGTGGTCCTTCAGGAGGGTGAACACACAGAAAGCATCTAGCCCAGCTGGGGTACCTGGCTGTGTCCTAAAGAACTGTGTTGATCAACTGGCTGGAGTGTTCACTGATATCTTTAACCTCTTGCTACTGCAGCCTGAGGTACCCACCTGCTTTAAGTAGGCTGCAATTACACCTGTGCATAAGAAGGCCTTGGTAATCTGCCTCGATGACTGTCGTCCAGAAACACTTGCATCTACTGATGAAGTGTTTTGAGAAGTTGTTGATGAAACATATCAACCCCTGCTTGCAAAGTGACTTGGATCTACTCCAATTTGCCTACCGTTATAACAGATCAAATCCAGATGCCATCTCATTGACTCTTTACTCAACCCTAATATCTGGACTGTGGAACTGCATGCATCAGGATGCTCTTCATTGACTGCAGTTTAGCATTAAGTACCATCGTCCCCCCTCAAAAACCAGTCAATAAGCTTCAAATCCTAGGCCTCAATACCTCTTTGTAAAACTGGATCTTAGATTTCCTCACTTGCGGACATCAATAAGTTCGGATTGGCAACAATATCTCCTCCACAATCTTCATCAGTACGGGTGTACAGTATAAGGCCATGTGCTTTGCCCCCTGCTCTACTCACTTCACACTGGGGTGGTGGTCATGAGTGGTGGAGAGTATATTGACTGATTGCATCACAGCCTGGTATGGAAATACCAATTCCCTTGACAGAAAATCCTATGAAAAGTAGTGGATAAGGCCCAGTCCATCATGAGCAAATCCCTCCCCAGCAATGAGCACATCTACAGGAAGCGTTGTCAGGACTCTCACCTCAACCATCAGGCTCTTGAACCAGAGGGGAAAACTTCCCTCAACTTCACTTGCCCCATCATTGAACTGTTCCTGCAACCAATGCTTTCACTTTCAACAGTCTTCATTTCAAGTTCTCAATACATCCATCTGTCCGACCAAACGGCCGTTTGTCTGTCCTGTTGGGTGTGGTCTTTCATTGATTCTATTGTGTTTCTTGTATTTACTACATACATATATATATATTTATGGTTCCAAGGACTTCGAGAGATTATTACTATATATATTTATAGGCATCCATTAGTCTTGAGAGACCATGGATTTGTGCCTTGGAAAGTTTCCAGGGTGCAGGCCTGGGCAGGGTTGTATAGAAGATCGTCAGTTGCCCATGCTGCAAGTCTCCCCTCTCCACACCACCGATGTTGTCCAAGGGAAGGGAAAGGGCCGATTCAGCTTGGCACCGGTGTTGTCGCATGTGTTGGCACGCGGCCAAGTGGTTAAGGCGTTGATCTAGTGATCCGAAGGTCGCTAGTTTGAGCCTCAGCTGAGGCAGCGTGTTGTGTCCTTGAGCAAGGCACTTAACCACACATTGCTCTGTGACGATATATATTTATATTTGGATAATAAAGTTACTTTGAACTTTGATTTGATCTTCCGTATTAGCTTAACATATGGTACCATGTCAGAGGCTTAGCCTGAAGTCCATGTAGACGGTATCTACACAAGAGATTCTGCAGATGCTGGAAATCTAGAGTAACTTGTAGAAAGTACTGGAGGAACTCAGCCGGTCGGGTAGTGTCTATGGAAATAAGTAAACAGTCGACATTTCAGGCTGAGAGCCTTCATCAGGGCTGGAAAGGAAAGGAGAAGAAACCAGAATAAGAAGCTGGGGGAGGGGAAGGTTGTACAAGCTCGAAGGTGATGGGTGAAGCCAGGTTGGTGTGGGGGATGGGAAATGAAGAAAGAAGCAGGGAAGTGATAGGTGGAGAAAGTAAAGGGCTAGAGGAGATGGAATCTAATTGAAGAAGAGTGTGGACCATGGAAGAAAGAGAAGGAGGAGGGGTACCAGGGGGAGGTGATAGGTAGGTGAAGAGAAGAGAAGGGATAAGAAGGAGCCAGAGTAGGGAATGGAAGAAGCCACAAGATGGAGGGGAAAATAAAGTGGCATGCAAAAGTTTGGGCACCCCGGGGTCAAAAGTTCTATTACTGTGAATAGCTGAGCGAGTAAAAGATGACCTGATTTCCAAAAGGCATAAAGTTAAAGATGACACATTTCTTTAATATTTTAAGCAAGACTTTTTTTTATTTCCATCTTTTACAGTTCCAAAATAACAATAAAGGAAAAGGGCCCGAAGCAAAAGTTTGGGCACCCTGCATGTTCAGTATTTAGTAACACCCCCTTTGACAAGTATCACAGCTTGTAAACACTTCATGTAGCCAGCTAAGAGTCTTTCAATTCTTGTTTGGGGAATTTTTGTCCATTCTTCCTTGCAAAAGGCTTCTGGTTCTGTGAGATTCTTGGGCCGTCTTGCATGCACTGCTCTTTTGAGGTCTATCCACAGATTTTCGACGGTGTTTGGGTCGCGGGACTGTGAGGGCCATGGCAAAACCTTCAGCTTGCGCCTCTCGAGGTAGTCCATTGTGGATTTTGAGGTGTGTTTAGGATCATTATCCTGTTGTAGAAGCCATCCTCTTTTCATCTTCAGCTTTTTTACAGACGATGTGATGTTTGCTTCCAGAATTTGCTGGTATTTAATTGAATTCATTCTTCCCTCTACCAGTGAAATGTTCCACGTGCCACTGGCTGCAACACAAGCCCAAAGCATGATTGATCCACCTCCGTACTTAACAGTTGGAGAGGTGTTCTTTTCATGAAATTCTGCACCCTGTTTTTCTCCAAACATACCTTTGCTCATTGTGGCCAAAAAGTTCTATTTTAACTTCATCAGTCTACAGGACTTGTTTCCAAAATGCATCAGGATGTTCCTTTGCAAACTTCTAATGCTGAATTTTGTGGTGAGGACACAGGAAAGGTTTTCTTCTGAATTCCATGAAGTAGAACAGTGCACCACCACTCCAGAGTCTGCTAAAACTTCCTGAAGGTCTTTTGCAGTCAAACGGGGGTTTTGATTTTCTTTTCTAGGAATCCTATGAGCAGTTTTCTTGGTCTTCCAGACCTCAACTTGACCTCCACCGTTCCTGTTAACTGCCATTTCTTAATTACATTACAAACTTGTTACGAATGTGCCACAGCTCTGAGAAGGGTGCGGGGTAGCCCCCTCCTTTGTGAGAATCGCAAGATCACTATTAAGTCAGTTCAGGGGACACAGGAAATGAGAGAAAGACATGCAGAATCCACAAAAGGGTTGGAATGTGTCCTGACCTCCGAAAGGCAGACCCATTGATACCGGCTATTGTCTCTTGGAGACGGACTTGTGTATTGCATCCTGTACTATGCATCGAAGCCCCAGGCAATGAACCGAGGGGGAGGTTGGTGGAGGGATTGCATCATCCCAACCTGATTGACAACTGAGACCCTGTGAGTCAGGATAAAAAGAGGGTCTGTGGGAACAGCCCCTCAGACGCACCAGAAGACACGCTAGCGATCCCGTAATAGCGAAAGCCGGTGGAAGGCCACGTGCGTCCACTTCCATTTGCCCCGGAATCGGTGGTCTTTGCCACGGAAAAATGGTTTTTAGCTAACAACAGGGAACTCAACTTCCCAATGACTCTCGAAGGATTGACATCATAAAAGGAATCGGCAAGTTTTTCTCTAAATCTCTCTCTCCCCAACGGCTGCAGCCTGTATGAACTGAACGAACTATATATTTCCATCGGACAATTCATTATCCCCTAGACAACAATACAGCTTATTTCTTATTGATTATTATTATACCCGCACCTTTAGATTTCGTATTGACGACATATAGTATCTGTATATTTGCATTGATATTATTTTTGTGTCTTTTTACTAATAAATACTGTTTAAAAATAGTATCATCAGACTTCAACGGACCTCTCTATCTTTGCTGGTAAGTGACCCAGTTACGGGGTACGTAACAAACTGAGGAAACGGCTACCTGAAAATGCTTTGCTATCTTCTTATAGCCTTCTCCTCCTTTGTGGGCATAATTTATCTTAATTTTCAGAGTGCTAGGCAGCTGCTTAGAGGAGTCCATGGATGCTGATTGTTGGGACAAGGTTTGAGGAGTCAGAGTATTTATAAAGCTTTGAAATTTGCATCACCTGGCCTTTCCTAACGACGACTGTGAACAAGCCACAGCCCTAGCAAGCTAATTAAGGACTGAGATCTTGGTAAAAGTTATCTGAGAGCTCAAATCTCTTGGGGTGCCCAAACTTTTGCATGGTGCTCCTTTCCTTTCTTTCACTCTTAAGATTGTAGAAAACAAAAGTAATACACTAATTTTGCTTAAAATGTTGAAATCGATGTTCATGCCATCAGGTTGGAGGCTACCCAGACGGAATATGTCTTGCTCCTCCAACCTGAAAGTGGCCTCATGGTGGTGGTAGGGGAGGCCATGGATCAACATGTCAGAATATAGACAATATGTACTGCACTTTTCTCATCTATCCTCTTGGTCACCTCTTCAGAAAAATATCAACCAAATATCTTAGACACTATTTTCCTCACACATAGCTTTGCTGTTTGTTCCTGAGTAGTCTTTTCATTTCCTCATGAATTTATTGTATTTCCTGTCTCTCTGATTCTCTCCAATAAATTACTTATCACTGATATTTAAGCTCATAGGTCAGTAGTTCCAGACTTTTCCTTGCAGCCTTTCTTAAATAAGGGCCTAAAGTTAACAGCCTCAGTCTTTCAGCACCTCACCTATGTTTATCAGTGATATAAATGTCTCTGCAAGGGGGTCTCAGAATTTTTTCACTAGCTCCCCTTTGACATTTCATACTAATCCTTAACTATTCGTTAATGTCAGACACCACATTTCCAAATTCTGTTATCTGTGGTAGTGTAGTGATTAGCACAAGGCTGTACAGTATAGGCGACATAGGTTCAATATCCATCGCTGCCCGTATGGAGTTTGTATGCTCTCTCTCTGACTTCCTCCCACAGCTCAAAGATGTACTGGTTGGTAAATTGTCCTGTGATTAGGCAAGGATTAAATCGGGGGATTGCTGGGTGGTGTGGCTGGAAGGGTCTATTCTGCACTGTGTCTCAATAAAATGAAAGAAAATGTATGTGTTGACTGCTACATTCGTGATTTTCTGATTCATATTCTGTATTCTGCAATAGTGTAAGATGCTTATTTGCATTTTGTAAAAGTCCACGAGATGGAGTCCACAGTTACAGAAAGTTATGAGAGCAAAATCCAAGTGGAATAACAAAGGAGTTACATAAAACTTCAGCAACCCCCACAAAGTGCTGGAGGAAGAAAAAGCATTTCAGGCTGTATATTGTATACACTTCTCTGACATTAAATGTACCTTTGAAACCAGCAGGTCAAGCAGC
Organism: Hemitrygon akajei; assembly: GCF_048418815.1. Classification (NCBI taxonomy): domain Eukaryota; kingdom Metazoa; phylum Chordata; class Chondrichthyes; order Myliobatiformes; family Dasyatidae; genus Hemitrygon; species Hemitrygon akajei. The sequence goes on along the minus strand of NC_133132.1, from coordinate 52,392,092 downwards.
ATCCATGGAAATGAATAACAGTCAATATTTAAACAGTTGTAACTGTTTAGTTCCCTCCATTCATCAGGCATTCCGAACTTGGAGCCCACAGACCCCTTGGTTAATGGTAAGGCTCCATGGCATAAAAAAAGGGTTGAGAAATTCTGCCATAGATGTCGCCTGACCTGAGTTCCTCCAGTATTTTGTTCAAAGGTTATTTTATTATAAAAGTATACAACTCTGAAATTCTTCTTCTCCAGATAGCCACAAAACAAAGATGGGAGAGAACGGTATCACAATCGTCAACCCCAATCCCTCCTCCCTGCACAAATAAAATGAACAAAAATGGAATAGGCACATTGGTCCCTAAATCCCCCTCCCCTGCACACAAAAAAAAACAAGAAAGATGCAGCACAAAACACAGAACATCAAAATCTATAACTCTGGGGGGGGGGGGGGGGTGTCTTTGTGTGTGTTGCTTTGGATTTCCAGCATCTGCAGACTTCCTTGTGTTCATAAATGTCAGAAACGAGCCACATTCCCGAATAATGGCTTCAAGACAAATTCAAGGAAACAAAGTTTATTAACAGTTCTGCAGAGCTGGGCTCCCTCAGAGAAGGGAACCCTGAACCTTACAGGGCAGCAGGTTTTATCCTTCTTTCTTACCCCTCCCCTCCCTGACTCGGGAGGTACATAGTCTTATCCCATTCCATATTTGGAGTTGTTTTTTTACACATTTCTGTAAAACAATAGTCCATATCTCAGGACTTCAATGATTCCACAAACAGTTAATCTTGTCAGGGCTTCTGCATTCATGCTTATCAGACATAATTAAATCACATTTGTTTTCTGACTTTAACCCAGACATAATTAAATCACATTTGTTTTCTGACTTTAACCCCGACCTCTTTCAGAAACGCACATCTTAATTTACTTCGACTCTCACAATTCCACCCTTTTTCTTTTTAAGATGTGCGTAGCAGCTAGCATTTCTCCTCTTTCCAGGGGGCCCACCGTCCTTCCTCCGCCCCCCCGTGGAGGGTCAACTTTCTTCTTTAATAGCATAAGTTTTAGCTCGTTTGTCCCATGTTGGGGTATCGCTACTGCCTGGAGATGGAATATACTGCGCCTGATCAGTGTTCGTATACAAGGAATCAAACACGGCAAAAGTAAGAGAATCATTAGACCCCCGCCTGCTACTAGGAGAGCGGTGCACCACCAACTACCTCCCAGTAGCCCATCTAGCCAACTCATGTTCCCCAGGGATCTCCAGTTTTGTACTGGCACGTGGGCCAGTTTCCGAATTTTGTCGGATATTTTTAACACGGCCTTTCCACTGTCGTCTATCTTAAGGCAACAGTTTGTAAGATTGAACTTCCCACATGCCCCGCCTTCAGAGGCCAATAGGTAATCCACAGCCAGCCTGTTCTGGTATATTGCTGTTCGCATCTGACTCTGCTGTTTTGCCAACAGCTCCAATGCCAGTGCCGTTTGATTGGTTATCACTTCCACCACCGCCTGCAGTCTAATAATTCGGTTTAACATATAGATCGGTGTACGATATCTCCATGACCCATCCTGGGTGCAGGTTGCTGGTCCATAGTATTTAATGATGCGAGCTGGTGGCCATTTATCACCCCACTCGCCCATCTTTATCTCCTTGAGTAGCCCTTATTATAAACTTGGTAATAAGGTTTACTATACTCCCAACATTCTTCTCTCTTACTTAGATCATAGCATTGATCATTCACATGCGAGTGGGACACAAATGATCCTGGGAACACCCTCTGCCCCACTCGTACCACGGTTCTGCACTTGTCACATTTCCCTACAATTTCCCCGACATATAGAATCAAATATATTACAGTCAATAATGTTACAGTCCACATAGAGTTCATTTTTGCTGCCTTTTTAGCTTCACCACCAACGATTCTTCACCGGGAACACAGGTCCACTCAGTGCGGCTTTCGGGCTTCACCGGTCCTTTTACCCTGGATGCGTGTGTCCACCCTTTTTCTTTTGTCTGTACAGCCGCCTCTGTTGTTAGCAGGCCCTGGAAAGGGCCTTCCCACTGTGGCTGTAACTTCTTCGGCTTCCAGGTCCTTACCAGAACCCAATCTCCAGGCACGATCTGATGTAAAGCAAAGTCGAGCGGCGGAGTCTGGGCCAAGAGACCCTTTTTCCGCAGTTCTGCAAAGGAACGGGACAAGGCCAGTAAATTGTTCTTTACAAATAAATCACCCCCCTGTAGTGTGGGATACCCCTCTATTTTATTCCAATATGGCGGTCCAAAGAGCATCTCATAAGGAGATACTCCTACGTCCTTCCGGGGCGCTGTACGTATTCTCAGGAGAGCGATCGGCAAACACTTGGTCCATGGTAGCTTGGTTTCCAACATCAACTTGGTTAGCTGTGCCTTCAGGGTGCTGTTCATTTGTTCTAGTCTTCCCGAACTCTGGGGATGCCACGGGGTATGGTACTTCCATTCGATATCAAGTGCATCGCAAATTAACTGGTGCGTCTTGGAGGCGAAGTGTGTTCCCCGGTCAGAGTCTATGGACCCCACGATTCCTTATCTGGGGATTAAGTTCTCAAGTAGTATTCGAGCTACTGTGGGCGCATCTGCCTTAGTAGTTGGGTATGCTTCCACCCAGCGTGTAAAGTGATCCACGATTACCAATAAGTATTTCCATCTCTGCACTTGGGGCAGCTCGGTGAAGTCGATTTGGATCCTATGGAAGGGTCTCATGGCCAGGGGCTGGCCGCCTCTTGGGATGGATCGCATCACTTTCTTGTTTATTCGCTGGCACGTTGGACATCCGGTTACCTCTTGTTGGGCCAAAGTGTAGATTCCCTTGCATGCATATTCCCTAAGTACCGTGTCACCCATTGCCTGCGCTCCCCAGTGGGTCTGTTGGTGCAGTTGTTGGAGTATGTTGCGGGTCACTTCCTTATTTAGCACCTGTCTTCCATCGGGGATTCTCCATTTACCATCAGCGTCTTTCTGGGCTCCTAGTTGGTTCATGTTGTCAGTCTCCATTTGAGTAAACACAGGCAGTTTAGTAAGTCCTTCTCTCACTGGTATCAAAGTCAGGAGTTGCACCGGTTCTTCAACTGCTGCCCGTTTGGCCTCCTCGTCCGCCAGACGGTTCCCCACAGCATCAGGTGTCGATCCTTTTTGGTGTCCGGGTACATGCACTACCGCAATTTCAGTCGGTAAGGCTAGGGCTTCCAATGTCATACTTAACATTTGTTCATGTGCCAGTCCTTTTCCCCTGGCCGTTATCAGTCCTCTTTCTTTCCATATCTTCCCAAATGTATGTACTATCCCATAGGCGTATTTGGAGTCAGTGTATACAGTTCCGACTCTCTTTACCAATATTATCAGAGCCCTTTGGAGCGCGTATAACTCACAGGACTGAGCCGACCATGAAGGTTGTGTCACACCCTTGGGGACCTAATTTCAAGTTTACCAGGGTTTCCTGCCGATGATTTTTCCCCAAGGGGTGGAACCCCCGACCTCCCTAGTCTTCATCTTCCATCATGGCATACGAGCGCACTTCCCGTCGGTATCTGGGGCACTCGCGCCTGAAGTGTCCCTCTTCGTTGCAGTGAAAACATCTTAAAGCCTTCCTTAGCCCTCCTCCTTGCTCCTGGCTACTACCTCGATCCAACCATGGTCCCTGTCTCTCTCTACTATCTGCGGTTACTTGTCGCACTGTCTGGACCATTATCCTTGCCGTCTTCTTTTGTTTCTCTTCGTCCCTTCTGACAAAGACCTTCTGAGCCTCACGGAGTAATTCACTCAAGGGCTTGCTGTTCCAATCTTCCATTTTCTCCAGCTTTTTCCTAATGTCTGGCCAGGCTTTGGACACAAGCTCTACTCGAATTAGTTGTTGTCCCACCTCTGTCTCTGGGTCTACTCCTGTGTATTGTTGCATATTTTTCCGAATCCTATCCAGGAAATCTGACGGGGTTTCATCGGGGTTCTGGTGACTTCCAAAGGCCTTAGTGAAGTTGTATCCCTTTTATCATGTATTCGCGTACATATCGCATATTCCTCCTTCCGTCCTCCGATTGCTTATCCCATTGTGGGTCTACTAATGGGAATTTTTGTTCACCTGGTCCATCCTGGGGCTTCTCCCTTTCCCAGACTGCTATTGCAGCTTGTCTTATCATTTGCCTTTCTTGTGCGGAGAATAGGGTCCCCATTATTGAGTACATTTCATCCCAGGTGTAGGTATTTGGTCCCAGGAATTGGTCCAATTGTTCCGCAAGGCCCATAGGATCTTCTAACAGATTTTTCATCTCTTTCTTAAAGGTCCGAACCTCTGTGCTCGTCAGGGGAACGTTTACGTAACCTGTTCCCCCTTGTGCCCCTCCCATTGGGACTTCTCGGAGGGGACACATTTTTGTTTCTTCGCCCTCTTTCTTCATCTCTTGGTTTTCTTTCCTTTTCCTCAAGGTCATCGATTTGCGGAGTGGTAGGGGGCACATATGGGGGCGGCAGGTGCTCGAGCACCTCCCATGTATTCTTTTTCTGTCCCCCTTCATTTATCGTTTTCAATTTATAACTATTTGTCGTTGGTAACCAGCATAGAGCATAATCACTTACTTCGGGTTTGACGTTAGGTTTTGAGTTCACGTACAGATTAAGGGCTTGTTGTACCCAATCCTCGCTAGACCCGAACTTAGGCCACCACACAGCCGACCCTTGGATCAGTTGGCGGGACCACAATTCACAGTACTGTATCATTTTTTTTCTTTGACTTCCCTTTTCGCCTCCCATAATCCCAATTTTCTAACATCCGTCCCAACGGACTATCAGGGGGTACCCCGGGGTATTTTTCATCATTGGCGCCTGGATTTCCTTTACCCTTTTCTCTCTTAGACCCCTTATTTCCCATCTCGAGAACTTGCCCGGTTCCTATCCACCCGCAGGCTACCCCGTGGTTCCGCACTCCTTGCGCACCACGTCACTGCAGGAATTTAATTTGAATGTGACCCACCTAGCTCGATCACTCCTGTCCAATTCCGGAACCTGTATTTCCGCGATCGCCCAGGAATCCACACGCAGGCTACCCCGTGGTTCCACAATTCTCGTGCACTACGTCTCTGCAGGATTCACCTGCAGGGTAACCCCGTAGTTCCACAATTCTCGTGCACTACCTCTCTGCAGGATCCACCTGCAGGGTAACCCCGTAGTTCCACAATTCTCGTGTACCACGTCACTGCAGGATCTCTTACCTGGGTCCTGTGCACAGAAATTACTTGATCGCTCACTGTCTCAACTGCCTCGACAACCCCTCTTTGTTTCCTTGAGTCTGCCGGATATCACTTGCTCAAGCCGCGTGGGGCAACGAGCAAGGAATCAGGGACTGCCGAACTCGGCAGGGTGCACCTTCTCCGATGTCCTTCCTTGCCCCCCTCACGGCCGGAGTGTGGATCCCGGACGAGCCCCCAAGTTGTCAGAAACGAGCCACGTTCCCGAATAATGGCTTCAAGACAAATTCAAGGAAACAAAGTTTATTAACAGTTCTGCAGAGCCGGGCTCCCTCAGAGAAGGGAACCCTGAACCTTACAGGGCAGCAGGTTTTATCCTTCTTCCTTACCCCTCCCCTCCCTGACTCGGGAGGTACATAGTCTTATCCCATTCCATATTTGGAGTTGTTTTTTTACACATTTCTGTAAAACAATAGTCCATATCTCAGGACTTCAATGATTCCACAAACAGTTAATCTTGTCAGGGCTTCTGCATTCATGCTTATCAGACATAATTAAATCACATTTGTTTTCTGACTTTAACCCAGACATAATTAAATCACATTTGTTTTCTGACTTTAACCCCGACCTCTTTCAGAAACGCACATCTTAATTTACTTCGACTCTCACAATAAAACTTTTTCAATATATAATTTTGTAACAATTATTTTTAGAACTGATCTGAAGAAACAATGATCAGAAATGTATCTTACTTCTTTTTGTTGTGTTTTGGTTGTGGAAATTAGTTTCTGCCAGATTTACTCCTTCAGATTTAGGCTTAATAGCTTTCAGATAATGTAATAGCTCAAAACCAGTGGCACTGTCACCTCGCAAAATTATAGTTTGAATAAAAATCCGACATAATGCAAGCCTTGTGAATGGCATATTGTAAGTTTAATCAGTTGTGTTTGTTTGGCCAAAATGTCATTGCACAGGCTTAAACTTTGTGACTAAATGTCACACTGCACTCAATGCGATTTGCTGCTTGTCATGAAGGTTTAGCTTCCAGTAAACTCGTACATTAATGGCATTGTGTCGCACCACCACTCTTTATGGAATGGTATAGGCTGATTCATCAGCAAGTGACATTTAGGGTAAACAGCTCAAGATGTCGTGATTTCCTTATTATTGTTCAGTTGACGATATTGGTTTATAATTGATTTTCACACACTCTATAAACATAGAAATTTTAAAGTATTTGTAGTAGTTATCACATTAAAGTATGAGACATCTGCTGGCAAAAGCAGACATTAGTGTCCTGTGTATTGCCAGCTGCATTCCACAGAATATCACTGAGTTGGTGGCATGTCAAATTCATTGAAATAAGTGGTGAGTCAGTGCAGCTGCTAAATTGATGACTGTACTTGCAATCTTCAGAACAACTGGACTAACACACATTGAGTTCCAGATCACTCTTCTCCACATTTCTCTGCAGTGATTTCCAGTACTCATTGGCATATGACCTGCTTCAGATGTCGACCTAACCTGGAGCTAAGATATTCCAACAAGTGTCTTTTTTTTGTAGGAATCCTGAAAATAGGATTGGAATCTAAACTAGTTTACTTATTTTATAATATCCCTGCTGACCAGTGTATGAATACTTGTTTAATTTAATGTGCTTGACTCACGTCTTGTTCGTTTACTTATCAAAAGTTATCAGGTCAAATCTCATTTGGAGCAGCTGGCTCATGATTAATCTGACATGCAGGCGACATCAAGTCAAGAACATTTATAATTTCGGAGTTCAGTGCCTTTTATTTTTGTGATTTTATTTTGTGGTTATTTGTGGAAGCTTGTCTTTTAAACTTGGCTGCATTAGTAATGTGGCCAGCCTCTGTGGCAGAAAGGTTTGCTTTGGAGACCCATGCCAGAGTTCAGAGCAGAAGTTCGAAAGGTTGAGGATACCTACTGTTTAATGGTTTTAGAGGAGAGAGTGAATGGCTGTGATATCAGCAGACATTGATCTTTCCAAGGAAGAGATCGTGTGGGAGATGTCCACACTCAGACTGAGCAGATGGCCATACCTTCTCCGGCTTGTCTTCTAAAGACTGGCGAGGGTTATCCAGCTTTGTGTTAATGTGCTGCCTTGAATGGGGAAAAATAAAAATGCTAATGGGAACAAGATCATAATTTCAAAGTAAGAGACCAAACAGCTTTATGATGCCTTGTTTTTCCCTTCTGTCCAAGAATACTATGACCACTGACGTTGCAGAAACTGCCACCGTCATGAAGTGCTTTGAGAGGCTGGTAAAGGCACATATCAACTCCAGTTCTCTAGATAACCTCGACCCACTGTAGTTTGCCTTCTGCTGAAATGGGTCTGTGGCAGACTCCATCTCTCTGGCCCGACACTCCCGCATCAGACTATTGTTTATTGACAACAGCTCCGCCTTCAATACTATAATTCCAGGCAAACTCATCGTGACACACTGGACGCTGGGAGTCAATGCCTCCCTATGCAATTGGATCCCTGACTCCCTAATCAACAGATCAGTTAGTAAGGGTAGGTAGCGATGTCTCTGCCTCAATTATTCTAAACCCTGGTGAGGACACAAGGTTGTGTGTGTCAGCTCCTGACTCTGTTCCCTGTGATGACACAGCCAAATTCTGCTCTAACTGTAAGTTTGCAGATAATACCTCTCTGGTGGACCTTTTTTCAAATATAGTAGGTTTGAAGGAAATAGAGAGCTTATAACATGGTGTCATGAGCACCACCTTTCCCTCAGTGTCAGCAAAACAAAGTTTCTGGTCTTGTATGATTACTGTGACCTTGCTCCTTATTGTTCGTCTGCACTGTTCTTTCCCTGCAGCTGTTCCACTTTATTCTGCATTGTTTCTTCTTTTTATACCTCAATGCACTGTGTATAATGATTTGATCTGTATGAATAGATTCAGAATTATGTGTCACATGTACAGCAAAACAGTGAAATGTGACGTTTGTGTTAACAGCTGACACACCCAGGGATTTGCTGGGGACAACCCACAAGTGGCACCATACGTTCTGGTGCCAATGTAGCATGCCAGCAATGCTCAGCAGAACAGCACAGAACTCAATGGACAAACACTAAAACATCAACAACTAAACAAGCCCCATTCCGCCCTCCCACCCACCCAGCCACCTTTGCTCATACAGAGCCCTTTAACCCCAAGGCAGTCTGTCTTTTCCACAGAGTCCGGCGGCTGTGGACTCACAGACATTGTGCCTTCGATGTCCCACCGGACTCAGAGATTTTCAGACAGGGGTTTCTGGCTTCCGATTGACCTTGGGACTTTGATCTTTGGTATCAATGCAGGGCTCGATAATGATGAAGAAGGATCTGAACCACAGACTGTAAACAACAGGCTCGCTGATGATGGGACCCAAACACTTGGCCTTGAAATCCGGTCTTGTCAATTCGCATGTCGGTGGGGGGGGGGGGGGGGTCACTGGCTCTTATTCCTTCTGCCTGCATGGTATCAGGTCAGGGAACAGAGCTTTGACTCGCTGATCTAATGGCGGGGGGGGGGGGGGGGGGGGTTGGTGCATCAGCCCTTATCCTCGGTGGCCTGCCTGCCCGCATCCAACCATCCAAGTCGTAGGCCTTTGAACACAGAGGGAAGGCTTAGACTCTGGGATGTCCTTTAATTTCCTCCACATCCCTGCCCCTAACTCCCTTCCCTGTTCCCAAAACCATCCTTATGAATCTAAAAGTATCACCCCCCCAAAAAAAAATCTGTGCCACAACTTCAGCAGAGACTGCAGCTTGGCCTCATCTTAACCGGAAGATATGGTATGCAAGGCAAATGTTTCTTGGTACAATTCCAAATTGGTTTATTATTGTCACTTGTACTGAGGTACAGTGGAAAGCTGTTGTTTTGCATGCCAGCCATACAGGTTATTTCATCATGCTAGTACATTGAGGTAGTACAAGGTAAAAACAATAACGGAATGCAGGAACACACACAAAATGCTAGAGAACTCGAGCAGGTTTTTCGATGGAAAAGCATACAGTTGACATTTCAGGCTGAGACCTTTCATAGGGACTGGATGAAGTTTTACAGTTGCAGAGAAAGTGTGGTGTAAGCAGACAGTGCAAGAGCCACGGGGAGATTAATTGTCAGGTCGAGATTTCATCATATAAAATTACCATTCAGTAGTCTTGTACCAGCAGGTAGAAGCTAGTGTTTTCAGGTGTTTGTACCTCCTGCCTGATGAGGGAGGGAGGGTGAAGAGAGAATGTCCAGGGTGGTTTTCTCAGTACTTTTGAAGAGTCTTTGACCTGAAACATTAACTGTTCCTCTCTTCATGGATGTTGCCTTGCAAAGTGATTCCAGAATTTTGTTCTTATTTCACATTTCTAGCAACTAATTTTTGATTTACTTTAGCAGATGGTTTTTATGGTTTCTCTTGTGGATGGTGAGATACTTGGATGCTGTGGGCTCATATTGATGATAGGATCTCATTGCATAGTAACCACATGTGAAACTATTTTTATTTGTTTTGTATAATTTCCAGGTTATAAAATCACTTGCATTGGATGCCGGTGAGAACATTAATCAAGGCACAATCGATGTTCAGACAACAAACGTTACGTACAAGGTCCAAGTGGCTGCATATACTAAAGTTGGAGTTGGACCTTACAGCAAACCTGTGCATGTGTTTGTTGAAAGTATTGGTAACTATTGCTTTGTTTTATTAAAAAATGGCAGTGTGACAAATTAGATGAAAAGATTTCCATGGAGAGGAACGCATGTGAGGGACTGAATGTGGGATGCCTTACTTTCTTCTAATTAATTGGAATTAGATCCAGTTTCTTAAATGTTGTCTTACTCATTTACAGTTCATATGTTTGAAGTATTCATTTTTAACTTTGAATGCCAAGTCTTAGCAAGCTGTTAAAATAATCTTTGGTGATTTTGTGCATGGGCTTGTTTTTATACCCTGCTGATATCAAACGTCACTGTCCTAAAATACAAACACCTCAACATGCAGTTAGCTCTTAAATATCCTCTAATTTGGTTAAGCAAGTCATTTATTTGTACCATTACCACTACATTCAAACAGACAAAGAGTGAAAGTGGACAGGCCACTAGTCTGGGCACTAAATTTGAACATGTGAAAGTTGCTTCCAGTTAAATTGACCTAGTAGCATCCTCTTCCAAAGCATTATGGGAACTGTCCCACAGACTGACAAAGTCAGACTCGCAGAACCTGATGTATTGGACAAAATATAAGATTTCTCCTTCACTGGCCCGCCAGCAGGACATACCCACCTGAGGTGGTAGCAGTGTGGTGATATCCATCTGGGAGGGAACAGCCCTCAAGCTAGAAATTAGACCAGTGGGCTCGTTAAACATAGGCAAAGAAGCCACCTCCTGATTTATCACCAACTGCTCTATCTGCTGTTGAATTATTGCTCCTCCATGTTGAGCAAAACTTGGAAGAACCACAGGAAGTAACAAGAGCACCAAATGTCCACTGTGCTGGTGGACTTCATTATCCATCACCAGGAGTGTCTTGGTGGCACCATCACTGATTGAGCTGCCTGAATCCTAGACATAAGCTGCTAAGCTTGGTCTGTGGTAGTTGGTTAGTAAGCCAACATGAGGGATAAATGTACTTGACTATGGAAGCTTCTGTTATAGGTAAATGCTACAGGACTGGTAAAGGTAAGCACCATGGAGTCTTCTGGAGGCAAAGTCTCCACATCCAGGGCATTCTACACTGTGTTGCGTGGCATTAGATGAAATAGACTCATGACTCAGACTAGATTTAGCAGCTGTAAACTGGGCATCCATGACTCACTGTAAAACATCACAGATACACAGACTTTAACCTCCTGGTCCACCATATCCTTGCTCTTCTGTTGCCAACCCAAGGAACCAGCCCTGGTTCCATGAATTCTGCAGAAGGGAACAATACTAGGCCTGTCTAAAAATGAGGAGATGCCAACCTAGTGAAGCCAGAACACAGGAATGCCTGCATGCTAAACAGGATATGATAAAGCTTAGTGACCTCACAATCACAACCACTGGACAATATCAAAGCTCTGCAGCCCCACCCCATCTAGTCTCCATTGGGAGTGGATATTTAACCAGCTAACGGGAGGGGGAATTTGGCAGTGAGCTCACCACATGTGTGCTGAAGCCACACTAGTCTCAAGCATATTCTCTCAGAAGTGCTGACTAAATGGTCTATCTCAGTTTGTACCTGAAACCAGGACAGTCTTGATTCGTTACATGTGAAATTGGGAAATGACCTGGAGGAATATCAGCTACCATAAAGATGACCAGACACTCTCCCAGCTTTAATGTCAAAACTCTGTGCTCCAGAACTGTCTGTTCCTCTAGCCAAGCTATTCCAGTACAGTTAGAGGGTGCAGACAGGGGGAAAGCCTGCCCAGGTATGTCCCATTGACAAGAATCAGGATGTATCTAATCCGGATAATAACCATCCGATTGGTCTGCCCTCTTCACCAACAGTGATGGGGGGGGGGGGGGGTGTCATTGATTAGTACAATGTGGTTGTAGACATTCACTTGGATAACACCAACAGCACCTCCCAAATCCCTGACATCGACCACCAAGAGCTGCAGTCATTTGAAAACTCTAACCTCTGCAGAGTCCTTTCCCAAGTTGCACACCATACTGATATATCACCAGCTTTTGGGTCTAAATCCTGGGATTTCCACCCCCATCCTCATTTTGGGAGTATCTCCACAAGAAAGGCTGCAGCAATGCCAGAACGTGACTCACCACAACCTTCTCAAGGGAAATTTACGATGAGCCATGCCAGCGACTCTCAGATCTCAAAATGCAAATGAATGATGCAGCTGGTATGACATCCTGAACAGAAAACAAGCCATGTTGCATCAGCAATCCTGAATTTATGCCTCAAAACACTATCATTTTATTCTTTGTTGAAAGATGATTTGTCTGTTTTAGTTCCTCCTTGGCTGACATTGGCATCTAATACCAATGCTTCAGTACCTTTTTCAATTCATTCATAAAATGGCCTGTTGTGACTTGCCTTTATAACTAAAGTCATATGAGACAACCTCTTTGGTAAATATGATATCATATGTAGGCCGGGTCTGATAAGGATGTCTGTCTTCCTTTTCTGAAGACGCAAGGGAACCATACATATTTTTACAATATTTTTGTTTTCCTAGATTTATTTAATTTCTTCTGTCTAGACACGTCAGCTGCCATGGTGGTTTTCAAGCACTGATCCAATCAGTATTGCTGGCCTTTAGATACTGGTCCAGCAATTGGAACACAATGTGTTGATTACCACACTTAAGAGAACTTGGCATTCTGTAATGATTTGTCTTGCTGCTCTGTTTTTGTAAAGACACTGACTCATTTCTTCAACTTTTCTTTAGTTCAGGGCTTCCCAACCTTTTAATGCTATGGACTCCTACCATTAACCAAGGGGTCCATGAATGCCAGGTTAGGAACCCCTGCTTTAATATGTCTTGGAGTGTCTTTACCCTTTGATAAACTAATTGAATGATGCAATAAACCCGTGGAGGAAAAAAAAAGAAAATTATTGCTGCATTGCAGTCTTAAGGGAAAAAACCAGCATTAACATATGAGTGGTTAATGTCGCTGGGTCTATCCTTTGTGGAGCTCAGAAAGATGAGAGGGGGGAATCTCATTGAAACCACCTGAAAGACCTGGATATAATGGACATGGGAGAATGTTTCCCTTTGTGGAATTCATTCCCTCAGATAGCTGTGGAGGTGAACTTACTGGGTATATTTAAGACAAGGTTAATGGGTTTTAGTTCAGTAAGGGGTTTAAGGGTTACTTGGAGAAGGTAGGAGAATGAGGTTGAGAAAGAAAATCACCCCTGCTTGAGTAAACTCAATGTGCCTAGTATCCTAATTCTGGTCTTGTAGTCTTACAGTTAGAATAAATTGGAAGTAGCTTCTATAGTAATGCCTGCCGTTGGTTTACCATTGAATCCAGAGCTAATTTCCTTGTACCTATTTTTCTCACAGATGAGGTCCTTTCACCAGTCTCGACTGCTCCAGCTACCAGTGGTAAAAATGGTCACTTACAGATGGTCCTGATTGGAGTGATTTTTATCTGCATTGTCATGGCAGCCGTGATTGTTACAGCTGTCAAAAAGCGAGCGAAAGAGACTAGATTCGGGTAGGTATCTTTTAGTTAAATGTTCCACTTTTCCCTTCAGTTAATTTCTGAATATTGCTTGTGCAAGAAAAATCTATTAGCTAGATATCCAGGTTTGCTAAAAACAGGAGAAGATATCACGGACCAGACTTAATTATCTCATAGCTTTTTTTTTAAACCCGTGCCTAGCAAATTTTCCATTGGTTTAAAATATCACCTTTATTTGGGAATCTTTGACAAATGTTTGACGTAGAAGTTAATGGAAGTTCTATTCTTGAGCCAGCATCATTGTGATGGGCAGAATGGACTAGTCTGTTGCCATAAGGTTCTAAAATTCTTTGAATAAATGTCTGAAACATTCACTCAAGATTTCCTGCTATTGGGCCATTCCTCCCCTCTTGTCAGTGCCAAAAGAGAAGTTAACATTGGAACACTCAAGCAGAGGTATATACTGTAAAATCATGAGGGGCAGAGATGGGGTGCATGTGCACATTCCCAGGGTTGGACAATCAGGTCATGTTTAAGATGAGAGGAAAGAGATTTAATAGCAACCTGAGGGGGGAACCTTTTCACCCAGAGGGTGGTCAGTATATGGAATGAATTGCCAGTGGAAGTAATTGAGGCAGGTGCATTAGTAGTATTCAAATGACACTCGGGTAGGTACAGCGATAGGAAAGGGATTAGATGTAAATGAGCCAAATAAAGGCAAGTAAGTCTAACTCAGATGGGCATTTTTGTCAGAAGCTGAAGAAGGGTCTCGGCCCAAAACGTCGATCGTTTATTCATTTCCATAGATGCTGCCTGACCTGCTGAGTTCCTCCAGCATTTTGTGTGTGTTTTTTTGGATTTTCTTCTGTTTAGTCACACTGGTTGTTTATCTGTCTGGATGAAACGTTTTTGAGGAAGTTGTAGAAAATGAGGCCAGTGAACGTAGGTCCAAGACAATGTTGAAATATATAGTCATAGATCAAAAGCATTTCCTCCTGTGAATTCTAGATGTGTAGAGGTAGCCTTGGCAAGCTGAGCATGTGTATATATCTCAAGTTCCACCTGGCACTGAATTTCTGACCTGTTTAATTCTTCTTCTCAATTCTTGCTTTTTTAAAAATCTATCTGGTAATTCGTCAATCTATTTTATAAGACATCATGTTCTAGTACTGTTCACGCAGGCCTCCAAGGCCGTTGTATGGTAATTGGTTATTATCACAAGTATAGAGATACAGTGGAAAAGTTTTTGTTGCTGACCACCTGTACACACCAGATCACGGAAGTAGACTGAGGTAGCAGAAGGGAAGAGCACGAACAGGATGCAGAATATAATGTTGCAGTTAGAGACAGGGCAATGCAAGCATACCATCAGGTGAAAGGCTACGTTTGAGATCAGGAGTCCATCTTATTCAATAATCTTCAAACAGTGGGATAGAAGCTCTCCTTAAGCCTGGAGGTACATGCTTTCAAGCCTTTGTATCTTCTGCCTCATGGTGCGGGGGAGGAGGGGGCAGAGGAGAGAATGCATGGGGTGGGTGGGGCCTTTAATTACTTTAGCTTTTTTCTTCCACTTGCACTTTCTAAGCAAAATCACACTGAAGGTTGCAGGTCTAAATCCAGCCAACAGCAGAAGTTACCACAAAAAGCTTCAAGAAACAACATGGTCCTTTATTTACTACCGCTGTAGAATTGGGTTTCAGCAGGATACCATGATCAGGATTTCCTTCCATTCTGTTACACCTGTTGATTCTCTCCTTGCCAAAATGTTGGGAATTCCTTCACAAGAAATCAAGCTTCTATTTTGAAGCTTCGGTTAACTCTTGAGTTGCTAATAACTCCGGGGAACATCCCAGCTCTCTGTGCAATAATTGCACAGTGGCTGAAATTGTTGCTGAATCTGCTGCTTGATTCTTGTTAAGCTGCACATTAAGCACCGGAATAGCAATTATCCACTTAGCTTATGACTGAACTATATATAACCTCCATGCATGCAACTTGGTTACATGATCCTTGGTGCCTTTCTCTTTCTTAAAAGAAAGTTTTCTATTGAGTCTCTTCTGGTTTTATTGAGGGGGGAAAGTGTTATTTTTCCACTAACCATTGCACAAAGAAGTGCTACCTACTATAGCTCCTGACCATTGGTGTTATGGAATTACATGGAGATACAGCACTGAAAAAGTCACTTGTGCCCACCAGTTCCCTGCCAAACACCAAACTGATGACCACATGGACACCATGGCCAAGACAGCACGCAATGCCTCTACTTCCTCAGGAGGCTAAAGAAATTTGGCATATCTACTTTGACACTCACTGGTTTTATTGATGCACCATAGAAAGCATCCTATCCATATGCACCACAATTTGATATGGCAACGGCCCTGCCTGTGATCGCAAGAAACTGCAGAGAGCTGTGGACACGGCTGAGCGCATCCTGGAAACCTGCCTCCCCTCCATGGACTCCGTCTACACTGCTTGCTAGCTCTGCAAGTGGCTAATGTAATCGAAGATCCCAATCCATTCTGGACATTGTTCCTTCTCCCCACCCCAGTCAGGCAGAAGATAAAAAAGCCTGAAAACTCCTATGGCCAGGCTCAAGGACAGTCTCTATATCCCACTGTTGAGCAATCCTCTCACATTAAGTAGATTCCTGACCTCTGAAGTGTTTTGGCCTTGTACCTTATTGCCTACCTGTACTGCACTTTCTCTGTAATTGTAACATTGTATTCTGCATTCTGTTATTGTTTTCCCCTGGACTAATCTTGTGATCTAACACTATGTTTTTCATTGTACCTTGGTACATGTGGCAATAATAAACCAATTTATCAGTTTTAATTTAACAAATAGCCAATCCTAACATAGCCCATCTTCCTCCCACATTCCCACTAACTTTCCCACAGATTCTACCACTCACCTACCTTCACCAGGTGTAATCTACCTTGGCCAATTAAGCTACTAACCCTCAAAGTCGTTGGGATATGGGAGGAAACCCACTGTCACAGGGAGAGCGTGCAAACTCCAGACTGACAGTTATCAGAGTTCAGCATTGAACCTGGCTTGCTGGAGATGTAAGGCAGCAGTATGCCTCAGAGTTTATTCCTTTTTAAGGTTCTTGCCAGTGCAAGAGATGGCTGTGTCCTGTTAATCACTCGACCTTCTGACTGTTGCCTGCCCCCTGTGTTTAGTGTACATATTTTCGAGAAGCCGATTAACACTTGAAACTTAAAAACATAAAACTGCAGGTCCTGAAAATCTGAGACAAGAACAGCAAATACTGAAAGCGCTCAGCAGCCCAGGCAGCACCAAGTGGAGAGAAAAGGAAAGTTAGTGTTTCGGGTCAAGGACCCTTTAATCTACTATATCTCAATCTGGCTCTTGTCTCCCTCCCCTGCATTTGATCTGTAACTGTAACTCTATGTTGTACATTCTGTTTTCTTATTCTCTTATCCTCCTTCAGTGTACTTGTGTATGGATGTACATATTTGTTCAGTCCGTAATGGGAACTCCTAAACATTTGATTGGGAGACCGCTTCGCCGAGCATCCACGCTCCATCTGCCAGAACAAGCGGGATCTCCAAGTGGCCACACATTTTAATACCACTTCCCATTCCCACCCATGACCTCCTCACTGTCGTGATAAGGCCACACTTAGGTTCGAGGAACAACACCTTAGCCTCCAACCCGATGGCATGAACATCGATTTCTCAAACTTCCAGGATTGCCTCCCCTCCTCCACTTTCACCATTCCCATCCCTTTTTCCCCTCTCATGTTATCTCCTTGCCTGCCCATCGCCTCCCTCTGTACTCCTCCCCCTTTTTTTCTTCCACTGCCTTCTGTCTCTTTTACCAATCAACTTCCCAGCTCTTTGCTTCAAAGCTCTCCCTCCAAGTTTCATGTATCGCCCAGTCTTTTTCTCTTCTCTCCCCACACTTTTCAAATCTACTCCTCAGCTTTTTCTGTCTGGTCCTGCCGAAGGGCCTCGGCCTGAAACGTCAGCTGTTTACTCTTTTCCGTAGATGCTGCCTGGTCTGCTGAGTCCGTCCAGCATTTTGTGTGTGTTGCTCAGATTTTCAGCATCTGCAGATTTTCTCTTGTTCCCAGGCATCCAGTTGTCTTGTCTCTTTATTTCTCTGTCCTATTCCCACTCTAATCCCCGTGTCTATTGAACCCTATTCTGTTTCAACAATGCTCAGCATAAGCTTGAGGAACACTACCTCATCTTCAGACTAGGCACATTGTAACCCTTGAAACTTAATACTGAGATTATTAACTTGTGCTTAAACCACTCTTACTCTCCTTCCCTCACTTTTCTATGTGAATTTGTAATGTTACAAACTATTCTGTTCCAACTGATAGTTTTTGAAGTAATCTTTACTTTGATACCTTTAGTCTCTATCCAATCATAGACATTGTCACTGTTCTTCCCCCCCCCCCCCCCCCCCCCACTCCACCCGGAACTTTAAATACATTTGAAGGGTTGAAGTTGGGTATGTTTTTCAATGTCAAAACACAGATGCTGATTGCCTGAGCAGTTTTTTTTTATATAAGGGTTAGCTTTATTTGTCAGACGTGCATTGAAGCATACCGTGAAATGTGTCATTTGCACCTCATCAAATGTGCTGGGCGGCCCGTGAGTATCGCCACGCTTCCACCGCCAACGTAGCATGTCCACAACGCACTAACTCTAACTGTACGTCTTTGGACTGTGGGAGGAAACCAGAGCACCCAGAGTAAACCGACGTGGTCATGGGGAGAACGTACAGACTGCTCACTTGACAGCAGCGTAAAGCGATTACGTTAGCTGCTACAATATCGTTCCGCCTGTATTATTTATTATTATCACCCCTAGTTGATTAGAATTGACGCTTTCCTAATTTTGAGCTTGGCCAAGGTTTTCTTTATAATATGAACATAAGGCAAATCTCAAGCTGACGTTGACCCAGGTCACGCACTGATGCTTTCACCTGGGACAACCCTTGGGATGTATGCTGTGGGTGAGAGACAACTTGAAACAAGTTGAGACCTATGTTCATGACTGACAAGTGGGTGTGCTGAACTGTTCAATTGTAGTTTGCATGGGCCTCCATTGTACAAATCTCAGAGAATTGCTGACAAAAAAAGAAATCACTAGGCTTGTTCTAACCAATGTTGCGGTTTCATTTTATTCCTCATTATTTTTTACTTTTACACCAAATTATTTTTTATAACAAATACAATTATAACAATTTCCCATCTCTTTGAAGTGAATTGAACATAGGCCTCAGGGTGAATTAATTTTAAAAGTGTATCTGCGAAGTCTTTTTGTTGGAAAGTAAACAAAGGAAGGATATTTTTGTGTATTTTGTGAGTCGACTGAATATTTGATGAGCTTCCAAATGTTGTTCTAATCACAAAGAAAGGCCAGCAGGACTACTGGTGAATCAGTAATGTTTATCTTTCTAAGGAGTGTAGCTAATCATGTCTGGATAATACGCAGCTGTTTGTTTCAGGAGTATTTGAACAAACTGCTCCGAGTTTGTGAAAACAGAACATGTATTTACTGTGATTGCCCCAAATGTTTTTCCTCTCAGAGTTTGCCCCTCTCCACTTTGCTGGCTGGTTTTCTGAGTGTAGGACAACTGTAAATATGTGAGCAGTGCAGGCATTTTTGGTAAAAAAAAAATCGGTTTATTATTGTCACATGTGCCGAGGTGGAATGGGAAAACTTTATTTTGCATACCAATCGGAGGGATCATTTCCTCGCATCAGGAAACTGAGATAGTACAAAGGAAACCAATTTTTTTTTGCGGCAGAGTGTTACAAATTATTCTTTAAAAATGAAACTGTAATGGGGGCGATTGTAGGGCTATGGAGCAGGACTAAATTGATGGAGCAAGCTAAAAGCTGGCACGGGCACAATGGCCTCCGATGCAGCGTGTAGCAAACTTTGGTTTCTTCAGTTAAGATAATGCCCCAAAATCTTATTTAATTTAATTATTTTTAGACATTTGCAGCAGCAATTCAATGAGCTGCATATTGAGCTAGCAGTCATTGACAGTTCAAAGTTCACTATAATTTTATTATTAAAGTACATATGTATCGCCATATACAATCCTGAGATTCATTTCCTCAAGTGTTTGACTCAGATTTAAAAAAATATTTGGAGTTCTCTTACTGAGCACCAAAGAGTGGTCTCCAATAAGTCTTTAAAAGTTCAAAGTTCAAAACAAATTTATTATGGAAGTATATAGATGTCACCATATGCAATACTGAGATTCATTTTCTTGTGGGCATACTCAATAAATCAATAAAAATTGAATCAATGAAAGACCAACTTGAGTGTTCAGCTAGTGTGTAAAAGACAACAAACTGTGCAATTGCAAAAAGAAAGAAATAATAATAATAAATAAATAAGCAATAAATATCAAGAACATGAGATGAAGAGTCCATGAAAGGGAGTCCATAGGTTGTGGGAACATCTCAATGATGGGGCAAGAGAAGTTTCCTCTTTGGTTCAAGAATCTGATGGTTGAGAGGTAATAACTGTTCCTGAATCCGGCGAGTATCCTGTAGCATGCCCTGGGTGGTGGGGGTCCCTGATAGTGGATGCTACTTTCCTGTGACAACGCTCCATGCAGATGTGCTCGGTGGTGGGGAGAGTTTCACCCATGATGGACTGGGCTGTATCCACTACTTTTAGTAGGGTTTTCTGTTCAAGGGCATTGGTGTTTCCATACCAGGCTGTGATGCAGCCAGTCAATACACAGAGTTTCAGCTGTCATGCCAAATCTTCACACAGTCCTAAGGAAGTAGAGACGCTGCCATCTTAACCCTTTCCTGAGGAGGGGCTTCTGTAAATGCATATGAGTCATGGAGGTGTCAGAACTGGATTGAGGTCAGCTTCAGATCTATGTTTAGCTTGATTATCACTGACATAGTGTACGCTGTGAAGTTTGTTGTTTTGTGGCACCAGTACAATGCAATATTTAAACAATTACTCTGAGGTATGGTAAGAAATATATACAGAAGCCGGGTACAAAGAGAGTGGGGTATTGTTCATGGCTCATGGACGAGAAAACTGATGGGCCATGGAAAGGAAGGCAATACTCCTAAAATGTTGAATGTGCGTCTTCAGTCTCCTGTATCTTGGCCCTGATGGCAGAAGAGGGCTTGCTTTGGGTGGTGGCTATCCTTAATGATGAATGCTGCCTCTCTGAGGGGTCAGCCTCTGAAGATATCCTCTCATGCCGCTGCCACTGCTGTGGTAAGATGTGGAGATAAAGCAGGCCAGAGAGCTTCTTGTTATAGTTAGGATACCACGCTGTGATCCTAATATTCATGAAAATAATTTTGATATTTGTTCTCTTGGATATATTCAAAGGAAATAAAATATTGGTGACTGCCTCGCTATAACCCAGATCATGCTCCCATGCATAGTCAAGTTTTACTTCACTTGACGTGGAGCAGATATACAATCAAAGCCCAGGTAATAACACTGCAAGATTTCAACTTGAGAAAGTTGACTAGCACATTGGCATAGCTGTGGTGTAGCTTCCTGACACCACAGCCAGCTCCACCATGTTTGCATGCAACTTGGAGCTTTCCCCTTTTAATTTTGTTCTTCTCCCATTTCCAAAGATAGGCAGACGGGTTTAATTGGCGGCTGTAGGTTGCTGCTGGCTTGTGTGAGCTCAGGAGAATTGTGAGAGGATTTATGTGTGTGTGTGCGTGCGCGCATGCGCGATAGCAAATCAAGTATTTCAACTTAGTTTTCGTGAGAAACAGATTATAAAATTTGTTTTAGTAAGAGTTTAAATTTTGCAATTTTCTTAAAATATACAATAGCATTTTTTTTATGTCAGCAGATTGGATGTGTGAACCATGTGGTAGAATATATTTGCTGCTGTTATTTAAGTGTATTCTGTGTATTTTGTCGCTCATTAAGGACTGCATTCACCGATGGAGAAGACACTGAGCCAACTGTTCATTACACAGTGAAGAAAACCTACTTACGACGGACGGTTGAGCTTTCATGTAAGATTTGTATTTCCCATCCTGTCTGAAATTTTGTGGTTGTAAAGCAAAGAATTAGAAATAGAAGGAGCTGTTCAGCTTTTCAAGCAGAGCCCATCATGATATCTTGGCTAAACCTGTACTGCACTGATTTCATAGACCAGTAAAGAAATGTGCCCCACGTCCCACAATATTTGTACCGAACATGATGTTGAACTGAATTAATTTACTTTTTCCTGTATGTAAACTATATCCCTCCATTTCCAGCATATTCATGTGTCCACCCACCGGCCCCTGAAATGCCACTATTTGTGTCTGCTTCCACCAATAACCCGGAAATCCCAGGTTCCTACTGAGCTCATATTTAATAAAAAGAAACTTTCCCCACACATCTCCTTTAAACTTTTCTCCCTTCAGCTTAAATGCATGTTCTCTCATATTTGATGTTTCCACCCTGGGGTAAAAGTTGGAGTCTCATAATCTTCTTCTATCAGGTCTCCCATCAGAGAAACCAACCCACATTTGTCCAGTGTAGCTCACTCACTCTAATCCAGGCAGCATCCTGGCAAATCACTTCCAAAGCTTCCACAATCTTCTTGTAATGGGCTGACTAGAATTTTCTCATTGTCTTAAGATCCATTACTCTTGGCCCTGAATGTCTTCGGCCTTGAATCCACTGGCATTTGTGGGAGAGAACTCCAAAAGTTTACAGTTCTCTACACAAAGGTTTTACCCCTCATTTCAATAGTTGGTCCTGCATTCTGATACCATGGTTCACAGTGCTAGACTCTGCAGTCTGGCAAACATCCCCTTAGAATTTGGTTTCTGTGAAGGTACTGCTTGTTCCCCTGCACTCCGTTAAATATTGTGGGTCACAGTGGTGCAGCACAGATCCAGGAATCAGAGTTTGATCCTGATCACTCATGCTGTTTTCATGTTCTCCCTGTGATCGTGTGGGATCCCCAGTGGGTGCTCCGTTGCCCTCCTTCATTTCCTAGATGTGGAGGTTGGTAGATCATTGGCACAACAAATTGTGCCACGTGTGTGGGTGAGCAAATTAATCTGTAGGGCTTTAATGCTTCAGAAAGGTGGCATCCATCGTCCATCATTCACTGTCTGGGTTGAGCCCTCTTCTCGGTGCCGGCATCAAACAGGAGGCACCGGAGCCTGAGGGTGTGCACCTCAAGGTTCAACAACAGCTTCTTTCTCACCACTATCAAATTCTTGAATTGACCCGGAAAACCCAAATTCTACCTCGGCCTATATTTCCAGTAATTTGCACTAATGTAATGCTTATATTTATTTATTTTGTCGTGTAAGCTTTGCATAATTTATTATATGTTTATGTTGTTCACTTTTTTCATACTTGTACTGTGCTGCTGCAAACAAAAAAATTCTTGGCTTTCATATACTGTGACAATGAACTTGAACTTAAGAAGTAAGAAGAATAGAGAACAGAGAATATTAATGGGGCCTTGGGTTGCTCTCAGCTGACAAAGGCTCAAGAGTCTGAAATGGCCTGCTCTATTGTAATAACCTTAGGGGCTGGGTCACCCTGATAATATCATGGGAATATCCTTTTATCTTAGAATCAGTTTGTAAAAGTACACTGCATTAGCCTGAAGACAAATACACAGGAACAGCACAAAAGGTTCCAGATGTGGTCTCAACAAAGCTCTGTCCAAGTACAGCAAGTCTCCGATTGCTCAGCTGAAAGCACAGAAGCAACTTAATCATTAAAGGCGCTTTGAGAACCCATTGAGCAGTTCCGTTGGAGCATGAATCAAATAACTTAAAATGGGGGAGGTTGCTTGTGCGAAGAAAATCTCCAGAGATTCAACAGTCAGAAGGACCTAATTCAATGCCGCGGCCTTATATGATTTAATTAAGTGGATTTTAATTCTTTGACATTTCTTCCCACAGTGGATCATCTGGGAGTCCGGGAGGAGTTGAAAGAGAAGCTGCAGGATGTAATGACAGACAGGAGCCTCCTGACTCTGGGCAAAGCTCTGGGAGAGGGTAAGGAATGAAAAGAAGCTGGCAAGGATTCCTTCTGTTTTTGCACAGTTTGTTGTCTGTTGCACCCTGGTTGAATGTGAAAGTTGGCATGGTCTTTCAATGATTCAGTAGTGGTTATCCTTCTGTGCATTTATCAAGTATACCTGCAAGGCAGTGAATCTCAGGGTTGTATATGGTATTTTGATAACAAATTTAATTCATATATTTCATTCAGAAACTTGGTATTTCATCTAAAACACTTGCAAATTTCTACAGATGTACTGTGGAGAGTATTCTGACTGGCTGCATTGCTGTCTGGTTTTGGGGTGGGGTGGCTACTGCACAGGATTGAAGTAAGTTGCAGGGAGTTGTAAACTTAGACAGCTCCATCATGGGCTGTACACTGTAGTATCCAGGACATCTTCAAGGAGCGATGTCTCAAAAAGGTGATGTCCATCATTAAGGACTCCCCATTACCCGAGTCATGCTCTGTTCTCATTGCTACCATCAAGAAGGAGGTACAGGAGCCCAAAGACTTACACTCAACAGTTCAGGAACAGCTTCTTCCCCTCTACCACCCAATTTCTGAATGGACGTTGAACCCATGAACATTACCTCACTGCTTTTTGATTATTTCTATTTTGCACTATTTACTTAATTTAACTATATATATATTACTGTAATTCACAGTTTTCTATTCTTATGTATTGCATTGTACGGTTTCCCTAAAGTCAATAAATTTCATGCTGGTGATGTTAAACCTGATTCTGAAATTGCTTTGAACTTTGAAACTCCATCCCTCCCTGTGTACCCTGACTCCCACACCACCCCCACACAATAGGGCTCTGAGAGCAGGTCACTGTAATACTGTATGAATTCTAACCCCTTTTCCCCAACTCCAGTTTAGCGGTTACACACATTGCCTGTACATTTGCTGTCTGACTTGTGCCAGCAATTTAGTGTTTCGTTGGCTTCACAACATATAGGGCTGTGTATTGACATGACAGGTCAGGCAATCGTGATGTCACATCTCATACTGCTCTTATACTACTTCCTTACAAGTATTTATTTACCTGTTTATTTCAAGGTGCTTAGAATTCTGAAACTGGCAGAGCCCGAGTTCAGTGGGAGACATGACATCACGCACAGCTTAAAAGATGAGCTGAAGTGGATACAATACTGTTGTGAATTAAAAATCATTTTTTCTTTAAGATGTATATACATTTTTATAGACTTGTGAATCTGTATTGTAACTAATTAGAATGAAGAATTAAATATTTGATCCACACCACTCAGGGTGAAGGTAAACAGTAAGCCTCCAGTACCTAACTGTTGAGAAATACTGTGTTGGCACCAAACTCTCTAGTGTGAGCCAGCTGTCCTGAGAACAAGCAAGATGTGTGTCTGGGGCTGGAGGACTGGACTCTGGGCTGTTGCACAATGCAATTCCAGGATTGGGATTTGGAATATTGGGGTCAGGAATGAGCATAGATTTGCAGTGAGAAATAGTGTCCAATGTCATGGCACGCTTTCACAAGCTGAAGCATACGAGCTGAAGTTCACAGGGTTCAGTTTCCCATTCCCTTTAGATTCACACAAAAAATAGACTATCATGTAACTTTTTAAAAGATGTGTTAAAGTGAAAAAAAATTGTTTTGGGATATTACAGGCAAAACATCTAATTGTGGAAAGTCAGAATCAATTTTACCCTCACTGACCTATGTAGCGAAATTTGTTATTTTGCGGCAGCAGTACAGTGCGAGACATAAAAATTATTGATTACAAAAATAAATACGGTAGTGCAGAAGACAAGCAATAAGGTGGTGTTTGTGGGTTCATGGAATTCAGAAATCGGATGGCAGAGGAAAAGAAGCTGTTCTCAAAGCACAAAGTATGTGTGTTGAGGCTCCTCTCTGCTGGACCAGCACCACTGAAAGCCCAAGGGTAATAATGATCAAAGTTTTATTGTATGTAATTTCCAAGAAGTATTAAATTGTAGAAATGGGAAGGCCGGAATTCCCATTCTGTAATGGGAATGTTTTGTGTAATGTAGTGTAGATTAAGACGTGGGATGTGGCATGTTATTTCAGTCTGGAATAGTTTGATTTTAATTGTCATTCAGAATACGTCCAAAGAAAATAGCAATCCTCTGGAGTCAAAGTGAAAAACACAGAACAAATAGTCACACACAGTACATACTGCACATAAAATTATGACAGCAGAAAAACAGTTTCAAAATATATGTATATAAAATAATAATATAGGCCCAACTCCCTTGGTATCGTGGCCTGTAGATTGATGGTGCGTGGATGCTGTCCTGGAGCCATGTTTCTTTAACAACAAGCCACAGCATTTCCTCATTTCGGCATGTGCCGCTGCAGATGAATAGAATCCAGCTTGTCTTCCATCGTGCAAACACTGGAGAGCAGCACCAATGGGAGGGCCGGCCTCTGAACCAGCAGCACACAACTGGCTCCCGAGTCTCCTTCACTGGGGACCGCAATAGGCAACCCAGAGGCATGAGGCCTTGTCCACGCAGCAACCAAGGCAACGCAGCTCCCCCGTCATCAGTCTCGCTGATGAACCAGTGAGTCGGACTCGCAGGGTTCTACATTACCAATGTCCAACAGGGTGTTTTGATCACCAGAAAATCGTCCAGACCAATCATTTCCACTGTTCGTTGGATCATGCCCTGCCTGGGTGGCAGATAGAGGCTTCAACACAGTGCACAACAAGTCCAGCTCCAATTTGGGGTGCCAAATTAAAGGCTGCTTTGATGGAAATGATCAAACATTCCGATTTCAGCCTGCTACAGTTGAGAACCACAACTACATCTGAGGCGTGTACAGTCAGTAATGACATTTTAATGCAAGTAAGCAATCTGTTGTTGCTCAAAACCGATGGAAATAGATCAGACTGTTGTTAGGGGAATTGTTCCCTTAAGGTGCTGGCGGAAATGAAATTGTTGCACAGGGCTAATGGTACGTTTAAAACAAACGTGGTTTTCAACTCCCAACACCGACTATCTTGCTGGCAAATGCACAGCCTCTGGTGATCTCAGAGCAAGGGTTCTGTATCAGTGGGGCATTTGGAACACTTGCATCTGTTGTTTCACAGAATCTTGGTTAACCCCTCATATTCCGGGCATAGTTATTCAGCTTTACAGGTTCATAATACATCGCCAATATAGCACTGCTGAGTCTTTTAAAGCCAAAGCCTGGCTCTACTTCTATAGACAGAGACTGAAGACTGCAGCACCAGTAGTGAGGACCAAGAAGGTATGGACAAGAGAGGCATAGCACTGCTTACAAGACTGCCTTGTGTATGCAGCAATTCATTTTCGAGTCTGGATGAATACGCCACAACTGTCACCGACTTCATTAAAGTCTGTGTGGATGAGTGTGTGCCTACGAGAATGTACCGTACATACCCAAATCAAAAGCCGTGGATGAACCAGGAGGTTTGTTGTCTGCTGAGGACTAGATCTGTGGCATTCAAGTCTGGGGCCCAGGTCCATACAAGAAAACTAGGAATGACTTGCGGATGGTTATTTCAAGAGTGAAGAGACAATTCCGAGAGAGGTTGGAGGCGACATCAGATGCACGACAACTCTGACATGTTTTGCTACCGTTACTTCCTACAAAGCGAAACCCAACATCATGATTGGCAGTGGTGCTTAACTACCAGACGAGCTCAAAGCCTTTTATGCCCGCTTTGAAAGGGAGCATATAACTACAGCTGTGAAGATCCCTGCTGCACCCGGTGACCCTGTGAGCTCTATCTCGGAGGCCGACGCCAGTCTGTCTTTCAGGAGGGTGAACCCTCGCAAGGCAGCAGGCCCTGATAGAGTACTTGATAAGGCTCTGAAACCTTGTGCCAACTGACTGGCGGGAGTTCAAAGACATTTTCAATCTCTTACTGCTACAGTTGGAAGTTCCCGCCTACTTCAAAAGGGCAACAATTAACCCAAGAAGAGCAGTGTGAGCTGCCTAAACGATTATCGTCCAAAAGCACTCACATCTGTGGCGATGAAATGCTTTGAGAGGTTGGTCATGGCTAGAATTAACTCCTGTCTCAGCAAGGACCTGGACCCAATGCAATTGGCCTATCATCCCAATAGGTCTACGGCAGACACAATCCCATTGGCTCTCCACAGTGCCTTGGATCACCTGGACAATACAAGTGCCTATATCAGGATGCTGATCATTGACAATAAAATAGGTCAGCATTTAACACCATCATTCCTATTGTACTGATTGTAGGCTACGTAACCTGGGCCTCTGTACCTCTCTCTGGCAATTGGATCCTCAGCTTCCTAACCGGAAGACCTGCAGATTGGTAACAATGACTCCACCTCGCTGATAATCAATACTGGCGCACCTCAGGGATGTGTGCTTTGTCCAGTGCTCTACTCCCTCTACACCCATGACTATGTAGCTCAGCACAGCTCGTGCCATCTATAAATTTGGTGACGATACGACCATTTTTGGCAGAATCTCAGATGGTGATGAGAGGGCGTACAGGAGTGAGATATACCAGCTAGTTGAGTGGTGTCACAGCAACAACCTTGCACTCAATGTCAGTAAGACCGAAGAGCTGATTGTGGTGTTCAGAAAGGGAAGGCACCCTAATCCTTATAGAGGGAAAAGAAGTGGAGAGAGCGAGGGATTTCAAGTTCCTTGGTGTTAATATCTCTGAGGACCTAACCTGGTCCCGGCATATTGATCTAGCTATAAAGGAGGCAAGACAGCAGCTATATTTCATTAGGAGTATGAGGAGATTTGAAAGTCACCTAAAACACTTGAAAATTTCTGCAGATGTACTGTGGAGAGCATTCTGACTGGCAGCACTGCCATCTGGTATGGGGGGGGGGGGTGGGCGTGCTACTGCAAAGGATCAAAGTAAGCAGCAGAGAGTGGCAAAATTAGTCAGCTCCATGATGGATACTAGCCAAGCCATCTTCAAGGAGCGGTGCTTCAAAAAGGCGGCATCCATCATTAAGTACCCCACCACCCAGGACATGCCATCTTCTCGTTGTTTCCACCAGGAAGGAGGTACAGAAGCCTGAAGGCACACACTCAATGATTCAGGAACACTTTCTTCCCCTCTACCATCCAATTTCTGAATGGACTTTGAACTCATGAACACTCTCACTACTTTCTTTATTTTTGTACAACTTATTTAATTTAACTACTTGAGATGTATATGCGCATACATATTTTAATTCACAGATTTTTTCCCCTATATTATGTTTTGCATTGTACTGCTGCCGCAGTTAACAGATTTCATAACATAGACCAGTAATATTAAACCTGTTGCTGATTCTATCCAGCAACTTGTTAGTGAGGTAAACCTACCATACTTGATGTTGTTAAATATCCAGCAGCATCTTGCGATCATAAGAAAGGCATAAATGACAAACAATTGCACTTTTATTTGGACCCAGAGAGTCCTCTGTGACCAAGCCCACCGCCATCTTCCCATATATTAGGGGACTCCAAGGCTATAACAAGCTGAAATGCTCATCGTGTTCTGTGCCAAGATATGCCATACTTTGGCCCAGATTAAAGAGACCATAACTCTTCTGTAACATGTATTCAATTATGAATGCACCAAAGAATTATTTTATCATATTAAACCACTCTGTAGGACAAAATTTAACAATTAACTTGATGGAGAGATTCTTTTACATAGAAACTTGGAGCAGGAGAGGGCTAATTGGCCCTTCAAATCTACTCTTACACTCATTGCAATTATGACTGAGCCATGGTCTCATTACCATATGACTGCTTTCTTCCTATACCCTTTGGTGCCTAGAAATTCATCTGTCTCCTTAACATATGTACTGACATGACCTCTACAAACTTTTGAGATAGCAAACTCCACAGGTTCACCACTCTTTGAATGAAGAAATGTCCCCTAAACCTCTTACCCCATGGATTGAGACACCCTCAGCAGGGAAATAACATAACCCAATCCTTTCTTATCTTCACCTGTTAGAACACTGCATGTTTGGATTTGATCCGTTCTTGTTTCCGATGTCATTACAAACCTGGTTGTCATCCTCTCTCCCTATACAGCAGTCCTGTCATCCGGGAATCCGTCTAGTGAAACTTTGTTCCTCACGGCAAGCTTCTCTTGTGTACGGAGACCAAAACTGTACACAATATTCCAGAGTGGTCACACCAAGGCACTGTGTTCAAACGTCTCAGTGAGGACCAACATATCGTTCACCTCAATTGTTTGCAGGACCTGTATGCTGCTCTGAGTGGTGTATAAGAACAGCCAAATCTTTGTCAATCAGCACTTCCCCATCTGAAACCACTTAAGTAGTACCTGCTCCTCATTTTCGGTTTCCCGTACCCGTGGATATCTTCAGATCAATCCGTGTTTTATTGGCTAATGTCATCCATCTGACAGTCATTGCAGCTGACCTGATTCTGCTCCTCCTGGCTAATTTCAAAATCTCCCAGGTTACAATGATAATCAGACAGTTTTATGCACAAAACAGCCTGTAACTCTTAACACCTACGAATAGTAACACAGGGACAAATCTGAAGGGAGATTTAAAGTGACAAGAAATAGCTTCAATAAACAGAGCCAAGAAAGGTTCATTTTGTACAGTACACTGTTTGGTTTATTTTTCTCCATGCTCTCATTGACAGTAATTGCAATATTTTACATTTTGTACGTGTAAACCGTTAATTTGACTGATCTTTATATTCTCATTGTTCTACAGGGGAATTTGGGTCTGTAATGGAGGGACATCTTAAACAGGCTGATGGCAGTAGCTGGAAAGTTGCTGTTAAAACCATGAAATGTAAGGCTACACTTGATTTAATTACTTAAGTCCATCACCCGTTCTGGGGCATAGGCCGCCAACAGTAGCTCACGAGAGTCCTCTGTCCTGAGCCAGTCTTTAAGTTGTCCCCAGGTGTAGACCATCATCTTGGTGAGTCCTGCCTCTCCCAGGGATGAGGTCTTTGGAGCTTCTGTTGACAATTCTGTAGCATTGTGTTTTTACGAGATGGGGTTGCTAGCCCCATGCCCAACCCTTCTCCTTTTGTAGCTGGGCTTGGAACTGTCCATGGTGGATGGAGTTCCTTGGTTTAATAAGACCTGGAAAATAAGTTACCTGCATTTGTATCCAATAGCCGGCTGGTGGCGTAGTGGCATCAGCGCCGGACTTTAGAGTGAAGGCTCCTGAGTTCGAATCCAGCCAGCTCCCTTGCACACTTCCCATCCATGGTGGGTTGAGCGTCGAGCTACCAACTCGGCCTCGTAAAGATAAGAAAGCCTGCTAAAAAAAAACGCCGTCACGATGGCATCCCGATGACTCCACTCAGAGTTAAGGGCTTTAAAAAAAATTAGTATCCAATGCCTGTGACATTGCTGAATCCCAAGTTACTCAGAGGTTGAAAAATCAAGCTTTTTTAAGCTTTTTAAAATTTTTGTCATATTTGCTTTCAATGTTAGGACACTATTTTGTAATACAGCGATTGGGGCTGAACAGTTTCCCATAATGCTTCTGTGTATGTTGAGCTCCTGGATGCAGTAAGCTGGTAAAATGTTCTGACTCTTGTGGAATGCCGTCTGGAATATTGGAGCTGTCCACAGTGTAGAAATAAAGAGGCAGTTCAAGTTTCAACCTGTTTTATGATTCCAAATGTTAAATCTTTTAACTGAGAGATGTCAATTCAACTGAGATATCAGACATGTTGTTATCTTCAACCAAATATTTTATTGTTCTTGCAGTCGCATTGAGATTCTGTAAGAAGAGAAATTATACTTGGTACTGGGGATAAGATTTATCTTTTTTTTGTTCCAGTGGATGACTTCTCACTGAGGGAAATCGAAGAGTTCCTGAGCGAAGCAGCTTGCATGAAAGATTTTGATCATCCAAATGTCATTAAACTTTTGGGTACTGTATTATATATTTAATAGTTATATTTATGGTACATGTAGTCCCCGAGTTACGAACAACTCGTACTTACGAACCGAGGAGGAGAACACCGTCCGCCATTTTAAGTGGGATCGCAACGCCATCCGCCATTTTAAGTCGTTGCCGTTGACACTGTGTTGAGTGTTTAACTTTGTATTTGGCCTTTCAGACGATGTTTGAGTGCGAGGAGTTCCCATAAGCAGGTTCCAGGCTTGTGCTGGAAATGCAACTCCTGTAGCTCCTCTTGTTTGGCTCTCCCCTTGAGGCCATCACCTTGCCCGTCCACACCAGTAATCCCTTTGTCGCAACTAAAGACCCAATCCTCCCCAAACGTTGACCCCACCAGGTGACCCTCGCGTTGACGGGGAGAAGTGGCAAACTCCTTACAGGTAGCGATGGGAAATGAACCCGGTCGCTGGTGCTGTAAAACATTGTGCTCACCGCTTCGCTACTGGGCCGCCATATTATTAAGCATAAGATAATATTATCTCAATATTGTGTAGCTGAGCTCTTGAGATTGCTTTTTAAAAATTTATCATTTATTTGGAGAATGTTTCTGGCAAGGCCATTATTTATTCCCCAAATCACAAGAGTGTTACAGTTTGGAAACGAGGCTTTCAGCCCACAAAGTCTATGCTGGCCACCAGATATTCGTCTGTACTGATCTCCTTTTACTCTTCCTGTATTCCCATCAATTCCTCTCAGATTCTGCCACTCATCTACAGACCTGGAGGTGGTTTCCAGCTTACCAATTAACTGACATTCTGTCCATGGCCTCCTCTACTGTCAAGATGAAGCCACACTCAGGTTGGAGGAACAACACCTTATATACCGGCTGGGTAGCCTCCAACCTGATGGCATGAACATTGACTTCTCTAACTTCCGTTAATACCCCCCCTCCCCTTCTTACCCCATCCCTGACAATATTTAGTTGTTCGTTTTTTTTTCTCTCTCTCTGTCCATCACTCTTCCTGTTCTCCATCTCCCTCTGGTGCTCCCCTCCCCCTTTCTTTCTCCCCAGGCCTCCTGTCCCATGATCTTTTCCCTTCTCCAGCTCTGTATCCCTTTTGCCAATCAACTTTCCGGCTCTCAGCTTCACCCCACCCCCTCCGGTCTTCTCCTATCATTTCGCATTTTCCCCTCCCCCTCCTACTTTCAAATCTCTTGCCATCTTTTCTTTCCGTTAGTCCTGACGAAGGGTCTCGGCCGGAAACGTCGACAGTGCTTCTTCCTATAGATGCTGCCTGGCCTGCTGTGTTCCACCAGCATTTTGTGTGTGTTCCCAATTAACTTAGCAGCTTCACATTCTTGGTATGTGGGAGGAAGCTAGGGAAAACACATGTGATAACAGGGAAATCATGCAAACTAAACCCAAGGAGCACCAGGAGTCAGGATTGAAGCAAAGTCACTGGAGCTGTAAGATAGCGAGGTCTACTGGCTGCACTGTCCCAACAGACTGTTAAATTTCTGCTAATTAAATGTCAAGCTAGCGTTACAAATGTAATTTTGTTTTCAGATTTTGCTTCCTTGTTAGCAATGGGTGTTACAAGCGTGACCACAGTTCAGTCCATGGCTCATAAATTGCTTTGCGACGTTCTGGAGTTACAGATATTGCAATAGGATGCACTGGAGAACAGCATCAGTGATATAACCTGGGTTCATTGGGTGTTTCGGGTCTTTCAGACTCCCTTCCCCAGGCCACCCAGCCAGGGTTGATCAGGCCCCGGCTTGTGTCCCAGAAGCACTGGTCCACCGGTCACGTCTCTTGATCCATAGACATCTGGAGACTTGCTCAGGAGGCTCGCTCAGCAGCCTCTGTGATGGTCCTGATGGCTCTTTGATTTGCAGCCCCCCCACCCCCCCGTAATGCCAAGGAGAGAGTAGGTTCTGCACAGCGAGCAGCCAGCAAAACCTCTACACCCCACCTCTTTAGCCTGACGTCGAGCCCTTCACCCCTGTCTCTGGCACTGCTCTACCACCTCCTAGTCTTTGGCTTTCTTACACTCAAACGCCTCCTCAATCCAGTCTTCCCAACGAACTGTTTGTTCTACCGTGACCAACTGCATCAAGGTTTCTGACAGAATGACCATGTCAAGGCCTCAGTAAGTACAAAC
Source organism: Hemitrygon akajei (assembly GCF_048418815.1). Lineage (NCBI taxonomy): Eukaryota > Metazoa > Chordata > Chondrichthyes > Myliobatiformes > Dasyatidae > Hemitrygon > Hemitrygon akajei. The sequence continues at coordinate 52,358,701 of NC_133132.1, read as the reverse complement.
GTTTGTAGAATATTTTGTGACACTAAACTGGATGAAGAACTTGATTGCTGGGAGTTTTCTGATGTCTTGCACAGGCATCCCCTGAATAAAATGCACCTTAATTGCCATAATTATGTTAGTGTTCAGACAATAGTTTGCCAATAATAACCTGCCTCTTGCAGTTACGTGGAGGACAGGTGAATGCTTAAACACATAATCGTTCAATTTTGGCGAATATAGAGTAAAACTTACTTTTAAAAGGAGAGATGAGTTAAGATGGTAGGGAATGTATGAGCTCTGTAACAAGTGTATTGGCTGTGTGTTTTTTTAGGTGTGTGCTTGGAACTGGGCTCCAGAGAGCAGATCGCAAAGCCTATGGTCATCCTTCCCTTCATGAAATATGGTGACTTGCACAGCTTCCTGCTGCGCTCAAGACTTGAACCAAATGCTGAGGTAATTATGGAACTCTATAGAAAAATGTATTGTTACTTGTAACCTTCAGCTCTTGGAAAAGTGGCAGTAATCTACTTACTGAGTAGACCACATTGTTACAGGGGAAGGTGACGCAAGAGTCAGTAAACTTCAAATACTGGCTGTAAAAAGTTGTTTTGTGCTGGTTGTTACGGCTGCTGCCTAATTTCTAGGTGATATGAAGGACATGCGACAAAGGATAATTTTGCATGGGTAGTGCAAGAAACAGGCATGACCAGCTGCTGTCTTCAATACATTCTTTATTTCCACAAGCCATCCACAACACTCCTTCATTCATATTGCCCAATTCAAACATATGGGCAAAATGGCACCCATGAAGCCTTTTAGTTTTCACCCTGTCTGTTCAAATTACTTGCGTAAAATCAACGAATTCTTGGAACTTTCCATAAAGAGCAACTCCCATTATTCGCATTCCATTGTCCTTTTCCAGGAATCGTGCAGTTCTTCTTCTCCGCCCCCAGCCAATTTTCTTGAGAATGCAATCATTAATTCTCTTTGCATCACTCCCTGAATTGGGCAATTATCACTTGATGAGTTCCAGGTGATAAGGTCATGGAGGCAGGAGAGTGTAGATGCTGGAATGTGGAGCCACAGTCTTCGTGGATCAAGCAGCATCTGTGGGAGGAAAGGAATTGTTGGTATTTCAGGTTGAAACCCTCTATCAGGACTCGACTCCTGCAGATGCTGCTCAACCCACTGAGCTCCCCCTGGTCCCATGCTTGTCCGTTTGTCAGCCATGATGGGTGCACTCTTAGCAGAAGAGGGACGCAGTCAGATGGGGAAGTGGGGTTGGTTGTCTGCTGATTTAGTTGGTAACATAGGTTTTTCCTTGAGGTGCCAAAAAGTCATACCTTTTTGATTCTACTTCTATTTAGAGATACAGCATGGTAACTTTGTAGAGAAGGGAAATATTGAAGAGTTATTCTTCCTCTGCCGTGATTATTGGAAAAGGACAGTGGAATGGGAACGATGGGACAAGCCCCAAGAATTCTTTTCTTTTCGGAAAGCCCCAAGAAGCTCAGCATTTAACACCATCATTCCTGCAGTCCTGATCAAAAAGCTACAGATCAGAGGCCTCTGTACCTCCCTCAGCAACTGGATCCACAACTTACTAACCAGAACACCATAATCTGTGTAGATTAGAAATAACATTTTCACCTCGCTGCCAATCAACACTGGTGCACCACAGGGATGTGTGCTTAGCCCACTATCTTACTCTCTCTATACCCATGACTGTGTGGATAGGCATAGCTCAAATGTCATCTGTAAATTTGCTGATGATACCACCGTTGTTGGCAGAATTTCAGATGGTGATGAAAGGGCATACAGGAGCGAGATATACCAGTTAATTGAGTGGTGTTGCATCAACAACCCTGCACTCAGTGTCAGTAAGACCAAAGAGCAGATTGTGGGCTTCAGGAAGGGTAAGACAAGGGAACACTAACCAATCCTCATAGAGGGATCACAAATGGAGAGAGTGAGCAATTTCAAGTTCCAGGGTGTAGCTATAAAGAAGGCAAGACAGTTGATATATTTCATTAGGAGTTTGAGGAGATTTGGTTTATCAGCTAAGACACTCAAAAACTTCTACAAGTGTACTATGGAGAGCATTCTGACTGGCTGCGTCACCGTCTCGTATAGGGGGGAGGCTACTGCACAAGTTGCAGAAACTTGTGAAATTAGTTAGCTGCATCATGTGAAGGAGCCTTCATAGTCTCCAAGATCTTCAAGGAGCTTCGGAAGATGGTGTCCATCATTACAGATCCCCACCACCCAGGACATGCCATCTTCACATTGTTACTGTTGGGTAGGAGGTACAGAAGCCTGAAGGCACACACTCAGCAATTCAGGAACAGCTTCTTCCCCTCTGCCATCTTATTTCTAAATGAACATTGAACCCATGAACACTACCTCACTACTTCTTTATTCCTGTTTTTTTTTGCACTAGTTATTTTTACTACTTAATAGATATATATATACTTAATGTAACTCAGTTTTTATTTCCTCTATATTTATCATGTATTTCATTGTACAGCTGTCTTAAAGTTGACAAGTTTCACGACCTATGCCGGTGATATTATATCTGATTTTGATTCTGATCCTCAACCTCTCATTGCTGAATTCTGAGGTTCCTACCAACTTCAAAAGAGCATCAATCACACTGACCCAGGAAGACCATGCTGGCTGCCTCAATGACTGTCGTCCAGTAGCATTCACATCTACTGTGATGAAGTGCTTTGAGAGGTTGGTCATGGCCAGAATCAACTCCTGCCTACGTTAAGGACCTGGAACCTCTGCAATTTGCCAGTCAGCACATCAGGTTCACAGTGGATGCAATCTCCCTGAATCTCCATCGGGCTGTTATTTGATTACAGTTCAGTGATCAACGCAATCATACCTTCAGTTCTAATCAACAAGGTCCTAAACCTCGGCTTCTGTACCTCCCTCTGCATCTGGATCCTTGACTTCCTCATCAGGAGGCCACAGTCAGTGTGAATTAGTATAACATCTCCTCCTCACTAACGATCAACATAGGTGCACTTCAAGGATGTGTGCTTGGCCCACTACTCTACTCTCTCTACGCCCAAGACGGTGTAACTCTACACACAGCTCAAGCACCAGCTATAAATTTGCCGATGACACCACTGTTGTTGGTAGAATCTCAAATGGTGACAAGGAGTTGTAGAGGAGTGAGATACTGTTGATCGGTGTGGTTGAATGGTGTTGCAACTATAACCTTGCACTCAGCATCAGTTAGACCAGGGAACTGATTCTCCTGTAGTGGATTCTGGTTAATTACGGCTAGTACACATTGCCCCAACTAAATGGATGCCCCAATTAGCCAAAGTTTCATGGAAATTGTTAAAAAGCTATTTAAAAAAAAAGACAAATTACTGTTTAACTGAATAATAAATTCTCCTATAATGAAATATAGAACAAATTAGATCACTGCCAATACTGCTTTAGTACTATAAAACGGTATATTAGTTCCTAATAATTATCAATGGAAGAATTCATCCAGTGTACGAGTGAGTTCCTTTGATTGACTGTAAATAAACAAAATTGGCGCAGAGTCATAGTGTAGATAATGAACTGCATTCACACAATGCTTTTGGTGATTGCATCCTCCAAATCTTCAATTTCATTGTGATTTTCAAGGTGATTGTTAATATTTCCAAATTCTTCATAGTTCCTGACTAGGTGAAGTAGTGAAATCATTTTATTTTCACTCCCAGCCGTTTCTGTCACCTCCAAGCCAGAATGCTTGTGCATCAGTGAACAAAGCATTTCTGAATTGACTTTCTGCCGACGATGAGCGACAGAAGTTAATGGCCCAATTAACCAGAATCCGCTGTATGAACTCATTATAATTTATCGTGGCTTTTATGAGTCGCGCTGCACTGTTAACAGAAAACAAGAGATTTCATGACATAAGATCTTAATTCTGATTTAAAGGAGATGTGTGAGACAGATTTTTTCTTCTGCGGAGAGTAGTTGGTGCTTGAAACATGCTGCCGGGGGTGATGATAGGGGCAGATAGCACAGGAATGCTCCAGAAAATCTTACATAGAGGCGTCAGTATACAAGGAAGAGAGGGAGGTGGTCAGTTACGCAGAATAGTGATTAATTATGAACAATTGGTTTTACGAGAACAGCCAAACATTGTGTGCTGAAGGCCCTGTCTTGTGCTGTTCTTTTTCACAGTCTATGTAAATAAAACAGGTTGCTATGTTGCTTTGTTTTCCAGTACATTCCGCTGCAGACTCTGCTGAAGTTCATGGTCGACATTGCCAGTGGCATGGAGTACCTGAGTAATCGGAACTTTCTCCACCGAGATCTGGCAGCCAGAAACTGCATGTGAGTATTATGTTTGGTGCAGGAATTCCTTCAGGTCTTTGGCTGTCTGACTTCTCCCAGTATTGTTCCAAGAGTTAAGCTTATAGAACAAACTTTATTCTTTTTCATTCATTAATGCTTTCAGTCTTTTTTAAGCCAGTGCTGAAGAGACCTTTCTTCAGCTTTCTGCTCTTTCTTATTTTGGGTGCCTGACATCTGAAGCCTTTAAATTTACTCCAAATCGTGCTTTGGCATGGAAATGGCTGCACGCTGATTTCTCTTGTTGCTGAGATTGTATTCAGGGTCTTCCTAACACTCTTTGGGAAAGTCAAAGGAAGGACGGGAATTTCAAGTGCATGATTTGCAGGGAAGCATTGCTGGCTTTCCCTGTGAAACATGGCAGAGAAAGCCAACGTTTCAGGTTCTCCCAGTTTTTCTGGCATTTTGCAGCAGGTGCATCATTCCAGGCATTTCTCGAAAGGATATGCAGTAAAATTCTGGGATTCCGTTGTTTGGAAATCTTCATGGTTCTGCATCTGGTGCACTCAAAAAATCACGAGTGTGAGCTGGTCTACCAGAGTGCGGCCAGAGTTGGGAGTCCAGACTGTAGCCAGGGGCCGGGGTTAGGTCTAGAACACCAGAGGTCAGGAATGTGGGTGGGTTTGCAGCTGGAGGAGTGGTCTAGATTACTTGTATATTTTTCACTGCCTTTAAATGCACAGGTTTGCTGAGATGCTCTTTACACCTTAATATAACAAGTTTTTTTTCAAACTGAAAGAAAAACATGTTTTGGGGTAACATCCGATAGTCTGAGTAAATCTGTCAGTCTGATACCACCGAAGTTGAAGAGAGGCTGGATCATTGAAGCTTTGCTGAACTGTAATCCAAGCTCACACAACCAGCTTCAGGAGCAGTCATTGTCCCTCAAACATCAGGCTTTTGAGACAAAGGGAATAATTTCATTCAACTTCAAAATTTCCTCATCATTGAAATGTTCCCAGAACCTAAGGGCTCACTTTCAAGGACTCTTCATCTCATGTTCTCGATATTTATTGCTTATTTACTTATAATTGTTATTTCTTTTTGTATTTGCACTGTTTGTTGTCTTTTGCCCTCTGGTTGAACGCCTGAGCCAGTGCGGTCTTTCATTGATTCTGTTATGGATTTATTGGGTATGCCCGCAAGAAAATGAATCTCAGCGTTGTATCTGGTGACGTATATGTACTTTGATCTCCAAAGTCATTTTTAATCTTCCTCAAATATTAAAGGTAAAACTGCATCAGGAAGAAGGTACAGAAGCCTCAGGTCTCACACCACCAGGTTATTACCCCTCAACCATCAGGCTCTTGAACCAAAGGGGATATCTTCACTCACCCCATCATTAAAATGTCCCCACAACTTTGGATTCACTTTCAGGGACTCTTCATCTCATATTCTCGACATCTATTTATTATTATTTCTATCTTTTTGTATTTGCACAGTTTGTTTTGCACATTGATTGAACACCCAAGTTGGTGCAGTATTTCATTGATTCTGTTAATCCAGTTATTCTATGTATTTATTGAGTATGTCCACAAGAAAATGAATCTCATTTGTATATGGTGACATATATGTACTTTGATAATGAATTTACTTTGAACACACTTCCAGCTGCTTGGGGATGTTGCCAGTGAATGAGCGTATACTGCAGTGAAGTGAGGAGTTGGCCTGAGGGGGCTGGAGTAGCTCATGAGGATTAGTACGAGTGTGCTCTCGCAGCAGCCTGGAAAAGTTGGGGAAGACCATTGCCCAGAGATGGTGTCATCTCACAGTGCGTGCTGCAAGTCGTGCAGCTCTCCTGCAGCTGCAGTGCTTCAGATTCAGTCCCGACGTCTGGTGCGAGCTGTGTGTAGGTACTAGAAATCCGAAACGAAAACAGCAAAACCAGGAGTAATCAGCAGGTTAGGCAGCATCATTGGTGATGACGTTTGAAGGAATTGACCATTCATAGAAACATAGAAAACCTACAGCACAATACAGGCCCTTCAGCCCATAAAGCTGTGCTGAACATGTCCCTACATTAGAAATGACTAGGCTTACCTATAGCCCTCTATTTTACTAAGCTCCATGTACCTATCTAAAAGCCTCTTAAAAGACCCTATCGTACCTGCCTCCACCATTATTGCCGGCAGCCCATTCTATGCACTCACCACTCTCTGATTAAAAAACTTACCCCTGACATCTCCATTCATCTAAAGTATTCCGTGTTTGTTCTAATTTGCTGTGGAGTTATAAATGGAATTAATGGTGAAGTCATCAGTTAACATACCCACTTCTAAACTTATGCTGGTAGGAAGGTCATTAATGATACAGCTGAAGATGGTTGGGCCTCGGACACTTCCCTGAGGGACTCACAGAATATGAACCAACACATCACAGGAACAGGCCCTAAGGCCCACAATGGGCAGCACGGTTGTGTAGTGGTTAACACAACGCTTTACAGTACAGGCAACCCAGGTTCAATTCTTGTAAGGCGTTTGTATGTTCTCCCTGTGAATTTTCTATCCTGTGGAAATTAGTTTGTGAAATGCTGATAGGTCTGAGGGTAAGGTCACCTGGACCAGTTGGACTGCAGCCTAGGGTTCTGAAAAAGGTAGCAGATGGGACTGTGAAGGCATTTGTAGTGATCTTTCAAGAATCTCTAAATTCTGGAAGAGTTTTTGGGGAATGGAAAATTACAGGTGTAACATCACCCTTTAAGAAAGGGGGCTGGTCAGGGATGCAAACAATAGGAGCTTATAGACCGGTTAACATGACTTCAGTGGCTGGGAGGACGTTAGAACCTATTATTAAGGTTGAGGTTTTGAGGTACTTGGAGATGCATGATAGACTAGGCCAAAGTCAACAAGGTTTCCAAAAAGGGAAACCTTGCCTGAGAAATCTGTTGGAATTCTTTGAGGAATTAACAGGAAGGATAGACAAAGGAAAATCAGTGGATTTTTGTTTACTTGGATTTTCAGAAGGCTTTTGACAAGGTTCCACACAGGAGGCTGCTGAGCAGGATAGGAGCTCATGGTATTAGTGAATCACCTTGCAAGTTAACTTTTAAGGAATCCTGCACAAGGACTCGGCAGAAAGTCGAGTTATTGTTCCTCTCGTGCATTTCACAGGAGACAAATGCAAATATCTGTTTTGACCTCCCCAGGTTACAGATGGATATGACAGTATGTGTAGCAGACTTTGGCTTATCCAAGAAAATCTACAGTGGGGACTACTACAGGCAAGGCCGGATTGCTAAGATGCCAGTGAAGTGGATTGCTGTGGAGAGTCTTGCGGATCGAGTTTTCACAGTTAAAAGTGATGTGGTATGTTCGTATATTTATTTTATTTTCTTGCAACTTTAGAAAGAAGCTATTCAGCCTATTGAGGCTTTGCAAGCCCATCAATCCCTTTTCTCTCCATTTATTTCCTTGTAACTATTATCTTTCTCATGCCCATCAACTTTCCTCCAAAGGGGGTAACCTACATTATCCATTTAACCTGCCAACCCACATGTTCTTGGGTTCTGGAGAAAGTTAGAGCATCCTGTGGAAATACATAACACTCACGGAGAGTGAGCAAAGCCTACACTGGCAGCACCAGGGGTCAAGGCTGAGCTGATGCACCAGGAGCTACGAGGCAGAAGCATTATTTGCCGCATCTTTGCTGCAAGTCTCGGGGGTTTGCCGAATCTTGGCGGACAGTGGTAACATTCACTTCTTGTTTAATACTTTACTGACAGCCTTGGTGGCTTTTGTGGCAATATCTTTCTGAGCAACTGACTTGTTCACACCAACAACTAGAGTCTGTCACGGACAGCAAAGTGACGAAGATGTGGATATTCAGAAAAGCTCATGACAACATGGAATTAGTTGACATCATGTGTTTAAATGTCTACATTTCTCTTTGCCATGATCTTTGAGTCTGGTTTTAGCTAAAACAATGGATGTTTTTTTTGCTGACTAACTGCATCATCAACATACTGTACTTAGGATATATTTCACTTGATTGCGTCCCCCAAATCATTGGTATAAACTGTGAATGGCTGGAGCCCCCTCACCCAAAATTAACTCATTTATTCCTGCTTAGATTTCTGACTGATAACTACCTACGTACGTCAATACATTGCCCCCAATAATGTACTCTAATTATGTTCAATGATGAGAACCTTATAGTCCAAATACTCTGACTCTTTTGCCCCAAATTTTTCTACTAATTACTTCCTCAAAAAATATCCCAACAAATCTTATCAACTTTCTAAAGGAAATTCCATAAATCCATTACTTGCCATTTGTGTGATTTGTGCTTTGTTATTCCCTCACAACATTTTCTTTGATATCCAATTTCTGTTTCTTTTTATTTCTCCTCATGTTTCTGGGAAGTTTTTTTGGCCACTGATTTTCTCCTTGAGCAAAGAGAAGGCTCGTTCTGTAAACAGACTTGTAGACCTCGATCTGATTTATGAGCAAATGCAGGCAAAATTTCAGACCATGGCGCACAAATTTTGCCACGCAACCAATCAGCAACGAGACTTCCTTCCCACATCACAATCGAGTTCTTGTAAAGGCAACCAATCAGGTGAATGATAAGTATATAAAGGCCAAGCATTCAGAGGACACCACAATTAACTGTGTACTGATGATGTCTTCTCATATGGTGACAAAACATTTGCAAGCAAAGGACCAAAAAAAAGTCATCAGGTGGCATTGTTCTCTTTATGGACGAAACATCCAGCTAATTTGAAGTAATGGCTGCATTCTCACAGCTCTAGTCGCTGTGGTTCAATCCTGATCTCTGGCTTGGTGTTTGAATGCTCCCTCTGAGACTGCAAGCATTTCCTCCGGATGTTCCAGTTTCCTCCCACACCCTAAAAACATGGGTTGCCAGGTTAATCAGCCATTGTAAAATGTCTCCAGTGTTTACATCCATAATAAAATCTGAAGGGAGTTGATGGGAATGCATGGAAAATTAATGGGATCAATGTAGCATGTACAAACGAATGCTTAAGGGTCAGCATAGACTCAGTGGGCTGAAGGGCCATTTTCAGTGCTGTGTAATGCTTTTTGAAATGACCTTTTTTAGATATTGTGGAAATGAACTTTGGGTTTCATTGCTTTGAGCCTGTCCTCTTTTCTTTGGCAATGCCCTGTTAGCTAGCTTTAATCTGGACTTGTCCTGCATATTCCACTGGGTTTTGCCAGGCCCTGTTATGGTTTCACATTGTTTCTCACCACCCTCGCCAGCTTCTGTTGATTGTGACACAGAACAGGTCATATTTCTGCCTGAAATTTGAACGCTGTAGGGCTGGACTACTTCAAACGCAAACTGAAATAAGGTGGTTAAGCAATGCTGTAGGCTGAATGAAGGAATCAGATTGCTTGGGAGGAAGTCCTTTATCAGAAGGCGGCACACAATAACACCACTATTTCCAGGCAGAACAGCAATGATTGGGTAATTGGGAGACCACAGAACATGGATACACAAAAAATATTCTGGAAGAGCTCCGGCAGCATCTATGGAGGGGAATAAACAGTCAACAGTTCTGGTTGGGACCCTTCATCAGAACTGGAAAGGAAGTGGGGGGGGAAGGGGAAGTGGGCTGGCAGGTGATAGATGACACCAGGTGATTAGGTGGTGGGGAAAGGGAATGAGGTAAAGAGCTGAGTGGTGATAGGTGAAAGAGGTCAAGGGCTGGCGAAGAAATAACCTAATAGAAGAGGATAGTGGACCAGAGAAGAAAGGGGAGATGGAGAAGAACTAGAGGGAGGTGATGGGCAAGTGAAGAGAGGAAAAAAAACAGAATGTGGAATGGAGAAAGAGAGGGGGGGATTCACAGAGGTTTGAGAAATCAACATTTATGCCATCACCCTGACACAGTGATGTCAAGAAAACAATCTCTCCCTACATGTGCAAAAACAAAGGAGCAGGTTGTGGTCTACAGGAGGAATGGAGACGGGCTTACCCCTATTGACATCAATGGATCTGGGATTAAGAGGGTGAACAGCTTTAAATTAATCGGCATAAACATCACTGAGGATCTCACGTGGTCTGTACACACCAGCTGTGTGGTGAAAAATGCACAGTGACGTCTTTTTCACCTCAGATGGTCGAGGAAGTTTGGTGTGGGCTCCCAGATCCTAAGAACTTTCTATAGGGGCACAATTGAGAGCATCCTGACTGGCTGCATCACTGCCTGATATGGGAACTGTACTTCCCTCAATCGCAGGACTCTGCAGAGAGTGGTGCGGACAGCCCAGCGCATCTGTAGATGTGAGCTTCCAATGATTCAGGACGTTTACAAAGATAGGTTTGTAAAAAAGGCCCAGAGGAACATTGGGGACCTAAGTTACCCCAACCACAAACTGTTCCAGCTGCTACCATCCGGGAAACGGTACTGCAGCATAAAAGCCAGGACCAACAGGCTCCGGGACAGCTTCTTCCACCAGGCCATCAGACTGATTAATTCATGCTGATACAATTGTATTTCTATGTTATGTCGACTGTCCTGTTGTCAATACTATTTATTACAAATTACTATAAATTGCACATTGCACTTTTAGACAGAGACGTAACGTAAAGATTTTTACTCCTCATGTATATGAAGGATGTAAGTCAATTCAGTCTGGTTGGAGGTTACCCAGACAGAATTGCTCCTCCAGCCTGAGTTGAGCCGCATCATGGCAGCAGAGGAGGCCATAGGCAAACATGGCAGAATGGGAATGGGAAGTCAAATTGAAATGGGAAGCCACAGTGAGATCCTGCTTTTTGTGGGAGTCAGGCAAAGCCTCAATCACCCTTCCTTTCCAGTTCTGATAAAGAATCTCAGCCCAAATCATCGACTGCTCATTCCCCTCCATGGATCCTGACTGACCTGCCGCATTCCTCCATTTTGTGTGTGTTGCTCAAGATTTCCTGATGGAACTTGTGTTGTGCACATAATTTGAATCACACAGCTATCCTGCTGTCACCACGTTTTGCAGGTGGGATTGTCACTGTTTTATTATGAAATATTGCTCTGGATTGGTTGGAAATTCCTTCTGCTGCAGTCAATGCCAGTGCTTTTTAAAGAAAATTCCACAAATTTTACCTCCACCTCCAGTTGCCTTGATTTCTACAGCGAGCTCCACAGTGCCTCCAGCTCTCTGCTGACACCATGGTGCCAAGTGAAATTTCCATTGTCATAATTGTAGGGAAATCTTAGAGCTAATGATAAGCATTTTAAATACCAATAGATTTTTACACACAAGAAGTAAGAGGACTGCTAAGCACAAGTATTGTTGGAAACATTAATTTTATCATTTGGACTAATGTGGGTTCTTCCATCAGATGATTGCTCTAGTGCCAGCATCTTCAGACTGACTTTTGAGTCACCTCATGCGTTAACTTGTTTTTTCTGTGGGTACCTCTAGGTTTTTAGCATAGCTGCAAATTTTCGTTATCTTCTGAACCATGATAAACCATTTTAATGATGCCTTTCTGTATGTTTTTAGTGGGCATTTGGCATTACGATGTGGGAGATAGTTACCCGGGGGATGACTCCTTACCCAGGCATTCAGAATCACGAGATTTATGAGTATCTGCAAGCAAATCACAGGCTGAAACAGCCTTCGGACTGTCTGGATGAAGTGTGAGTACCTTGCACAACCGTGTCCCAGATTTCTGTTTGATTACCGTAACATCCTAACCCAAGATATTCCTAACTTCCATGAAAATTGCAATGCAAATAGAGTGGTAAGGTTGAGTTCGACACTGACTGGCAACTTCTGCGGCGGCGCTGGTGCCAACTCTATCGCTCTGTGGCGTTCCTTCGGATTCATCAACTGCGTGGAGAGGGAGACCCTGCTGCATGGACAACTCACTCTCCATTTCATACTGCGCTGGCTTGCATATCACGTACACAGCCAGACGCAGCCTCCGTGGTTGACCCCAACCAATAAAGGGCCTCAACAGTAAAGGGGGCATTTGGCCGGCTTGCCTTAATTTCTCGGGGGACACACAGTGTAAGAGTCAGAAGTCAAGATGCATTCGTGCAAATCTTTGATTAGGCTGCATATGGAGTATTGCGTGCAGTTCTGGTCAGCACATTACAGGAAGGATGTGGTGGGTGGAGAGAAAGATTACTAAGATGCTCTTCAGATTAGAATATGTTTGCTGTAAGGAGCATTTGGACAAATTAGGATTGTTTCTTGTGGAGAACTGGAGGCTGAGGAGAGATCTGATAAAAGTTTAGAAAATGATAGTTAAGGTAGACAGCCAGAATCTTTTACCCCAGGGATGTGCAAAGCAAGTTTATTTCTTGCAGATTTGTAAATGTCTAGAATCTGCTGTCAGTATATTGGTGAAAGTAGATGTGATGGCAGCTTCAAGTGACTTTTAGATAGACGTGTGGCTATGCATCTTGGAATGGAGGAATGTAGATCATGTGTAAGCAGAAAGTTTTAGTTTAATTTGGCATCATAAGACATAGGAGCAGAACTAGGCCATTCCTCCCATCAAGACTGCTCCACCATTTCATTAGGCTGATTTATTTACTTCTCCTTTCCCCATTTTCCTGCCTTTTCCCCATAACCTTTCACGCCCTGACTCATCAAAAACCTATCAACCTCCACCTTAAATATACTCAACGACTTGGCCTCCACAGCCGCCTGTGGCAAGAAATTCCACAGATTCACCTCCCTCTTGCTCAAGAAATTCCTCCTCACCTCCGTTCAAAATGGACATCCCTCTAATCTGAGGCTGTGCCCTCTGGTCCTGGACTCCCCCACCATAGGAAACGTCCTTCCCACATCCACTCTGTCTAGGCCTTTCAACATTCAAAGTTCATATGTGTCACCATGTACCTCTCAGACCTTTTTTTGGATTTCTCTCTTTCCACTTTAAATTTTAATCCTCTGCCCTCTGGTTCTAGGGACCTCTGTCCTCGTGAAACTACTCTCTGTATATCCTGTCTGTGTTGTTGGTGAGTGCTGTCAAGTCGCCGTTGACTCATGGCAACCCTGGTGTCGTTATCCATGAGGTTTCCGTGGCAAGATACTGAAGTAGATTGCCAGGCCATTCTTCGGCGCAGATGCTGCTGCTACCTGGGTTGGGACCCGGCCGGATTCAATCTCAGGACCTTCCACCTCAAAGTCCAGTGCTGGTGCCACTACACCACCAGCCGGCCCATCATATCAATGCGCCCCCTTTAATTTTATAAGCCTCTCTACAGTCACCCCTCAGCCTCCAGGGAGGATAAGCCCAGCCTGGCCAATCGCTCCTTTTATCTACAGTCCATTCTGGGTAAAATCCCAGTGAAAACCAGGATATTCTGAACAAGTTTGCACCCGTTGGACTGAGTCTTCCTCCAGTGAGACTGGATCATTGGAAATTGCCATAGCTGGTATTTGGTGGCAAGGCGGAGATATGTCTCCACCAAAGGGAATGTGGCACTCTTTCCCTCCGCTAGCCTGCAGGTCACCTTTGAGTAAGGTGTAGCACTTGCTTAGCCACTCCACCCACCCCGGATCAGGGTCACGCGAAACCATGGGAGCAGCTGGTGCATATCATAAACCCTGGTTACGCGACTGCTGTCATCAGGCCAACAATCTCTGAAGAATATTGACAATGGCTGGGTCACCTGATTTGTAAAGACACTGCCCAGAAGAAGGCAATGGCAAATCATTACTGTAGAAAAATTTGCCAAGAACGATCACGGTCAAAAAGACATATAACACGGCACATAATGATGATGATGGTTAATGATATTTGGTTAAAATCTTTTAACTAACTTATATCTTTTTACTTACAGGTATGACATTATGTACTCCTGTTGGCGAATGGACCCTGTGGACAGGCCTACATTTTCTGATTTGAAATCCATTCTCTCTAAAGTTCTTGATAGTTTGCCCAAAATCCAGGGCAGGGAAGACATCATCTATGTCAACACAGGAATTTCAGCGGAGAAGAGAGAGTTGACTGAAGATGCCTTTTGTGACGTAGACTTGTCTGATCCTGCTGAGGTTGCCTCGTGCAGCCGGGATTGTGCAGAGGCCACTGTTACTGTAGAAATCCATGGACCCTTGGACCTGGAAGGACGGTACATCACCACAGATGTCCCTGATCAGCAGGAGAGTGCAGAGGATGCAACAACGCCTTTGTTACACAATGCCTGTCAAAGCAACAGAGCAACATTGCCCCAATCTGGGGATTTTCCATTCGCCGATGATTCGTCTGGAGACTCTGTTGTAGTGTGATGGATAAAGAAGTGCTCATGTATTTAGAGACAGCAGAGACTGTGGATGCTGGAATCTGAAACGAAAAGCAAACTGCTGGAGGTACTCAACAACATCTGCGGAGGCAAAGGGATAATCATTGTTTTACATCAGAATGCCGATTGTCCCTTTGACCCCACAGACATCGCGGGCACCTCCTGCTTTTCGCTCAGGAAGTTAGCTGTGTTAAATATATTTGTCAGTGGACAGATGTAAAGTGTTGCCGGACCAAATAAGTTCTCCTGTTTTTTTAATGCAAAAAAATAGATGATACTGTGATATATTACATGTGTGTTTTTAATCAGTTGTCATTTAAGCTGAGAGCAATCACTTCGGTGATCCAGTCGTGGCTTGATGATAAATCAGGGACTGTTTTGAAGGTTTTATTTTTGTACGTTTCCTTTTGGTTCTGAGGATATTTGGGGCATTAAAATGATTTATAGGATCCTTAAAGTGTCTATCAGATGCTTTTCTGCATGGTGTTAGACCTCTAATAGTTAGAGATTAGAGTTAATAACTAATTATGTTGCACTTGTATAGTTTATGAGCAGCAATGTATTCAAGCAGGGGTTGCCAACCTGGGATTCGTGGACCCCTTGCTTAATGGTGTTGGTCCGTGGTGATAGAAAAGGTTGGGAACCCCTGCATTAAACCTACACAGAAATAAGAATGTCTACACAGATCAGAGTCTTCTTGGCAACCGCAGAACTCCAAAACCACAGTATCCATTAGCCTTTGAAAGATTCCAGGTATTCTGCCCCTTCATCTGAAAGTGCGTTTGATTGTTTGTGTGTGTGCGGGGGGAGGGGGGATAAATTCCAGGTACAACTCGAATTTAATCTTGCATCAGCTTGAAGACATATTTATGTCATTGTTGAATTTAAAATACTGTTTAAATGATCTTGTAAGTGTCACATAATGTTAATAATCCTGAAGTACTTATCTATGTGTACGGTTGGTTTATAATGTCTGCTGGAGCTTACTATCATACAGCACAGAAGTAGGCCATTCAGCCCACGATTTATACTGACCGCAAAGCCCCCAATGCTTCTAATCCTTCCCAAGTTCTGAACAACTCCACCCTAATTCTACCGTTTACCTACAAATTAGACAGAATTTACAGTCTTCAAGGTCTTTGGGTTGTCAAGGGAACTGGAGCACTGATAATATTTAAACTTTGCATACACAGAATCAGAGGTCAGGATTTAACCCAGATTTGGATCTAAGGACTCAAGTTGGTTTGGAATCCTGTTGTTGTTGCTTGCTTCTCTTGTTTATGTGATTTGTTTAATCTTTTTCTTCTCTTTCTCTGTGGGCATTGCAAGGAGGTTTGGTCTTATTATTTTCATTGGGTTCTTATGGGTTCCTTGTTTTGTGACTGCCTGTCTGATAGAGGTATACAAAATTATGAGGGGTATAGTTAGGGTAAATGCAAGCAGGCTTTTCTCACTGACATTGAGTGAAACTACAACTAGAGGTCATAGGTTAAGGGTGAAAGGTGAAAAGTTTAAGGGGAACATGAGGGGAAACGTCTATACTCAGAGATTGGCGAGAGTGTGGGACAAACTGCCAGCACAAGTGGTGGTTGTGATTTTGATTTCAACGTTTAAGAGAAGTTTAGATAGGTACATGGATGGGAGGGGTATGGAGGGATATGGTCAGTGGGACAGACAGTTTAAATTGTTCGGCATGGACTAGATGAGCAGAAGGTCCTGTTTCTATGCAGTAATTGTTTATGACTCTAAACTTTCTAGCCTCAGCTTCTGGCCTCCTATACATCCTCTAGACTAGCTGCTTTGACTTTGCTGGGTGTATTTCCAGTTGCCTAAGCTGTAAGTTACGGAGTTTCTGCCTCAAGTGTCTCAGTTTCTCTCTCCCGCTCTTCCCACACTTCTTAAACCACCTATGACTAAGCATACGTCACTTGTTTAGAAATCTCTGTGTAGACCAGTATCAAATTTTGTTGGGATTGTTGTGTCTGCAGACAACTACGTATCGACTAAATTAAAAGCACGCACATGGGAGAAGGCTGTATTCACATTGCACCGAGAGAGAGAGAACTATTTGCATGTGTAGACAACAGATCAATGCCTGGTAGGGTGGGGGAGCATTGCTCTAAAAGAAATAGGTTCACACATTACAGGAATACTCCAGCACAGTGTAAAGTTGCTACATATGTGAAGGTTGTTGTTGATGTGACTCCCCAACCTCACCATTCTCTAGAATGGATTCTGTTGGCAGTCCCAATTGTTTCATCCTCTATAAAGGAGTTCCAGGAACAAAACTAACATATTTCAACAAAATTCTGGCAGATCTCAGGCACGTTTTATCTTCCTTAGTTCCATCCAAGGCTTGCATTCCCTCTTAAATCATGGCACTTGGAAGAGAATAGGAAAACCTTCCTCTAAATTGGGCTATTTTACATTTCTGAATTGTATTTTTAAATCTGCATGTCTGGACTAACTTTGCATGTCTTCTTGTATTTAACATGAGTCTTTGGTCAAATTTTGGTTGTGGCGTTGAATTCTATTGTTTGCCTTTGTCTGTGGAGGTTAATTTGGCTGTTGGATCACAAATTTGACCAGACTTGTGTTAAATACAACAGGTATGCAACATTAGTAGACTGTGACTTTCTTATCTCTGTACTGCTGGTAGTGGTGCTGGCCTGACTAATGACTGAATCGTGTTGTACAGGAATGTATGTATTCAAATCACCGAAAGAGCCCAGGTACAGTTGTGTCTGTTCATTACCTGCCCAATGTCAAAGCCATCTTGCAGATTTACAGCGCGAGCGGGGAATAATCTATTCAGCTTTTCAGCAGAATGATGTCAGAGACTGGCAACAGCTCAGTTAATTTCATTACTATTAATGCAAAGATGTTCTTTTCTCCTGCTGTAACCTGAAGGCAGCTGTTCTGTAGAGGCCTAAGCTCTTCAGTTCCACAAACTCTGCTACTGGGGATGCACAGGTCCCCCCTAGGTTATGAACGCCCGAATATGAATGTCCTTTATGTTCTTTGCATGATGTCACACAATAAGCTTGAGTGTTCCGTATTGGAAGATGAAACTGAGCAGACAGGTTTGCCTCCACCAAGAAAAAAACTCAGGTTCCTGCCTCTTTCTAAAAGCTCTATACTTGTTTTTGTTTCATTGCTTCTATTATGTTTGTTCTGAGCTCAATTCGGTGGCCTTTAATGCCCACAAGAAGAATGCACATTTTTTTTCCAAAGAATTGGAGTCAGATTTGAACTTGCCTTTGAGGGGAAAATGGGATGGAAGCTAATAAAAATTCATGTTCTCGAACACATATTTTGGCTGGCACAGTAGTGTGGTGGTTAGTACAACGCTTTACAGTGCCGGCTGCTGTCTGTAAGGGGTTTGAACATTCTCCCTGTGACCGTTTGGGTTTCCTTCAGGTGCTCCAGTTTCCTCCCACAGTCCAAAGATGCACCGGTTGACAGGTTCATTGTAAACTCTCCCATGATTAGGCTTGGGTTAAATTGGGGGGGTTGCTCTTCTGCACTGAATCTCAGTAATAAATAAATAAGCATTGGGATTTTGCAGAGCCGTGTTGTGTAGAACAGTACAACATAAGATGATAGGATGGGGAAAGGTTAAAGGGCAGGTGATGAATGTAATGTGTCATGGATCTAGAATATAGAACAGCGAAGTACAAGACCAGTTCCTTTGCTCCACAATGTCCATGCCAACCATCATGCACATCTGCCTGCACACTGTCCATATCCGTTATTTCTTTCCTGTTCATGCATCTGTTTAAACGTTGCTTAAACTTTTCTATCTATCTGCTTCCACCACTTCATCCAGCAGCGTGGTTTAGGCGTCTGCCACTCACTGAAATAAGCACTTGCTTAGCAGATCTTTAACCTTCCCCCGCCCCTTCGCTTTAAAGCTGTGCCCTCGAGTATTTTGCATTTCCATTCTGAGGAAAATGACTTTGGCTATGTACCATATCTATATCTTATATCATTTTATAAGCTATTAGGTCACACCTCAGCCTCAGAGAAAACAACCAAAGCTTCTCCATCCTCCCCTTGTAGCGGAAGATCGAGTTCAAAGAACCACTTGCAGCTTGAGTGCTGTCTATCCCAGTGGTGTTTGATTTGAAGTCGGCAGCCTTTACTGATGGAAGAATGGTCATTAAAGAACATTTTAATGAGCATTTAAAGAACACCTGGTGCAACTTTTGCCATGCTTGTAGTGCAAGCTTCCTCACTGAGGTTTCTGTTCCTTGTCTTTCTGCTCTTCATTCCAGGCTGGGTGGTGGAGGGTGGGGTGCGGTTTGTATTGAACTGTTCCACAACAGTTCAGTGTTTGGTTTGTCAACTATGCTTTGATCCTCATGCAGTCTATATTAATCTGTATTCTTGAGGAGAATGGGATGAGAGGGATAATAAATCAGCCACGATGGAATGGCAGAGCAGGCTCGATAGGCTGAATGGGCTAATTCTGCTCCTATGTCTTATGGTCTTCTACCTTTTGTCTTATTACAATTGTTCAAATCCATCCTATTTGAAGATTGAAAGTTTATGCGATATTATCGTGGCATGGTAACTTAGTGGTTAGCACAAGGCTTTACGGAACCAGCAAACCGGGTTCAATTCCCACCGCTGTCTGTAAGGAGTTTGTACGTTATACCTGCGACTGGGAGGGTTTCCTCCGGGTGCTCCGGTTTCCTCCCACAATCCAAAGATGTACTAATTAGTAGGTCAATTGGTCATTGTAAATGATCTCATGATGAGGCGAGGGTTAAATTGGGAGCTGCTAGACAGCGAGGCTCGAAGGGCCCATTCTGCGCTGTATCTCAATAAATATTTGTTGTACTTCACTCTCCAAAACAGACTACAAGGTACTTTTAATTTGATGATGTTAGCAATCCTATTAGTTGGCTGATGGGTTAATTAACCATGTGCCTTACCAGACATCCGTTTTTCCAACTGTTATCTTCCTTTTAATAACTCATCTCTTCCTCTTTCACTTCTCCTTTAAGGCCCACATTTGCTCTGATTCTGTTTATTAATCCTCTTTAAATTGGAAAGTGGATCCACGTATCAATGTTAATAAGCTGGCTTTCTCCAGACCTAGCCATCTTAGTTCTCCCGAATCTTACTGGTGAAAAGTTGGAAGTTATTGTGCACTGTGATGTTAACTGCTGTTGATGCCGGTACAATTTAGACAAACTGTGTATTGAAGTTATAGCGAAAACTTAGTTTTGAGTGTGACCTAATCCAAAATCCATAACTCAGCAATTTTCCATATGAAGAGACTTGTTCATTCAGACATATGTAAAATTGTAAAATCTCTATTAATTAAAGTATAGATGGATCAGTATTACAAAATATGTAGAATAATTATAGAGAATTGAATTGCAGATTCTGTGACTTGCTATATAGGGAAGTGCATTGAGCAGGTCACCATTACTCAACACTCTGAGGGCAAATAGAGGCCAGCAGGAGTTTTGACACCGCTAAGAGATCGGGGTGAAGGCGACGACACTGCTCTCAGGTCACAAGAGCTGCATTTTCCCCTCTGCCATCAGGAAGACAAAACAGGATTATTCATAGCAAATTTACAGACATTTCTGTGACACTTGAGACACAAGCACGTGTGGCAGGGCGATCAGACCACAAGTCCACCTTGCACGTCGACGACAGTGAAGCCTCTCTCCCAAAGAGGCTGAATGTGTTTTATGCAGGGTTTGATACACGGAACGATGTACTATACCAGCAAGGAAGGCCTCCCTCCCCCAAAGGAGCAGGCACTCAGTCTAGCCACAGCTGATGTCAAAAAGACAGAGTCAACCCAGGTAAAGCTGTGGGGCCTGATAACATACGTACCTGGTCAGGTGCTGAGAGACTGAGCTGCCCGGTTAACAGAGGTTCTTAACAGACATCTTCAATGACTTTCTGGAACGGTCATTGTCATCCCAGTGCCCAAGAGGGCAACAGAAACCTGCCCCAATGACTGCCATCCAGTGGCACTGACCTCAACAATAATGAAGTGCTTTGAGAGGCTTGTTACGGATCATATTAAATCCCATCTTCCTGCTTCATTGGACCCTTTCCAGTTTGCTTATTGCTCAAATCAGCCCACTGATGATGCCATAGCCTCTTCCCTCTGCTCCGTCCTGTCCCACCCGGAAAATGATGCTTCATACGCCTGGGTGCTGTTTATCGACTTCAGCTTGGTGTTTAATATGATCACCTCAGAAGCTGGTGGGTAAGCTGTTCTTGTGGGTCTCAACACCTCTCCCTGTAACTGGATCGTGGGCTTCCTGGCAGTCCGTGTTGACAGCAACATCTCTATCTCCATCACACTGAGTACTAGCACCCTGCCAGGACTGCGTGCTCGGCCCACTGCCGTTCACGCTGCGGTAGCATGACTGTGCTTCTAGATGCAGCTGAGACTGAATCGACAGGTTTGATGATGACACAACAGTGGTTGGCTTTATCAACGACGACACAGAGGGGAGGCAGAGCGGCCAGTGGAATGGCCCAAACGCAGCAACTTGAGTCTTGACGTGGATGTAAACCGCCCCTCCGTGGAGAGAATGAGGAGCACCAAGTTTCTGGGAATGCACACAATGGACCTTCTCAGCTGGCCCCTCAACACCACCTCTTTGGTCAAGAAACCACAGCAGGATCTCCTCTTCCTGAGGATATTAAGGTGATCAGGCCTGTTCCCCCCCCCCCCCCCACCACCATTCTAACCAGTTTTCACAGGAGCACCATTGAGAGTGTCCTGACCAGATACATCACTGTACCCTAGCATTAGGACAAGGACTGTTAGGATGGGCAACAGCTTCTTCTCCCAAGCTGTGAGGCATCTGAACACCCTGCAACCATCCGGGTCTCATCACTAATAAAGTGCCTGTAACTTTATACTGTTTACTTTTTAACTTGTGTTGTAAATGTACCTCACGCTAAATGTCAATCATCTGAAATATATTTTATTATTTGTTAATGTATTTGTGGTAATATTACTTTGTGTTGTGTGTGAGTTATATGTGGTGTGTTGTGCACCTTGACCCGGAGGAACGTTGTTCGGCGGTATACATGTGTACAGTTTAATTACAATAAACTTGAACTTCAACAGTAATAAAATACTCAAATTATAAAGTGAACATTTATTCAGATCTCCAGTGGCCAATTTCCTTTGAGGCCTTGGTGGCTACATACTCCTACACAGCTTTAGACATGAGCTGATCATAAGACCATAAGACATAGGAGCAGAATGAGGCCATCTGGCCCATTGGGTCTGCTCCACCATTCAATCATGGCTGATTCATTTTTCTATCTCCTCCTCAACTCCAGTTCCCAGCCTTCTCCCTGTAACCTTTGATGCCATGTCCAATCAAGAACCTATCAATCTCTGCCTTAAATACACCCAACGACCTGGCCTCCACAGCTGCACGTGGTAACAAATTCCACAGATTCACCACCCTTTGGCTAAAGAAATTTCGACGCATCTCTGTTTTGAAAGGGCGCCCCTCTATCCTGAGGCTGTGTCCTCTTGTCCTAGACTCTCCCACCATGGGAGACATCCTTTCCTCATCTATGCTGTATTTCAATATTCGAAAGGTTTCAATGAGCTCCCCCCTCATCCTTCTGAATTCCAGCGAGTACAGACCCAGAGCCTCAATCGTTCCTTGTATGATAACTCTTTAATTCCTGGAGTCATCCTTGTGAACCTCCTCTGGACCCTCTCCAATGCCAGCACATCTTTTCTTAGATGAGGGGCCCAAAACTGTTCACAATACTCAAGGTGAGGCCTCACCAGTGCCTTATAAACCCTCAGCATCACATCCCTGCTCTTGTATTCCAGATCTTTTGAAACGAATGCTAACATGGCATTTGCCTTCCTCACCACTGACTCAACCTGCAAGTTAACCTTCAGGGTGTTCTGTACAAAGACTCCCAAGTCCCTTTGCATCTCATATTTCTGGAGTTTCTCCCCATTTAGAAAATAGTCTGCACATGTATTTCTTCTACCAAAGTGCACGACCATGCATTTTCCATTACTGTATTTCATTTGCCACTTTCCTGCCCACCCTCCTAATTTCTCTACCTCCTCCTGCAGCCTGCCTGTTTGCTCAACACTACCCGCCCTTCCACCAATCATCGTATCAGCTGCAAACTTGGCAACAAAGCCATCTATTCCATCATCTAAATCATTTATATTCAGCATCCGAACACCAACCCCTGTGGAACATCACAGGTCAATGGCAGCCAACCGGAAAAGGATCCTTTTATTCCCACTCGCTTCCCCTTACCAATTATCCAATGCTCTAGCCATGCTAGTGACTTTCCTGTAATACCATGGGCTCTTAACTTGGTAAACAGCCTCATGTGTGGCACCTTGTCAAAGGCCTTCTGAAAGTCCAAATGTACAACATCCACTGCATCCCTGTTATCTATCCTACTTGTAATCTCCTCAAAGAATTCCAACAGGTTTGTCAGGCAGGATTTTCCCTGAAGGAAACCATTGCTCACTTTGTACTATCTTGTGTCACCAAGTACTCCATCACCTCATTGCTGTCAGTTGACTCTAACATCTTCCCAACCACTGAGGTCAGGCTAACTGGACTGTAATTTTCTTTCTGCTGCCTTCCTCCTTTCTTAAAGGGTGGAGTGGCATTTTCAATTTTCCAGTCCTCCGGCACCATACCAGATTCCAATGGTTTTTGAAATATCATTTCTAATACCACCACAATCTCTAATGCTATCTGTTTCAGAATCCTAGCGTGCAGTTCATCTGGTCCAGGTGACTTATGTACCTTTAGGTCTTTCAGCTTTTTGAGCACCTTCTCCCTTGTAACAGTAACTGCACCCGCTTCTCTTCCTCCATACACAACAACATCAGGCACACTGCCAGTGTCCTCCACAGTGAAGACTGATGCAAAATACTCATTTAGTTCATCAGCCATCTCCTTTTCCCCCATTTATCTCTCCTGTCTCATTTTCTAGCAGTCCTATGTCTACTCTCATTTCTGTTTTATTTTTAACATACTTAAATATAGTAAACATATTGTAAAAAACTTTTACTATACCCTTTGATATTATTTGCCAGCTTGCTTTCATATTTCATCTTTTCCCTTCTAATGATTTTTTTAGTTGCGTTCTGTAGTTTTTTAAAAAAACTTCCCAATCCTCTATCTTCCCACGAATTTGAAGTGGCATGGAGATTCACACCACAAAATGTAGGCAGTGATGGTCTCCAATTAGAAAATTAACCATCTTCTCTAGCTATTCACTGATATTACCATCATCATGAAACCCCCACAGTCAACACTGACTAGAAAATCAACTGGACCAGCTGTGTGGCAATATGAGCAAATCAGGAAAAGGGGTATATTGCCATGATTTAATTGTCTCCTGGCAATGTAAAATCTTTCCACCATCAACAAAGTTTATTCAGAAGTGTGATCCTATACTCTCCATGTGCATTAATGAGTGCAGTTCCATCCAGCACCCATTAAGAAGCTTCCTGGACTTCCGGTAAGATGGCGGCACATCATAAATGTGTTTGACTGTTGGTTGTGTGTTGCATCTTGGTAGCAGAGTAATGCTGTACTCTTTGGCTGTATTATGAGTATTCATGTATGGTTGAATGACAGTTAAAACTGACCAATGAACAGGAGAAACTAGTCACCCATTCAGACCGGGTGACTTCACTATAACTAAAGCCATCAAATGCACCCTGCATTTAAATGTTTAATTATTTGTACTGTCTCTGCTTCAACTTGTAATTTATCACACCTTTTTCTTTACTGAGTACCTAGTGTCAGTAGTCTATGTATAATATGGTCCTTTTAACAGTCTATCTTTTCCAGTTCACTTTTCCTATCAATGTCTGATTTTCACTTAAAGAATTCACCTACCATTCACCATGTATCTTCTATTTCTGTTACATCATAACACTAATCTTCCTGGAAGCCTTGGCTTTGGTTTATCTTCCTTTCCCTCTTCTGATGTTTTCACATTTCCTCAGAGATCATCATGACGGTTCTTCCTGTCAATCTTTGGTTCCATTTATCCCTGGACTGCGCCCTACTCCTACCCTTTTGATTCATTTCCCAGGTTCAAAGTTCCACTGATAACCCCTGTCTGACCTGTCGTTGCTTCCCATAAGGTGAAACTTAACAGCGTAAGTGGCACTCCCCATTGCATACTTATGCACACTTTGAAAGGGAGAATAGAACTATACCTGCACAGTCCCTGCAGCACCTTATGTCCCTGTGATATCCGTCTCAGAGTCGACGTTAGAACATCTTTCAAGAGAGTGAACCTTTGAAAGGCGTCAGGCCCCAATGGTGTATTGGTCAGGTGAGAAAACCTGTGCCATCTTAGTCAAGGACATCTCACTGCTGCAGTCAGAGTTCCCAACTGCTTAAAAAGGGTATCAATCATACCAGACCCATGAAGAGCAGGGCGAGCTGCCTCAGTGACTATCACCCGATAGCAATCACATCTACTG
This sequence comes from Hemitrygon akajei, assembly GCF_048418815.1. Classification (NCBI taxonomy): domain Eukaryota; kingdom Metazoa; phylum Chordata; class Chondrichthyes; order Myliobatiformes; family Dasyatidae; genus Hemitrygon; species Hemitrygon akajei. The sequence goes on along the minus strand of NC_133132.1, from coordinate 52,333,631 downwards.
TGATGATGTGCTTCGAGAGGTTGGTCACAGCAAGAATTAACTGCTGCTTGAGCAGTTAATGGACCTGGAACTGTTGCAATATGCCTACGGCCATAGCAGGTCTACAACAGATGCAGTCTCACTGGCCCTCCACGTGGCCTTGGACCACCTGCACAATGACAATATGTATGTCTGCCTGCTGTTTACTGATTACAACTCAGCGTTCAACACCATCATCTTCTCAGTACCAATCAATAAGTTTCAAAACCTGGGCCTCTCCACCTCCCTCTGCAACTGAGTTTTCGATTTCCTCTTTGGGAAACCACAATCAGTATGGATTTGACATCTCCGCTTTGATGTTTATTAACACAAGCATACTTCAAGAATGTGTGCTTAGCCCACAGCTCTACTCTCTGTACACTCGTGACTCTTTGGCTGGGCGCAGCTCAAGTACCATCTATAAATTCACCAATGACACGACCTGGCAGAATCTCAGTCTGTGACGAGGAGACGTACAGGAGTGAGTGAGCTCAGTTGGTTGAGTGGTGTCGCAATAACTATACTGCATTCAGTGTCAATAAGACCAAGGAACTGACAGGAAGGGGAAGTTGGGAGAACACATGCCAGTCTTCATCGAGTAATCAGCAGTGTTTCCTGGGCATCAAAATCTCAGAGGGTTTATCCTGGGTCCAAACATGTTGAAGGCACACCAATGGCTTCCATTAGGAATTTGAGGAAGTTTGCTGTGTCACAAGAGAATCTATCAAATTTCTACGGATATACCGTGGAGATCTATTCTGGCTGGTTGCTTCATCGCCAGGTGTAAGTGCTCCAATGCCCAGGACTGAAAGTGTCTGCAGAGGGTGTAAACACAACAAGTCCAAACCTCCCCACCAGCAAGGACATCTTTAAATGGCAGTGCCTGAAGAAGGTAGCATCCATCATTAAGGACCCTCACCATCAGGGAGGAGGTACAGGAGCCTAAACACACACACACACACACACACACACACAGAGTTTATTAGGAACAACTTCTTTCTCTCTGCCATCAGATTTCAGAACAATCCATAAATATTATCTGCCTATTCCTCTTCTGCACTATTTACTTTATTTCTTAATTTTTAACATAGAACTCAAATATGATGGCAGAATATAGTATTAATGGGAAGGCTCTTGGCAGTGTGGAGTATCAGAGGGATCTTGGGGTCCGAGTCCATAGGACACTCAAAGCTGCTGCACAGGTTGACTCTGTGGTTAAGAAGGCATATGGTACATTGGCCTTCATCAATCGTGGGACTCAGTTCAAGAGCCGAGAGGTAATGTTGCAGCTATATAGGACCCTGGTCAGACCCCACTTGGAGTACTATGCTCAGTTCTGGTTGCCTCACTACAGGAAGGATGTGGAAGCCATAGAAAGGGTGCAGAGGAGATTTACAAGGATGTTGCCTGGATTGGGGAGCATGCCTTATGAGAGAAGGCTGAGTGAATTCGGCCTTTTCTCCTTGGAGCAACGGAGGATGAGAGGTGACCTGATAGAGGTGTATAAGATGACGAGAGGCATTGATCGTGTGGATAGTCAGAGGCTTTTTCCCAGGGCTGAAATGGCTAGCATGAGAGGGCACAGGTTTCAGGTGCAGGGGAGTAGGTACAGAGGAGATGTCAGGGGTAAGTTTTTTTTTATGCAGAGAGCGGTGGGTGCTTGTAATGGGCTGCTGGCGACGGTGGTGGAGGTGGATACAATGGGGTCTTTTAAGAGACCCCTGGATAGGTACATAGAGCTTAGAAAAATAGAGGGCTATGGGTAACCCTAGGTAATTTCTAAGGTAAGGATATATTTGGCACAGCTTTGTGGGCCGAAGGACCTGTATTGTGCTGTAGGTTTTCTATGTTCAGTTTTATTTGGCACCTGGCTCCTTTCCAGTACATCACTTGCTGCTTCCTGAACAGCCACTGTGGTACTGAAGAAATCGAAACAAGAGATTTAGTCCCACCTTTCCTGCATTTCAGCAGACAGCAGGCTGTAAATAGCCCACTTTGTAGATTTCCGCACCAGAACCAAAGCTCCCAAGTTACAATTCGCAGCTTTGGTTAACTCTTTGTTTCATTGCATTAACAAAACCAACCAAGTACAGGGCACAAAGGTGTTCAGAATGGCTCTATCGTAACTTGATTAGACTTCAATCTGTTCACATGTAAATAGGATTTCTGTAATTAGGTACAAAGGTTTGCATGGATGCAGTAAGCCTACAGGCTCTTTTCTGTTATGTCCAGCTCTATGAATACTGTTCCTATTTATCTTCTTATCTATCTATCTATCTATTTGGACAGCAGAGAAAATGCCTTTCCTGCTCTTCAAACCATGCTGCCCACCAATCCCCCCGATTTAATCCAAGCCTAAACAATGGACAATTTACAATGACCAATTAACCTACCAACCAGTACATCTTTGGACTGTAGGAGGAAACCAGAGCACCTGGGGAGAACGTATAAACATATGTTCAGTGGCAGGCATTACCTTGGCCTATCGTTCCTTACTCAATATGCCCTGTAGTTGGGCCACAGGATATGAGAGTAAAATCAATTTAATATTTAGGTATTATTTCTGGGTTTTTTCTACAATAAGTTACTTGCTCAGGTGAATGCACAAGATACACAGGGGTGTCAAACTCATTTTAGGTCACGGGCCGGATTGAGCAAAATGCAGCTTCATGCGGGCCGGATCAGTCGGACGCGTGCGAACGCAGCTTTCGTTGCCTCCGTTTTTTCAGCCTGCTCTCATGTGTCTCAGTCTCTGCTATAACTACAAAGTGTTTCACTTTACAAATTCCGTTTCTTATGAAGAAGACTGCCGAGCAAGACTGCCGAATAAACACTAAAAACCCTGAAAACCTGGTACCTGAATAAACTCAGCATTAGCCATATCATACGCCATAGGCGCTTCGATTACTGGGGCCAGCTTTAATAGTAATTAGATATTATCTCGCGGGCCAAAAGATAATTCCACCGCGGGCCGGATTTGGCCCGCGGGCCTTGAGTTTGACATATATGCCTTACAACATTGTCTCACTGTATTGTTTGAAAAGGACGAGAAACAATGTGAGAAACATCTTCTTGGTAACAGAAGAATAATAATTTCTTTGCTGCATTTTAGATAAGTGTTTAACTGCTGGAGGAATTTACAAACAAGAGAAAATCTGCAGATGCTGGAAATCTGAGCAACACACCCAAAATGCTGGAGGAACTCAGCAGGCCAGGCAGCATCTCTGGAAAAGAGTAAACAGTCGACGTTTCAGGCCGAAACCCTTTTTTCCATAGAGGCTGCCTGGCCTGCTGAGTTCCTCCAGCATTTTGGGTGTGTTGCTGGAGGAATTCACTGGGTTGTTGGTGGGGTGGGGGGGGGGGGGGGGGAGAGGATGGTGGTTGAGAAAATGCTGACATTTTGAAACGAGACCTTGCGTCAGCATTATTCCAACATTTGCAACCTCCGTCCCTATCAGATTCTTTCTTCTCCAACCCTTGACCTTTCCTACCCACCTGGCTTCACCAATCACCTTCCAGCTAGCCTCTTTCCCCTTTTGATTCTGGTGTCTTCCCCCCTCCTTCGCCGTCCTGAAGAATGGTCTCAGCCCGAAACGTTGACCATCTATTAACTTCCATAGATGCTGACTAAGCTGCTGAGTTCCTCCAGCATTGTGTGTGTGTGTTGGTTTGCAATCTCTTGTGCCTCTCTTGTTTTTTTATAGCACCTTGTATATTGTAATAAGGGTCACTCTCACTGGCCTATGTTGTAAAATTTGTTGTTTTGTTGTGGCAGTATAGTGCAAGATATAAAAAAAAACTATAATAAATAAAAAAAAGGGGGAGTGTTTATGGACAATGTAGAATCTGATGGTGGAGGGTAAGAAGCTGTTCCTAAAAATGTTGGGTGTAGATGAACAGGCTCCAGTCCCTTCCTCACAATGATAATGAGAAGAGGGCATGTCACAGATGGTGAGGGAACTTCATAATGAATGCTTGATGCACCGCCTTTTAAAGTTGACCTTGATGGTGTGGAGGTTTATGTCTGTGATGAAGCTGCACAAGTCTGCAACTGTCTGCAGCCTCTTTGAAGCCTTTATACATGATGGAGATGTCACCAGCTAGAATACTTTCCACAGTTTTGACAGAGTGTTTAGTGGTGTACCAAATCTTTCCAAACTCCTCCTAATGAATTATAGCCATTCGCATGCTTTCTTCATAATTGCATTAACGTGTTAGGAAAATGTTGCACTCTTTCTAGAAATTGACCTCGAGTTGACTGTGGTGAATTATCTTAGTATCTTGTCTTGTAACTAGCCAGTGATTCATTGCTTGCTTCTGTGATTCTGGTATTTCGAGTACATTCATGTTGTGCTCCCACAGCGCCCCCTGCTGCAAGCACTAGCCATAACAATAATTAAACAACAAATAACCATCTAAGAAGATGCATGAAACTGCAGATGGTGGAATCTGGAGAACCATACGAAATGCTGGAGGAACAGGTAGCATTAATGAAGGTAAATGGACAGTTGTTATTTCAGATTGAGATCCTTCATCTGGATTGAAAGAAAGAGGAGAGATGGGAAGGGATGCAGCAAGTGATATGTACAAAACTGTTTGGCCTCATTTCTGAAGAACAATATTCATCTGGGAAAGGTGCAGGTCCAGCGGCAGGATCTTCTGGTAAAGAACAGCCATCCTGGACATTTCACTGCATTAGAAAAGGTTAGATTGAGCATGCACTCCCACGTACGTTGTGTGATGACTGAGCAGACAGAAGTCAATGATCACCAAACTTTCACTTACTTATCAAAATTGCACATTACTTAGCAAAGTGCTACTCTATGTGTAAAAAGAAATCCTCTAAGCTCTCTCCCTCTCACCTTAAGTGCATGCCGTCCAGTATTTGACATTTCTATCCTGTGAAAAAGATTCAGATTGTCTACCCTATCTGTGCCTTTCTTAATTTTATATAATTTCTATGAAATCTTTTGCCAGCCTCCAATGCTCCAGATAAACAATGCACATTAGTCCAATCTCTCCTGAAAGCTCCTACCTTCTAATCTAGGGGGCATCCTGGTAAGCCTCTTCTGTACCCCTTCCAAAGCTACCACATCCTTCCTATAATGGGCCAACCAGAACTGCACACAGTAAGATTTTAGCATCAATTTTCACCAAGAAGAAGCATGCAGGGAATGGTGAGGTTAATGTGTAGCATGCTGAAATGCTCGAGACTTTTGAGATTAAGAAGGAAGTGGTGCTGGCTCTTTTGCAGAGCATCAAGATGGATAAATCCCCAGGCACTGATGGCATGTATCCCAAGTTATTGAAAGTGGCACAACAGGAAAATACTGTGGCTTTGATGAATATCTTTGCATCCTCACTATTCAATTAGATTTCTGAATTAATCATCTGAAGGCACTTTGAAATTGCTCAATGGCATTTGAAGGATTTACATTCAGTTTGTTAATTAACTGGTGTGAGGGAAATGATCTGTGTGAATGGCATGGAAAAATCACTACACTTCTATGCATGTGATAATAACAAACTAATTTACTAGTTTAAATTTGGATTTATTGATCATTGTGATCATGTAACTTCCAGATATTGTCATTTTTTTTTACATCCTCTCATTGTTACTGTAAGGCAGGAAATTTCCTTTAGCTAGCTGGTCTAGCTGTCTTGTGACTGTAATGCAGTTGATTCTTAACTGGTCTCCGAAATGCTCTTGCAAGATCAAAGGCAGTACGGGTCATCCACGAATGTTGACTTTGCCATTGGTGTGTACACCTCATGAATGAATTGTGAGAAATTTAACATGCATCAGCTGCCACGATTTGAAAGGATGAGGGAATAATGCTGAAGCAAGAGGCAACAGAGAAACAGAAGAGGAGCCATGTATCATGTTGTTAATTTTGTTATAAAGTTTGTACAAAATTTTGTAAATGTTTGCTCTACTCCATCCTTTCAACAGTGTTGGCTGACAAACTGCGGAACAGCTCATTGGAACAAATCAAAGGCAGAGGACAAGGAGTAGAAGCCAAATGTCTTAGTTATCACCATGTGGTTGAAGCTGTTGTTTTGCGAAACTGCTCTTGTCGCCACCATTTTGTGAACTAGCTTTCTGACGACCAGAATTATTACAGAATCAGATTTATTATTATATCGACATTTGTTGTGAAATCTGTTGTGTTATGGCAGCAGTGAGACATAAAACATTACATACAGTAAGTTATAATATAAAATAAATAGTGCAAAATAGGGTTAGTGAGGTAGTGTTCATGGGTTTTTGGACTATTCAGAAATCTGATGGTGGAGGGAAGAGGCTGTTCCTAAAATGCTGAGTGTGTCTTCAGGCTCCAATACCTCTACCTTGATGGTAGTAATGAAAATGGGCATGACCTGGATTCTTAATGATGAATGCTACCTCCTTATGGCATCGCCTTTTGAAGATGTCCTCAGTGGTGGGGAGGCTTATGCCAGTGATGGAGCTGTCTGAGTCTACAACCTTGTGCAGCCTCTCTCGATTTCGTGCGTTGGAGCCTCTATACCAGAGAGTGAACCATCAGTCAAAATGCTCTCCAAGGTACATCAGTAGGAATTTGCAAGAGCAAATTTAATACTAAATCTCCTCAATCTTCTAATGAAGTTTAACTGCTGCCGTGCCTTCTTTGTGATTGCATCAATATGTAGGTCTTGGTGGACTGAAGTAATCAAAAGTGGACATAACAAAAGTTCTACTGATAATCTGCTAACTGAGAGATTTACAAATAAGTTATTTGTGGGATGCTCTTTGTTAAGGTAGAAGAATCATTGCAGGATTACAGGAAGAATAGTCTGAGTTTGTGAGCTGAAATAACCCAAGCCCAGTATCTGATTTCAAATGGCCTGATTCAGGACTAGAGCAAATGAAAAGTGGACACAGGCCAACCTGATAAACCAGTATCAACAGAATCAAGTGTAACGGTTCAGAATTGATAAGAGAAGAGAATAATGATGAAGGATTTTGGATGGGAGAACTCTAGAGGGTAACCTACAAGGAAGTCCCCCATGCCCACAGGATCATTTGTTAGCCAGTGGGAGACCCCTTATTTCAGTGTTACAAGTTGGAGTGAGGGTCTGTCTATGTGAGCATTGGTGTAGAAGGAACAATACAGTCATAGAAAAGTAAAGCACAGCAATTTGGCCCATTCACTCTGTGCTGAACAATTTAAACTGCTTACTCCCATTGACCAGCACCGGGACCATAACCCTCCATCCATGTACCTGTCCAAAATTCTCTTAAACGTTGAAATCAAAATCATATCCACCACCACTTGTGGTGGCAGCTTGTTCCACATTCTCATTTAAAAATCTTTTTTATCTCATTCTAACCAAACTCTGAGTGAAAAAATTTCTCCTCCTGTTCCCCTTAAACATTTCGCCTTTCACCCTTAACACATGACCTCCAGTTGTAGTCTCACCCAGCCTCAGTGGACTAAGCCTGTTTGCTGTTACTGTCTCTATACCGCTCATAATTTTGAATTCCTCTATCAAATCTCCCCTCAATCTTCTCTGTTCAAGGGAATAATGTTCTAACCTATGCAATCTTCCCTTATAACTCAGGCCATCCAGTGCCAGCAACATCCTTTTCTCAGTACCCTTTCAATCTCATTTACATCTTTCCTGCAGATAGATAGCCAAAACTGTACACAATGTTCCAAATTAGGTCTCACCAACGTCTTGTACAGCTTCTACATAACATCCCAACTCTAGTACTCAATACTTTGATCTATGAAGGCTAATGTGCCAAAAACACACTCTGTTGAAAGTGCAAAGTGTAGGCAGGAAATTAGAAGCCACTTGACACAAATGCTCTGGAGTTAACTTTTTAGATACTGGGGACAAAGGAGACTGAAGGTGGGGAACCTGGAACAAAAGTTCTGGTGTCTTGCCACTACGTTTTCCCTTCTACTGACGCTGCTTGCAACAGAGCTCTTAAAGCATTCAGTTTTTAAAAAAATGGACAGACCCAATGTGATAAGGTCATGAGGCATTCTAGTATGGGTTAGCCAAACATGCTGATCATCTGGAAGACAACTGAGACAAAAGAGCCTTGTCAAATGGATTACACTCAAACCCAAGCCAAGCGTCAGGGCGCTGGAGCAGGGATCCAAACGCAGACCCAGTACTCTGCACACAGTGATATTGAGTAACAAATTCTGAGGGGAAAACAAAGTCGGCGTCAAAGTTCAGGCAGAAATCAAAACATGCAGAGAAATCCAAAAACCAGAATCAGGAAACAGGCGGAGTCGATATTCAGACAGACAGAGTATAGATACGAATGCTGGAAAGGCTCAGGAAAACTCACAGGCACAATCTGGCAACAAACAGGTGAAAACACAGGACTGAAATACACTGAGCAATAAACAGAGAGGCAGGTGAGACAGAAGTGGCAGCAAAACAGGTAATAACGAGAAGCAGGTAAGAGATGGGGTACTTAGTGATACAGGGGCCGGAGTAGAGCAGGAGCGGGGTCAGGAGCACATGGGGCATGAAAACAAACGAGCACATGGCAATACAAAAAATACAGAATGACAGCTAGGGGTAAAACACACAAGAAGACAAAGTTCAGCTGGAGGTACTGACACCAAGGCACAACAATGTACTACCAGGCAGTGTGGGGTGTACTAAGTAGCTGAGTATAGTTATTGAACTGGGAAACAATGAATGAAAGATCTCAGCATCTGAAGCAGCCAATAGGACATGCTCAGGCATTTTGCACCATTGCAATAGAAACAGAGAGAGGTGGAGTGGTGGTAGGAAAGCAATTGATAAAGACACCCTATGTCTCCTGCTCATGAACTAGACCGTGCTAAATTCTAAACTGACTCCTTCACCACATGAACACATCAAATATGGTCATCTTTCATTGACCATTCAGATTATCATTGCTGGTGTATGTTTCACCGAAGGGCCATGCGTTTGTCTCTGGTCTGCTCCTTCCATTGGAAATCCGAGGTCACTATAACACTGAACTTCCTCAACACTGGCCCTTTCCAATGCAGGACGTTCTTCCAATTCTCTGCTCACCCTCACTCGGGGACGTCACACAGTCACTACATTGCAAAGGATGGATCCATCTGCATGACTTTAAGGGAGAAGGTGATATCTCAAACATTGGAATTTGACAGCATTGTTGGCTTTCCACTCTACAGGAAGCCATTGAGTGCATTCTCCCACTCTTGAGCAATTGCAGACCGCTCCGCAAACAGGAATACTTTCTGCGTGTCCATTGTTTTGCTGGTTCCAGCTCACCAGAGGATTTTCTGACAGCCGTTGTCGTGTTTCCAGGAAGGACATGCGACATCTTCATCGTGAGGATGTCTACCCCGAAGGACCATTTCCACAGTCTCCATCGTTCAGAACGGTAAATCTGGGGTCTAAGCTTCCTGAATCCTCACATCAGTGCATTCCTCAACCACACCAACTGAACACAGTCACAACAAATGATCACGCATCAAGAAACACAGGTTAAAAAGCTAATTCTATGTTTTTTTTTCAGATAATATCTGTAAGAAAAATATTTTGAGTAATAATTTTAGAATCCAGTCAGGGTGAATTTCTCTCAGCCAGAGCAGAAGAGGCTGAAAACTGAGGAGAAATAATTTTTTAAAAGGTTTGCTGAGATGTTAGAAGTTTTAACCATTATTTATTGAAGGTGAGGGGGAGAAAGTTTAAAATGCTAAAGGAACTCAGACAGCAGCTATGGAGGGAAATTTGATCTTGGTTTAGTTTACAGGTACAACACAGTGACGGGCCGTTCCAGCCAACAAGCCCACGTTGCCCAATTACCCCTCCGTATGGGATCAATTAACCCATACAACTTTGGAATGTGGGAGGAAACTGGAGCACTCGGAGCAAACCCATGTGATCACAAAGGGAATGTACAGAGTCCTTCCAGACAGTGACAGAATTGGATTCTGGTTGCTGGCACTGTGACAGCGCTACACTAAACTCTACGCTACCATGCCGGAAATGAGAAGTCATTGTTTCGGGTCAAGAGTTCTGGAACGTTTGGAATGCACTGCTGAGGAAATTACTAGGGGATAAGTTAGCAACACTTAGACACACATAAACAGGCAGGGAATGGAGGGGTAGGGATCTTGTACAGGTTGATGGGATTAGTTTAGATTGAGATAGCTGGTGCAGATATCGTGGGCTGATAGCTGAATGACCTGTTCCTGCACTTTACTGTTCTATGTATGTACAAACGCCTGATTTCCAGAAGGCAGATGTAAAGGTGCCATTTCAAAGGTTCTTGTGAAATACAAGCTCATGGTGCAGCAGGGAAAATTCAGACTGGATAAGTGATTGGCTGGCTAACAGGGAACGGAGAGTGATTATAAATCACTTCATTGTTCTGGGCAAGCAGCTTTGTGGGTTCAGTAAGTGGGACAGAAGACACTGATTGTGAGTCAGCACATTAACCAATTATTTACAGACAAACAGTAAAACACTTGACCAAACATCTAAGTCAAATAGGTACTCATCGAAGTCACCCTAACTTTCAAAGAACTACGACACTAAACATTCAGTAACACTTCAAACTCACCAGCTGCTTTGTTAAGTCTCCTTACATTACTCAATTACAAAAGTAAACACTCAACAAACAGATCCCAGTGGTTCTTCAGCACTAGTCAAGACATCAGTGTGGAGGAGGAGAAAGACAAAAGAAAGAGAAGTAGTCATTCACACGTGTTATTCTTATATCCCTGAGGTGCCCGGAACTGGAAGCCAATGCCAAAGCATGCAAGGCAACCAATAGGAAAGAGCTGCTGCATCCTTTGAACAGGCCAATTCACAACAGAAGCTGCTTTCGACCAGCAAGTCAGCTAACTCTTCTCCTTACAAACTGTCTACCAACATCTTTTATAAATCTACCAATTCCTACAGCTATCTTAATTTTACCTTTTCCCACCCTGTCTCCCGTAAAAATGTTTTTCCCAGTGGCTAACCATTGTATTTCCTATCCTCATTCCCATTCTGACCTGCAGAACCAGACTAAGTGTCTTGCCAGCCAGGGAAAACGGTGGAGCTGTTTCCGGTATCCGCTACAGTGGTGCATTCATCACAAGGGGTTTTGCTTTCCCATTGTGGCTCTGCAGTGAAGTCACCTTCCTCTTCTACAACCAATGCAGTATTCCTTCAATATCCTCAGCTACCACCTCCATGGACTGAGCCTTATATTCCCCCTGAAAAGCCTGTGTTCCAGCCCAAGACTGGTATTCCCAAACACCTCTACATCCAGCACTATAAACTCTGGCAGCTCTCTCTAAAATCTCTCTGATTCTTTCTACTGACTGGCTGTATCACCGCCTGGAACGGGAACTGCACCAGCCTTGATCGCTGGGCACTGCAGAGAGTGGTACGGACAGCCCAGCACACCTGCGGAAGTGAACTGCCCTCCATTGAGGACATTTACAGCAGCAGGTGCAGAAAGAAGGCCTGAAAGATCTTCGGGGACACCCGTCATTCCAATCATAAACTGTTTCAGCTGCTCAAACAGTACCACAGCATTAAAGCCAGGACCAACAGGCTACGAGACAGCTTCTTTCTTCAAGCCATTAGACTTTTAAACTCACATATCTGTACAGAGTCATAACGTAAAGATTTTTACTCCCTCACATTGTAGGATGGATGTAAGATTCAAACAAACAACCAAACAAATAAAATAAATAGAAACATCTCGTGATTGTGCAGGAGGGAGTGCAGAGAAGACCCAGCAGGATGTCTGTCACCTAGGTTGAAGGACTTTAAGAGGAGAGACTGGCTAAGCAGGGCCTCTTTCCCTGGAGTGAAGGAGGCAGAGGCGAAACCTGATGGAAGTATGTAAGATATACGAGGGTAGAAGTCTAAATCTTTTTCTTTCCCCATGTCAGAGGTACCAAAAACAAGAAACATAGGTTAAAATTGAGGAGAAAGAGTTTTACAGGGGATTTGAGGTACACATATTTTTACACAGTGGTCAATATCTGAAACACACTGCCAAGGAAGGTGATGGAATCAGATACAGCTGCTGCTATTAAGAGGCACTTAGACAGATACTTAAATAGGCAAGGTATGGAAGGAGATGGTCTTCATGCCGGCAGTAGGATAAGCAAGAAGGTCAACGTGTACTAGGTGGATATGACTATGACTCTGTAACTCATGTTATTTGGAATGATATTCGGCACAGACATTGTGGGCTGAAGGGCCAGTTCCTGTGTGGTCCTGTGACCTAGGTTCTATAATCTATCACCACCCCAGTCCTTCGAGACATGAGTTCAAGGTTAAGTGGTCCAGCTTGAGCAAGAGAAATGCTGAACGCGTCACCAAGCTCTGAAATGGAAATGATGCCACCTCCTGGACCTTGTACCTCATCGTACCCTGTGCAGGGTAGCGCAGACAAAGGTTCAACCTGATTACATATTGGGTTCTGAGGAGAAACGTGTCTCCAACTTTGGCATAAGCATCCCAGTAAGGTCTGTTAATCCAACATCATTTGCTGGTTCCAGACTGGCAAGCTTACTGCAACACATTTATAAGTGTCATGCAATAACATGGGGCGATGGGATTCAGAACCAGGTAAGTTTCAGGGGAGAGTAGGAACCATCATTCCAATAAGTGAACAGGGAACATGGGAACAGGGACTTCAGCATGTGGAATGAGAACCAGGGAACCAGGGCATGGGGAGAGACCGAGGACCATGGGAACTGGGACCCTGATGTGTGAAAAGGGAGCACCAGAACCACGACATTCATGTATAGAAGGGGAACCTAGGAACTGCGGTCCTATTGATTGGATAAGGAATGGTGCAAGCAATACCTGGTGAGCCAGATACCAAACTATCAGGTATTCCAAATGGTCAGAGAGCAGATTATCAGTGCTAACAGCAATATAAATGCAGAAGAAAGATGTAAGGAACATCTTCCAGTGCAATGTTGAGATGCTATCTCACGGAAGTGGCCCCACTCCAATACTTAGATCAGCGAGTTAGTGACATCCAGTCAATCACAGAAGATGCAGGGGCCAACACAGAACCTCTTAGGTTGCTGTTCCATCACAGTAAAAGGACAAAGAGACTTGTAACTCACCAGGAGGATATTTTAATCATTGCCATAACCATTTAACATTCAATCATGACATTCAATGATGAGAGTGGATCAAACAAAGTCTTCATCATCCAGTGAAAGCAGATCTTGGCATGAGCCCCAGGGACATGGAGACAGCTGGTCCCTAAGGCCAGCAAGTACAAGTCTTTCCCGGTTTTTGAGCGCCTAACTGTTGGACAACCCATGCATATGAATAGGTGTTTAGGAGACCAGTAGGATGGATGGGGGTGGGGGGATGGGGATGATTTTGCTGGCTGCTGAAAGGCTACAGGCATCATCTGCCAAGTGGGAAATTATAACTAATTTTGAGCCCCATGTCTGAGGAAAGTTGTGCTGGCCCTGGAGGGAGTCTAGAAGGAGGTTCACAAGAGTGATCCTGGGAATGGAAGGCTTAACATTTGAGGAGAGCCTGATAGTTCTGGGCCTGTGCTTTATGGAGTTCAGAAGGATGAAGAGGGAGGGATCTCATTGAAACCTACAGATACTGAAAAGTCTGGAAAGAATGGAAATGCAGAGGAAGTTTCTAATAGTAAAAGAGTCTGGGATCCAAGGGAACTGCCTCAGAATAGAAGAAGTTTCTTCAGCCAGAGAGTAGTCAATCTGGAATCCGTTGCCATGGAGGTTTGTGGAGGCCAAGTCATTGGATGTAGCTGCAGGTTTTATTGGTAAAGGGATTAAGGAGTAAGGGAGAAGACTGGGGAATGGCATTGAAAGCAATACAGCCGTGATCAACGTTCCCTCTTCGTTTTGCCGACTGACCTTTGCTCTGAGCAAGAAATTTTTAGACAACCTAAAAAATATGCAGCACTTTAAATGTTTTTTTTGTGTAATATGTATACTATAAATATTTAGAGTCCATAAGACATAGGAGTAGAAGTAGGCCTTTCGGCCCATCGAGTCTGCTCCACCATTCAGTCATGGGCTGATCCAATTCTTCCAGTCATCCCCATTTGGAATGACAATTGAAAAATCACATACTTTTGATTTTATTTATTAATTGAAGGGTATAATGAAATACACCGCAACAAAGAACAATTTTCTCACTTTGCGAACTTTTTCCTATCTGCCTTTATTCCAGTTGCACGGTAACAAATGCTGTGGGTGTGGGACTATTTCAGTTATGGTGTGGCTGAGGTGGAACTGTGGCCGTGATTGAATGGCAGAGCAAACTCAAAGAGCTGAATTGCCTAATCCTGTTCCCTTATTCTGTGGTCTTATAGGAACTGGGCATTTCCACGTGCCTTCTCTCCGCCATAAAGGGGCTGAATAGGTTGACTGAGGTGGGGGTTGAAAGCAGGAGTGTGATATCCTAGCCTTCATTAGTTGAGGCTCTGAGTTCAGGAGCCAGGAAGTTATTGTATGTTACGGCTTCATAAAACTCTGGCTAGTCCACTTTTAGACCCCTTCATTAATTCTTGGTTCCTCAATATAGGAGACATGTGGAGGTTTTCGAGAGGGTGCAGAGGAGTTTTACCAGGACGCTGCCTGGTTTGGACACATGATTTGAGGAGAGGTTAGACAAGCTGGGCCTGTTTTCTCTGGAGCAGTCAAGGCTGAGAGGAGATTTGATAGAAGTTTATAGAATAATGCAAACCAGAGAGTAGACAGGCAGTATCATTTTCCCAGGATTGAAATGTCTAGTACTAGAAAGCAAGTATTTCGGGTGAGAGGGGGTAGAGTACAAAGGAGGTGAGTGGGGCAATTTTTCTTCGCGTATATTGGAGTGGGTGGTGGGTTCTGTAATGTGCTGCAAGAGGCAGTGGATCATTTAAGAGACTCTGAGATAGGTATATGAACATGCAGAGAAGGGAGGATAATGGTTAACATTCAGGGGAGAGGTTTTAGAGCAGTGGTTCCCAACGTGGGGTGTATGCCCCACAGGGGTGTAATTTGATTTTTAAGGGGGGCAATTCAAGAATGAGTTATTAACAGTGAATTTTTTCTAGTAAGTCTGTGTGAGTATGAGTGTGTGTGCGAGTTAATACATATGTGTATATACAGTATGCATACATAAAAATACTTGTGTGTATGTACATGTGTAATTGCGTATGTACTGTATATATAGTGTATCACCATCATTACAACCATCAAATGGCTTTCATAATTAAATTAATGAATTGACTGATGTAGGAAGGAACGAATGAACAAGTCCAAACGCGTAAGAAACTCGTACGAGGTCGCGCCAATGCTGCTTTTTGCAGTAGCTTTCGGTTCTTGGTGGTGTGAAGGTGTGTACATTGCGTCATCTCTTTTAAACGGTGTATCTGTCTTTGTATGCTGTAGAAACGAATCGGCATTGTTTTATTTATTATTATTATTATTTTAATATCACTTAATGTTCTTTTTTTTTACAATTTCTTAGTAATTTCTTCCTCAGAACTTTAACAGTCCTTTGGTTCTTTTATTTTTCTCTTTCATGAATGCCATGTTCTTTGGAAGCTTGTTTAAACCAAGTTAATGGTCTTTTAGGCTTCCTCCAGGTGAATAGGAGTTCACTTTTTGAATAATAAGAATTATATATCACCACAGGGGGCACCAGGATTTTAGAGGTGATTAGGTGGGGCATGGCCAAAAAAAGGTTGGGAACCACTGTTTTAGAGTAATTAAAAGTCACTGGTGTTAATAGTTTGGCACAAGATCATGTGTTGAAGGGCTTGCCCTGTGACACCTCCCTCACCAAGCCGCAACAGCCAGAGACTGGTTCGAGCCCAGCAGAGCTGGGAGTTCTGGGAACACTCGCTCACTCACTGAGTCACTGAGGACGGCTACCGACTGCTCTCCCCACGCCTGCTCGCTCTCCCAGCACAGCTGCTTCTGCGATCCTCTCCCACATGCTGTTCGTGTTCATTCCCGATTTACAAACTGTTTGGGTTGCAAAGAGTTCTCGGGGTTATAATCCCATTGTGACCTGCAGGCCACCTGTAGAGGGATGGCTTGAGCAGCGAAGAAAGCAGATTTACCCTTCCTGCCTCTGGTCAGCTGGAAGAACATACAGTAGATCTAACAATGAGGTAGGCCACTGGGTGTGGTGCACAGTCATCCGCCCATATCAGACAGAATATTAAGTGGCCTCAAACCAAGCAGCACCTGGAGGAAATTTACCGAGGAGGCAACCATTTTTGTCCTCACTTAGTTCTCTACCCCAAAACCATGGTTTGAGATCAAGGATGCATCCAGATTACCTAATCCAGCCAGAATGTCCAGTGCCTATAATGCACAGTCCCTGTCATGTAAGGGTAGAATTTGACCATGCTAGTGCAAGCCAAGCCAAAACAGACGCACATCAGTCTGGAAAATCCAATGATGGCCCAGCCCAGCCCATTGATGGTGTTGATATGGAAGTGTATTTATTTTCAGGATGGTGGGCAGAAGTCTCCAGGGAAATAAGAGAGGAAGAGTGAGATTGATGGGATTGCTCCCTAGGAAGCTACCATGGACTTGGTGGGCTGAATGGTCTGCTTCCACGTTATATTAAGTATGGCAAAGTTGCAAGTCACTTTAGTACCTTATCAACCAATTTCCTGTTTCTGGGGAGGTCAATGACTTGTCATCTTGTTGTGAGATTTTTCTTGTTCCACTGGGCAGTTTGTTTTTCTCTCAGTATCCCATTCATCCAAACAATGGCAAGAGTAGTACAGCACCCAAACTTTCTGCAGTAAAACTTCTGACTGCACTGATGGAAATAACAATCTTTTAAGGACACGTTTTAACAATCCATAATGGAAGATTTTGTGAGGCAGGGTGGAAATGTATTACGACCAAAGGAAGAGTTAGACACTCCTCTCTCCTCTAACCTGTAGGTCACCCTTAGGCAGGTGTAGCACTTGATCAGGGTCACGTGAAGCTATGGGAGCAGGTGGTGGATGGTTGTATGAGCAGCTGGTATATCTCACAAGTCCTGGTTATGTGACCACTGACACCAGGCAAACAATCTCTGAAGAGTATTGATAATGGCTGGGGTCACCTGTCTTGTAAAGACACTGCCCAAAAAAAGGCAATGGCAAACTTCTGTAGAAACATTTGCCAAGAACAATCATGGTCACCATGCTCACCTACATCATACGGCATGGCACATAATGATAATTCTAAAGGAAAGGTTGGTTAAACTTGGGTCGTTCTCCCTAGAGTGTCAGAGGCTGAGGTGGAGCCTCATAGAGGTTTTTAAAATGGGAACTCTTCAACCTGGAATGCCCTGGTCCACATCTTTACTGTTACGCTGTAGGTGTTTCATTTAGCAGCTCTTTAAGAGCTGCTCTTCTGCTTTCAGCCTGTCTGGGTTATTGTTGAAGATAAGGGATGATGTGGAATGTGAGCCATTCAATTAGCGTGAGGTTTTCTTGGTGAAGGACAATGAGGCTGGGCTTGGGGCTTTGGCTCGAGAGGAGATGAAGAGAGAAGACACTGGGGAGAACCGCTCGGAGCATACCATCTAGTGGAGACCTGTTTGCTGGAGATGGATTGTCAGCAACGCTAGGAAGGTGGTGTGGACATTCACGCTGAAGGGGGCCCAGCACATGAATGACAGAGAAGTTCAAGATGAGCTCAAGGTTGTGCACATTCAACTCTTTAATTAGAATGGGCTCTTTTCTTTTTGTTATTCTTTACTTCAGTAAAGATATATAAATATAATTCCTTTAATCATATGTGGTGCACTGCCTGTTATTTTGTGGCATTAATTTGTAACAGGACCAGAAGCAAATGACACGGCATCCACACAAACCGAGGTTTGGGGTGGGATCGAGCACGCCTCAATCTCACGAGTTTGGCAGGGCCGGAGGTTGTCTTCCCTAGACCCACCCAGACAAGGAAACCAGGGGGTTTTAATCCCTAAAAAGTCAGAATCTTTTCCCCAACGCAAAAATATCAAACACGAGAAGACTTGTTTTTAAGGTCAGAGGGTGGAGTTTACAGGTCAAAGTAGAGTTATTATCAAAGTATCACCATATGCAACTCTGAGATTCCTTTTTATGGGGGCATGCTCAATAAATCCAGAACCAACCTGAGTGTTCAGCCGGTGTGCGAAAGACAGCAAGCTGTGCAAATACAAAAAGAAAGACAATAATAATAATAAATAAATAAACAATAAATATTGAGAACATGAGATAAAGAGTCCTTGAAAGTGAATCCGTTGGTTGTGGAAATATTTAAGTGATCGGTTGAGTGAAGTTATCTCCTTTGGTTCAAGAGCCTGATGGTTTAGGGGAAATAACTGTTCCTGAACCTGGTGGTGAGAGTCCTGGGGCTCCTGTACTTTCATCCTGATGGCAGCAGTGAGAAGAGAGCATGACCTGGGTGGTGGGTCACCCACCCTGACGACTGATCCTGCCACAACGCTCTGTGCAGGTGAGCTGAGTTGTGGGTGCTCAAAGCTGACATGAGAGGCAAGTTGTTTTATGCAAAGTGGTGTATATCCGGAATGAGCTACCTGGGGTAACAATGGAAGCAGGCAGTTTGGTGGAGTTTAGAAGTCTATTCGGTAGACTCATACATATGAAGGGGGTGGAGCGATACAGATGATACACAGGAATAGAACATTTGCTTTGCATCAAGATTAGGACAGTGTTATGAGTTAAATGTTCTGTATTCTGTGTTCAATGTAAAAACGGGTGCTGTTCACTCACAGGTAAAGCAGAGTGATATTTAAGTGACTATTCACAGCCGTCTCACAGCTCATTTTGTACACAGCTCACACTGAGCTGTCCTCACAACTCCGAACACCTTGCAAGAATTAGAATTGATTTTCGATGCCTTTCCATCTGGACTGGACACATGGATGACACACACAGGTCATCCCTGAAATACCAAGGGTTAACCTCATTTTCAATGAGCCTTCCTCAGCTTCAGAAGACTATGGGCCACCTCTTGCGCCACCAAGGAATATCTCTGTTTGTCTTCTGTTTTGAACTAAAGCCTTGTTTTATATATTTTTATGTAATTTACATTCTTTGTTGTCTGAGCCCACTTGCCTGTGATGCTGCTGGGACCAAGTTTTTCATTGTACCTGTACCATCCTCATGCATGTGACAATAAACTCGACTTGACAACTTCCTCACCTCCGGTTCATTCCAGCCGACACCTAACGACGTAGGCCATGCCTCAGTAATTATTGGTGACTGCTACACTCAGGAGGAATTGGCATTCTCTCCTCCACCAGACCAGATTTCACCGACTTTATTTTTAACCCCCAGGTTAAAGTGAATACAGGCATTCCAGAAAGGTTCCCCCATAAAACACATTTGCCCTTAGAGAGAGCTCCTGGCTGTGTCCCTGAAGGCTCTCTGTCAGAAAGACAGTCAGAAAATCTGAACTAGAAGGGATTCTCCACCCCACCCGGCACTCTTTTCCCCCTTTTTCAGTGAAAGGTTTCTGTACTAAATTTCTATCCATCCCCTCATTTTGGAGTAGAGTTCCAGTGTCCCTCCGCCAAATGCAAGATCAAATGACATTCCTCCCGTGGATCATGTGATCGACAGGCATCATGATGTTCTTTCCAATAAAGAGATCTCTCAGGAGACAGTGAACAGGGTATACAGTAGTGGAAGGCTACCACCAATATTGTGCTGTTGTGCCTTAAAGACCAAGAGAGCTGGCAACTATGAAACTTGAAATGAAATCCTAGCAGGGCGTTTTTTTTAAAATAGTGTTTGGAAACCCCCACAACAATGTTTCAAAGTGAGAAAAAAAGGCACAAGGATGAGTTGCTGGGCCATGTTTATTTTTTGACTTTTAGTTACCTCAGAGCTCTCCACACTGGTCAGAGACAGTCTGAGTAGGACGTGTAGGAATATATTGTTGGAGGCATTGTGCTGCCTCACAGTCCCGCTGACTTCAGTTCAAACGGAACCTCCTGGGTTCTCTGCGTGGAGTTTTTACGATCTCTGTGTGACCATGTGGATTTGCACCAGGTACTCCATTTGTCTTCCATGTCGCAGTGATGTGTGGAGTGGAAGGTCAACTGCCCAGTGCAAGATCATCCTAGAGTATAGGTGAGAGATCAGATCTGGGGGAGCTGATGGGAAGGTGGGGAGAATCAGTGGAGAACTGGGGTCAATGTGTATTTGATGGTTGTCACAGATAGTGACAACCACCAACCATCTGGTCTTAGATTCCCACACCATAGGATACATCCTGGATGTGGAGAGGATGTTTCCTATGGTGGGGGAGTCTAAGACCAGAGAAGACCATCTCAGACAAGAGGGACATCCATTTAGAACAGAAATGAGGAGGAATTTCTTTAGACAGAGAGTAGTGAATCTGTGGAATTTGTTGCCACAGGTGGCTGCGGAGGCCACGTCATTGGGTATGTTTGAGGCAGAGGTTGATAGGTTCTTGATTAGTCAAGGCGTGGTGGGATATGGGGAGAAGGCAGGTGATTGGGGCTGAGAGGGAAATGGATCAGCCAAGATGAAATGGCAGAGCAGTCTCGATAGGCCATACGGCCTAATTCTGCTCCTATGTCTTATGGTAGACTAAAGAACCTATTTCCTTGCTGTTTGAATCTATGGGTAAATAGCATTGACAGGACTACTTGGGCCATCACAGACTTGATGGGGCATATGGCTTCCTATATTTCATACAAGGATTGAAATTGCACAGAAAATTGTGATGCAATTACACTTCATCGCCCTCAAGTCAAGTGCTGTAAATTGCGAGATGAGTCAGCTTCTGGCATATTGTCATTGTCTTCCACTGATTCAACATACAGTATTGATGGGAAAATAGGCCAAAGCATTGTATGTTGCTCTAGTTGAGTGGTAGAATCTGACACACAATAAAGTAGGATTAGAGTAAGTGGCTGCTTGCTGGTTGGCAAGGACTCGGAAGACTGAAAGATCTATGTATGTGCTGTGTTATTGTAGGATTCTACATACTTCCAGCTACTGTGGCCATGAAGAGTGTTAAACTGTTTTCCATCTGTTGAATGAGAACACTGCATGAACCACATAGAGCACAGTGGCTGCAAACGCAAATACCTGCAGAGAAAAGAGAAGGGATTTTATTATTCTCATTGTACATTGCCAATTTTAATCACAATGATTTATCACATAGCTTTTTAATGAAGTTGCACCTTATGTGTTTCCTCTGTGAGAACAACTTCCACACTAGAACAATTTTCCCAGTGGAAATTCAACTTTTCGCAGAAAAGCTAAATGTACAATAATTTTGTTTTTCTCACTTCCATGCAGCTAAATGTACGGGGTGAGCGCATCTTCACCCTGCCAAGCAAAGGCCATTTTCTCCCACGATCATCGTCTCTTGGGTGTAGACAGAATTGCAAAATATTCCAGCGAGGAACCCCTGTTCACCTGCACTGTCAGTTCTTCAGTCGAAGAAAAAACACTCTATGGGAGTTGGATGTGACTACTAAAGACAGTATCCATAACATCTCCCTAATTGCCCTTGAGGAGGTGGTGCTGAGCCACATTCTCACTGTGCTACTGTGTTGGAAACTCTCTGAACTTAGATTCAGTGACAATAAAGGAATGGGGATATATTTCCAAGTCACTATGGTGTGTGACTTCAAGGAGAATAGGCAGAAGATGGTGTTCCCTCCACTTCCTATCCTTGTTGTGAGAGTTTGCATTTTCAAGAGCTATTGTTCAAGTCATCAAAAACGAAGATACAATTTTGAGAGTTTATAAAGCACTGGTGAGGCCATATTTGGAGTATTGTGAGCTGCTTTGGGCCCCTTATCTTAGAAAGGATGTGCTGAAACTGGAGAGGGTTCAAAGGAGGTTTACAAAAATAATTCCAGGATTGAATGGCTTGTCATATGAAGAGTGTTTGATGGCTCTGGGATTGTATTTACTAACATTTAGAAGAATGAGAGGTAACCTAATTGAAACCTATTGAAGGGTGAAAGGCCTTCATAGAGTGAATGGAGAGGATGCTTCCTATGGTGGGAGAATCTAAGACCAGAGAACACAACCTCAGAATACAGGGTCATCCTTTTAGAATGGAGATGAGGAGGAATTTCTTTAGCCACGGAGTTGTGAATCTGTAGAACTTTTGCTTCACTAGTAGCTGTGGAGGCCTAGTCTTTATGTATATTTACAGCAGAGTTCGATAGATTCTTGATTGGTCAAGACACGAAGGATACGGGGAGAAGGTAGGAGATTGAGGCTGAGAGGAAATTGGATCAGCCATGATGAGATGGTGGAGCAGTCTCATTGCGCCAAATGGCCTATTTCAGCTTCTATGTCTTATGGTCCTACCTCAGTAAGTTTTTGGAAGGCATTTTTTGGAAGAAAGAGGCAGGAGCATCTAAGCACTATGTCAGAGAAGATGAATGCTAACACTTGTGGATGGGGTCACAATTAAGTTGCTAGCTTCATTTTGGAAGCTTCTTAAGTGTCATTGAAACTACACTCATCTTTGCCTCATCTCTGTCTTTTCCCGGTTTTGATGGAAGTTCATTGAGCCAAAAATATTAGTGATAAAAGAAAGATAATGATAGGACTAATTTAATACTGCCTGGTCTGCTGAATGGCTCCAGCACCTTTATTTTATTTCAGATTTCCAAACATTCAACTAAATTGAAGGCTAGACCAGGCGGTACAGCACAGACCCCACACGCACACACATAAAAGCGTGCCTGTACAAACACAGACCTCTATTTACATGTTGACCACATGCACACGATGAATATGCGCAGAGATGAGGGACATTTGGAATTATTCCAGATAGCAGCACCTATTCTTTCCCTGGTTTCCCCATTACACTTCGGGCATTTTCAAGTGTAACATCTGCACTAAAAACAAGGCCTTGATTTTCCGATAATTAACCGCAGAACAGCACGCCTAAAATGAGCATTCTTCTATCTGAGTAGTATCCCAAACTTTTATGAATATGTATATCAAAGTAAGATTTGAGAAGATTGACGGGAATAGTCAACACTGCAACTTTTTATGTAATGGAGTGTTTTGTTACCGTGGAAGCAATATCAATTTTGTATATGGATCCAGATTTGTCCGTGTTGCGTACAGCAGTATTAGCCTGCAGGACTGCAGCACTGAGATAGAAAACAGATGAAATCCCATGGTAGGCAGCATCCTATGGAAAGAAATAGGGAAAAGTTTGAACCTTTAAAAATCTCAATGCGATCTCAACATAATCTCTCAGTCTGGGAAAGAATTATTTCTACTTATGGATTGCTGCTGAGCAAGAACCTTAACCCATTCTCAACATGAGATACTTACCTGATGTTAAATGTTGGGTCAAGCAGAGCTATACATAAAATCATACAATATAGGAGCAGCACACACAAAATGCTGGTGGAACGCAGCAGGCCAGGGAACATCTATAGGGAGAAGTACAGTTGATGTTTCGAGCTGAGACCCTTCTTCAGGACTTACTGAAAGAAAAGATAGTAAGAGATTTGAAAGTAGGACGGGGAGTGGGAAATCCAAAATGATAGGAGAAGACAGGAGAGGGTGGGGTGAAGCTAAGAGCTGGAAAGGTGATTGGCAAAAGGGATACAGAGCTGGAGAAGGCAGAGGATCATGGGACAGAAGGCCTAGGGAAAAAGAAAGGGGGAGGGGAGCACCAGAGGGAGATGGAGAGTAGGCAAGGATTAATTGTTAAAGGGACAGAGAGAGAGAGAGAGTGTATGAGAATAAATAAATAAATAAATAAATAAATAAATAGATAAATGAATAAGGGATGGGGTAAGAAGGGGAGGAGGGGCATTAATGGAAGTTAGAGAAGTCAATGTTCATGCCATCAGGTTGGAGGCTACCCAGCCGGTATATAAGGTGTTGTTCCTCCAACCGGAGTGTGGCTTCACCTTGACAGTAGAGGAGGCCATGGGTAGACATATCAGAATGGGAACGGGACGTGGAATTAAAAGGTGTGGCCACGACGCAGACTGGGAGATCGTTTCACCGATGCTCTGTCTGCCAGAAAAAGCAGCATCTCACACATTTTAAGAGGAGTGCTCGGTAATGGGTTCAGCACACAGCCTGGGGGAGGGGGGCACCCGTGTTGAGGATGACGGGGAGGGAGGAGCAGTTGTGCACCCTGACTATCCGAGGTCTGTTTGTTAGGAAGCCCAACACCTATTTGCACCATAGTGTACTTAGACCAAGGAGTGCAAGTTTGTTCACCAAGGTCTGTGGGACAACAGTGTTGAATGCTGAACTGAAATCCAGAAACAGCATTCTGACTTAAGTGTCCTTGTTTCCTAGGTATGTCAGGGCCTCATGCTTGATAAATAGAAATAAATATATACAATTCACAACATTTCCAGATATCCAATGGCAAAGTGACCAAGACTGGGAATTAAATATTCCTCTTTTAGAAAAAAATGAATAAAGTGGCAAAGGAATCACGGCCCTGATATACAATTGGACAGAGGGTGGTTTGTCTCTGCTCTATTCCAGGGTTGGCCAGCAGGGGCAGACATTGTTCACTAAGGATTTTTCAGAACTGATTGGACTCTCTTGTTACTGAACATTGACTGCACATGTTCCCAATTAACATGTGTGCATTTAAACCCTGCTCCCCATAACTTACTTTGCTCAGACTTAAACTGTGATCTTGTAAGTAGTAAGAGCCAATGGTACTGTTTGAGGTTTTTTTGGTCTGCTCACAGCTTGTCATTTCTGGATGTTATTTGTGCATCAACACCTTGGATTAGTGAATTTGTGTTTGGATTGCTGCATTTGTGATTTGGACTGGTTGCCTGTTCTTGCCCTTCTTGGTGAAATGAAAGTAAAGTTTGCCTTTGAATCTACACATCAACTCCTGTCTGCATGCTAGTTTCTGCAACTGGGCTCATTCTGGTCCTTGTAGTACAGTGGTAAATGTGGGGCTTTCAACATAGACCTGAATTTGATTCCCAATCGGGCCATTTCCCTTACAGAGAGAAAATGTCTCACCTGAGAAGTTGAGCATCTTTTCAGCTGGGGTGAAACTACAAAAAAGCAAGGCGCAGTAAACATTGACAGCTTTTACTCCCAGACCTTCATACACTGCTGGGAATGTAGGGAGGAGTACAAGTTATGAAATTAGGACCAGATATGACAAGGGTAGTGCACTAACCAGAAAGATTTTAATCCACCAAGCTGAATAAGGTTACCCAGCATGGGGAATTCTAATCAGTATTGTGCTGGATGAATTAAAGTTGAATTTTTCACAGAAGTTGTTTACCTTCTGGGAAATGTATTTACAAGGTGGATGAACCCAGCCATTATCAATACTCTTTGGAGATTGTCTGCTAGGTGTCAGTGGTCACATAACCAGGATGTGTGATATGCACCAGCTGCTCATAAGACCATTCTCCACCTGTTCCCATATCTTCACGTGAACCTGATTGGGGGTGGGGGGAGCTAAGTAGGCGCTACACCTTGCCCAAGGGTGCCCTGCAGGCTAGCAGAGGAAAGGAGATGTCTCTTCACCCTATTGAAGTGTGTAAGAGATGTTTTCTTCATCAGTGTGTGAACCCGAATGGAGAGCAGGCTACTTTAGATAATTGAGAATGGGTGAATTAATAAATTGGTGGTTAAAAGGCTTTTAAGAAAGGGTAATTTGTTTTTAAGCTTGATGGTGAGTTAGTTCATTCTGAAACTCACTCACAATGACACAGAAGATCACAAGGTTCACATAGGTCCTAAACTGAGCAATCCTGTTAGTCCCACTTCCTCATCCTAATTTTACACCTACAATATGTTGTTTTTCATATGCCCACCATCTCTTGTTTGATTTATTACCACTTATTTCAACTAATGATAATTTACAAAGGCCAATTAACCTGTTGTAGTGGGATGGGGAAGGAAACATACAAATTGCACCCAGGCCCCTGTGTCAGGATCCATCAGCACAGGGATGTTCTACTCACTTTACACCTACGACTGTGTGGTTAAGTACAGCTCCAACACCATGTTCGCGTTTGCTGATGATGCCACTGTTGTGGGTCATATCAAACGTGATGAATCGGCATATAGGAAGGAGACCGAAGATTTGGCTGAGTGGTGTCATAGTGATAACCTCTCACTCAATGACCAAGGAGCTGAGTGTAGACTTCGGGAGAGGGAAACCAGAGGCCCATGAGCCAGTCCTCTTTGAAAGATCAGATGGTGAGGGTTAGCAACTTTAAATTCCTGGGTGTTATTATTTCAGAGGACCTGTCCTGAGCCCAGCATGAAGGTGCAATTGCAAAGGAAACACAGTAGCACCTCTACTTTCTTGGGAGTCTGCAGATCTTCAGCATGACATCTAAAACTTTGGGAAAACTTCTATAGATGTGTAGTGGGGAGTATATTGACTGGCTGTATCATGACCTGGTAAAGGAACACCAATGCCTTTTAAATGGAAAATCCTAAAAAAGGTAATGGATTTAGCCCTGTACATCACGGGCACAGCCCTTCCAACCATTGAGCATATCTACGTGAAATGCTTTTGTAGGAAAGCAGCATCCATCCTCCGAGATCACCACCACCCACTCCAAGCTTGTTTCTCACTGCTGCCAGCGGGTAGAAGGTACAAGAGCCTCAGGACTCAGAACTCGGGTTCAAGAACAGTTACTACCCCTCAACCATCAGGCCCTTGAACAAAAGGGGATAAATACACTCATTTGCCCATCCATTGAGAAGTTCCTACAACCAATGATCTCACTATAAGGACTCTTCATCTCATTATCTTATTTATTTGTTTACATTTTGCACACTTTGTTGTCCTCTGCACTCTGGTTGATCTTTTATTGATCTTGTTATAGTTGCTATTCTGTAAAGTTGCTGAATATGACCCCAGGAAAATGAATCTCAGTTGTAAATGGTGACATTTATGTACAAAGGACTTTGTACTTGGATAATAAATTTACTTTGAAATCCTGGGATCTAAAACTAAGAGTCTTAAATTACAAGAAATGTAAGGACCTGAGGCATGATCTGGACAAGAGACTGATACTGGAATTGGGAGCAACAATCAATCTGCTGGAGGAAGTTAGGGAAGGAACGGTGATGTTTCAGGTCGAAACCTGATGCAGGGTTTCAACCTCAAAAGGTGACAATTCCTTTCTTCCCACAGATGCTGTTCAACCATCTTACTTCCCCTTGCTGATTACGTGTTACTCCTGGGGTGTCAGATTGGGGATTAACAGGTGAAGAAATGTTAATTGACAAGCAATTTCTAAAAATGAGGAGTTGGTGCATTATGTCCCTATTCTTCTGCCATTTCTTTGTCCCCCATTACTACCTATCCAGCAGCATTTTCCAGCTGTCTAATATCGACTCTTAACTTTCTTTTACTCTTTATATATTGAAAAAACTTTTGGTATCCTCTTTGATTTATTGGCTAATTTGCCTTGATATTTCATCTTTTCTCTCCTTATGGCTTTTTTTAGTTGCCTCCTGGTGGTTTTTAGAAGCTTTTCAATCCTCTAATTTTCCACTGGTTTTTGCTCTCTTTTATATGCTATATAATATGTTATATGCGCTCTCTTTTATATGCTATATAATATGTTATATGCGCTCTCTTTTGCTTTTATGCTGTCTTTGACTTCCCTTGTCAGTCACAGTTGCCTCATCCTCCCTTCAAAATAGTTCTTCATCATGGGGATGTATCTATCCTGCGCTTTCTGAATTGCCCCCAGAAACTCCAGTCATTGATCTTCATCCATCATCCCTGCTAATGTTCCTTTCCAATCGACTTTGGCCATCTCCTCTCTCGTGCCTCTGTAATTCCCTTTACTCCACTGATACATTTGACTTTATCTTCTGCCTCTCAGAATGAAGGGTGAACTCTATCATGTTATGATCACTGCCTCTGAAAGGTTCCATACCTTAAGCTTCCTATTCAAATGTGGTTTATTACACAACACCCAATTCAGAATTGCCTTTTGTCTAGTAGGCTCAACCACAGGCAGCTCTAAAAAGCCATCTTGTAAGCATTCTACGAATTCTCTCTTGGGATCGAGCACCAACCTGATTTTCTCAATCTACCTGCAACTTGAAGTCGCCCATGACTGTCATAACATTGCCCTTACTACATGCTTTTTCTTTTTCCCATTGGAATTTATATCCCACATCCTGGCTACTGTTTGGGAGCCTGTATATAACTCCCATCAGGGTCTTTTACTCCTGTAGTTTCTTAACTCTACCCACAAGGATTTTACACCTCCTGATCCTCTGTCATCTCTTTCAAAAGATTTGATTTCATTTTTTTTTCCAGCAGAGCCATACCACCCCCTCTGTCTACTCATCTGTCCTTTCAATAGATTGTGTATACTTGGGTGTTAACCGTCCAACTATAATCTTCTTTCAGCCTTGACTCAGTGATGCCCACATCATTATCTGCCAATCTCTGTCTGTGTTACGATGATCTACTTTATGCCGTATATAGCGTGCATTCAAATATAACACATTCGGTCCTGTCTTCATCACTCTTTCTGATTCACTTCCATTCATCCCCGACTGCAATATTGCTCCATCCTTGACCCTATTACTCTGGTTCCCATTCCCCTGCCAACTTAGTTTAAACCCTCCCCAATAACTTAGTAAGCCTGTCCTCAGGTTATTGGTCACCCCCACCACCGCGCCCCCCTCCCCCAGGTTCCAGTGTAATCTATACTTTTGTATAGTTCATACCTTTCCCAGAAGAGATCCCAGTGATCAAGAAAACTGGAAAAAATTCCCCTTGCACCACTTCCTCAGCCACTCATTCATGTATACTATTATCCTATTCCTGCCCTGACTAGCACGTGGCACCGGGACTAATGCAGAGATGACTACCTTGGCGGTCCTTCTCATCAGCCTTTTCCTTAACTCCCTATACTCAGAGCACAGGTGTGCTCTTCCCCTTTCCTACCTATGTCACTGGTGTCAATGTGCACACAACCCCTGGATGCTCACCCTCCCTCTTGAGAACCTTCTTTAACTGCTCTGAGAAGTCTTGGACCCTAGCACCTAGGATGCAACACCTCATTCTGGCTTTTCTTTCATGGCCACAGAATCTGCTGTCCACCTCCTAACTATTGAGTCTCCTGTCACGATTGCTCTGCCTGAGTTTTCTCTTCCCTGTTAAGCCTCAGAGCTGGCTACAGTGTCACTGGCCTGGCTGCTGCTGTTGTGCCCTGAGAGGCCGCCTGTCCCAGCAGTATTCAAGGGGGTATCCATGTTGTTGAGGTGAATGATCACCTGTGCTGACTGCTTACTCCCCCTTACTTCTCCTAGTGGTCACCCATCTACCATCTGAAGCCTGCATCCTGGGTGTGGCCACCTCAGTAGAAGTGTCATCTATGAAGTCTTCGGCCTCCTGGATGGTCCTGAGGGCATCCAGCTCCAGTTCCTTGACCTTGTCAGTCAGGAGCTGAAGTTGTGTGCACTTCCTGCAGATGTAGTCATCAGGGAGCCCATTGGGTACCCTGAAATCCCATATGTCACAGGAGCAGCATGCTACTGTCTGAACTACCATGCTGGCTACACTTCCCATACCTCTAACTTCTCAGACTTAAGTTCTAGCCTGTGTCTGTTTTGCCCAAGCCTATTGAGCCAAAGCCTGACCAGTCTAACACTGACCCACTCACGCAATTGCTGTTCCACTTAAACCTTGCTTCTTTTTACTGGCCCTTGCTAAGTTATTATTAGCCCAAGGGACCACCTGCTCTGCAGACAAGTTCCACCAGACCCTGCTCACATTTTAAAACTGGCACTTAAAGACCACAAGGAACTGTCTCCCACTCACTCTGCAATCTCCCGCCTTGCAGCTAAATCCTGACCTCTGTTCAAGGTTGGTAATAGGGATAATCTTGGGAATTACAGATCAGTGAGTCTTAAAACAGTGGTGGGCAAACTAGTAGGGATGAATCTTAAGGAGAGGATTTATAGGCATTTGGATGAGCACAGTCTTATTAGGGAGTCTGCATAGCATTGTGAGGAGCAGGTTGTGCCTCACAAGCCTGATGACTTTTTTTGAGAAAGTGTCAAAACAAATTGATGAAGGTAGAACAGTGAATGTGGTGCATCTGGATTTTAGTAAGGAACTTGCAAGGTTCCCAATAAAGTGCTCATGCAGTAAGTCATGAACAATTGGATCCATGGGAATTTGGCAACATAGATTTGGAACTGGCTCACCCACAAAAAGCAGAGGATGGTTGTTGATGGCCTGTGTTCTGTCTGGAGGTTCATGACTAGTGGTGTTCTGCAGGGATCTGTTCTTGGACCCCTGCTCTTCATATATGACTTGGGCAAGGATGTGGAAGGGTGGGTTAGTAAGTTTGAGATGACACAAAGGTTGGTTGTGTCTTAGTGTTAAAGGTTGTCATAGATTAAAACTGGACATGGGGTGCCAAGCTGGGATGATTAGTGCAAGATAGAGTACAATCCTGGAAAGCGTGAAGTGATAACCATTCGAAGGTCAAACTTGAAGGGAGAGTAGAAGGTTAATGGCAGGATTCTTAGTCGTATGGAGGAACAGAAAGATCTTGGGGTCTAAGTTCATAGGTCTCTTAAAGTTGCCATGCAAAATGCTAAGATGGCCCATTGTGTGTTGGCCTTCATTATTCAGGGGATTGAGTTCAGCCTTTTTCACTTAACACCTTCCAGCTTCTCACTTCATTCCCTCTCACCATCCCACTTGGCTTCACCTGTGAACTTCTAGTTTGTACTCCAACCCCTCCTCCCACCTTTTTCTGCCTTGCTTCCATGTCCTTTCCAGTCCTGATGAAGGGTCTCGTCCTGGAATGTTGACTGTTTATTCATTTCCATAGATGCTGCCTGACCTGTTGAGTTTATCCAGCATTGTGTCTGTGTCTCTGGATTTCCAGCATCTGGAGAATCTCTTGTATTTATGGCCTTCAGCCTTCTTTACCTGGACAATCATAGAAGAGTCCTCAGGAACTGAAAGGTAGCAAATGTAATTCTTGATAAAGAAGAGAGAGAAGAAATAGGGAACTGTGGAATAGATATCGTAATGTCACTTGCAGAGAAAAGGCCAGAATTTACAGAGAGCTTGGAAGATCATTGGACTGTAAAAAGATGGATTAATGAAAAGGAAATTGTATCTGACTAATCTTAAGTTTTCCAGCAGGATGTATGTCAATGATTTGGACTAAATTTGTGGCTAAATTTGCTGATGATACAAAAATAGGTGGAGGAGCAGGTCATGTTGAGGAAACAGAGAGCCTGCAGAGAGACTTTGATAGTTTAGGGGAATGGGCAAAGAAGTGGCAAATGAAATACAATGTTGGAAAGTGTATGGTCAGGCACTTTGGTGGCAGAAACAAACGGGCAGACTATTATTTAAATGGGGAGAGAATTCAAAATGCAGAGAGGCAAAGGGACTTGGGAGTCCTTGTGCAGGATACCCTAAAGGTTAACCTGCAGGTTGAGTCGGTGGTGAAGAAGGCAAATGCAATGTTGGCATTTATTAGTTGGTATAGAATTTAAGAGCCGGGATGTGATGTTGAGGGTCTATAAGGCACTCGTGAGATCACACTTGGAGTATTGTGTGCAGTGTTGGGCTCATTATTTTAGAAAGGATATACTGACATTGGAGAGGATTCGGAGAAGATTCACAAGAATGATTCCAGGAATGAAAGGGTTACTGTATGAGGAACATCTGGCAGCTCTTGGGCTGTATTCCCTGGAGTTCAGGAGAAAGAGGGGGGGATCTCATAGAAACATTCCAAATGTTAAAAGGCCTGAACAGATTAGATTGGCAAATTTATTTCCCATGGTAGGGGATTCTAGGACAAGAGGGCACGACTTCATGATTGAAGGAACTGAGATGCGGAGAAATTATTTTAGTCAGGGGGTGGTAAATCTGTGGAATTTGTTGCCACGAGAGGCTGTGGAGGCCAAGCCATTGGGTGTATTTAAGGCAGAGATAGTTATGTTCTTGATTAGCCAGGGCATCAAAGGGTATGGGGTGAAAGCATGGTAGTGGGGATGACTGGAAGAATTGGATCAGCCCATGATTGAATGGCGGAGCAGACTCAATGGGCCGAATAGCCTACTTCTGCTCCTATATCATATGGTCTTGTGGTCTTGTGATGCACGAGGAAGAAGTTAAAGAATATGATGCAATTGGAATTTCAGAAGACCTTTGAGGTTATTAAACAGCAGTCTTGCACAGGAATCTGGGCTTAAAATACAGCTTTTGATCAATCATTGGTTAATAGTTCTAAAATATATATATAAATATGGTTGTCTCTTGGGGTCAGAGGAAGACTACATTGTGCAGAGTGGCAGTGCTTTTTATGAGGCCAAGTTGCGAGCCCCATATCAACCCGGCACGGATGGAGAGCGCCCTGGATTGAACTCGGGAACCTCCGTTCTCGAGCCCAGCGCTGATCTCACTGCACCACCAGCCGACTAGTTCTAAAATAGAGAGTGGCTTATTTTCAGGCAAGAAGGCCATAACTAGAATGCTTCAGAGATTGGTGTTGGGACCCTAGACTTTTATAGGCCAAGACAATGATTTGGATAAATGAACCAAATGAAATGTATCCAACATGTACAAAAAGCTGGAGGAATTCAACAGGTCAGGCAGCATCCATGGAAATGAACAGTCCTGAAGGAGGGTCTCAGCTCAAAATGTCGACGTTTGTTTATTTCCATCGATGCTGCCTGTCCTGCTGAGTTCCTCCAGGATTTTGTGTATTTTGCTTTGGATTTCCAGCATCTGCAGAATTTCTTGTGTTTATACTATATTCAAGTATCCTGATTATCCTGCACTATAGTAGCTGTAAAAGCTCTCCTGCTTGCACTCCCCCTCCAACTCTCTCTCAGCCTTTCACACGAGGGCAATTCCATTCAATATTGGGAACTGGTGCTCCCAATACCCCGGGCCTTATCAAGACCACAGCTGACATATCATGTACATATCTGGCTTTCCTGTCTCTGGAACGCTATACATGCATGCAAAGTGTGAGACTAGGAAATGAAATACAACCCCCCCCCCCCACCCCAGGAATCATTCTCCTTCGCTATTATGTTTGCTGTCCTTTTTAGCTCCTGTACCAGCAACATTCCTCTTTGAATGTGGTAATCTTTCAAATTCCTCTGTAAAGAATCCATAAAAAAAAGCACAAGAAAGTTTAAAGCGAACTGATAATGGACAGACAAGTGCTGGCTGCACCATTCCTGGCCAATTGTATCCTGATCATGCACTTTCCATTTTTGTGGTACATGTCCTGAGGAATTTCAGGACCTCTCCATTCTGCACAACTAACTCTGATTCCCATCTCTCCCATTGTAGAAGTGTTCTGTTGTTCAGTTCATTAGCTGCTGAAAAGCTCGTTTTGTTGTCATGTATTCACTAACAGGTTGTGGGTTTTCCTAGCAAGAGCTGTCTTCATTGCTCATCCCAATGTTTCAGCGGACCTTTTGGTTAAAGTCCTCTCAGAGTACTGCTAGGGAGGCTGCTGCAAGATTTAGAGCTAGCAGCAATGAAGGAACGGCAATGTATTTCCAAGATGGCTTGCTGTGTAACTTAGGAAAGAATTTAAAAGCTTGCGGTCCTCAATTCGGGTTTCAACCTGAAATGTCAACTTTCCTCCTTTCCCCCTTGCCCCACACAGATGCTGCTCAACCTGCTGAGTTCTTCTAGCAGATAGTTTGTTGTAGAAAGGTGGTGGTGTTCCTTAGAACTGCTTCTTCCTCTTTGGGCATTGTTTCAGATCAGCCCCAGCAGTTCCAAGACCAGTCATCACACCTGTATCTATAATTTCAAATAGTCAATGGCTTAGACTTGTTTACAGCTCCAAGAGGCTTAAAAAGAAACAGTCCCAGGCCCTTACCAAGAAGCACCATGCTGTTGAATTTCTGGGCAATCCAGTGAAGTAGCATACCAGTAGCAGCAGGGTTAGCGTGAACAGGAGGATAGAAACAAAGATC
This sequence comes from Hemitrygon akajei, assembly GCF_048418815.1. Lineage (NCBI taxonomy): Eukaryota > Metazoa > Chordata > Chondrichthyes > Myliobatiformes > Dasyatidae > Hemitrygon > Hemitrygon akajei. Next base: position 52,299,667 of record NC_133132.1, on the reverse strand, counting down.
ACCCAGCCAAGACTGTCTTTATCGTGAACTTCAGTGGAAGCCACAAGAATCCAGACGAGCCCACCAAAGACCTGTAGGAAGGGAAAGAAGTAACATTGACATTAACAGTTTTTTGGCTCACCCGGTACTGCAATTTAGTCAACACTTCAAGAGACAAAGTTTGCAAACAACGTGGTCCTTTTAGCAGGCAGGATGACTTCAGCCTATAATAGAAAATAATTGGTTGCCTTCCCCCTGTGCTATAGCCAGCTGGTAGACTGTACATTTGCTGAACACTGTCAACAACCTGGCATTCATGGAGAAAAGACCAGATTAGATGTTGATTAAACTTCCCCTGTCCTCTCCCACCATCCCGGATTATAAACCAAGCAAGGTATCCCTCATAATGTCTCAACTATTAATGACCGGGATGAGTTTGTTGTTTAAAGACCTATGTGTATATTTTGATTGATTAGATTCAGATTAATTTTATTCATTACATGTACATTTATACACACAGTGAAATGCATTGTTAGCGTTAACAACCAATGCGACCTAAGGATGTGCTGGGGGCAAACTGCAAGGGTCACAACATATTATGGCACCAATAATATGCCCAGAAATAACCATGCCCAGAAAGTCTAGTACAATAACAGAACACAACAAGTTACGAATTAACAGCAACAAAACAAGCCCCATTTCCCTCCTTCCTACCATCCACAAACCCACGCACATGCAAGGTCCTCCAACCCAGGATAGCCTCCAGTAGATTAATTTGATTAGCTTTGGTATCTGTCATCATGAACACTAAAATTAACATCTCAACTTCTAAGATCAATCACAATCAAAGAATTGATTGTAGACTTGAGAAAGGGTAAGACAAGGGAATGCACACCGGTCCTCATTGAGGGATCAGAAGAGGAAAGGGAGAGCTGTTTCAAATTCCTGAGAGTCAAAATTTCTGATGATCTATCCTGGGCCCAACATATTGATTTGGTTACAAAAAAGACATGACAGTTCATTAGGAGTTTGGGACGAATTGGCATGTCAACAAGGACACTTGCAAATTTCTGCAGATGTACTGTGGCTGTATCACCCTCTGGAATGAGGGGCACTGCACAGGATCAAAATAACCTGCAGGAGATTGTGAACTCGGTCAGCTCCATCATGGGCACTAGCCTCCCCAGCATCCAGGACATCTTCAAGGCATGATGCCTCAAAAAGGCAGCATCCATCACTAAGGACCCCATTGTCCAGGACATGGCCTCTTCACATATATATATATATGACACCTCGAGGTGTCTCGGCTCGAAACATCAACTGTACTTTTGTTCATAGATGCTGCCTGGCCTGCTGAGTTCCTCCAGTATTTGGTGTGTGTTGCTTGGATTTCCAGCATCTGCAGATTTTCTCTTGTTTGTGATATTAAATCTGATCCTGGTTCTGATTCCTCACTGTCATCAGACTTCCAAACCAATCACCTCTTTCACATCCCCTTCCCTTCTGGTGCTACTACATCTTTCGGTTCTTAACTTCTTCCTCTCGCGTTTATCAATTCACAATGTCTTTTGCCCTACTTCAGATTTTACTACCGTCTTTGCACTGTTCTATAATTTTGGATATGTCACTGTATTTATTGAAGAGCAGGGTGATATTTTCCTCTGCTAGCCTGCAGGTCACCCTTGAGTAAGGTGTAACACCTGCTTAATACCCCCCCCCCCACCCGATCAGGGTCAGATGAAGCCATGGGAGTAGGTGGTGGATGGTTGTATGAGCCGCTGGTGCAGATCTCAAGTCCTGGTTATATGACCACTGGCACGAAGCAGACAATCTCTGAAGAGTATTGATAATGGCTGGGGTCACCTGTCTTGTAAAGACACTGCCCAGAAGAAGGCAATGGCAAACTTCTTCTGTACAAAGTTATGTACAAATATTTGCCAAGTACAGTCATGGTCAAGGACCGTGATCACCCATGTCATACGACATTGCACATGATGATGATTGTCACCACATACTCTGTGAGCTTTACCTACACAAGGAACTTCACAGCGCCTGAGTGTTCTTGACCATAAACCAGTCTGAATCTAAATCTGTGTGAGTAGCTGCCTCTCTGGAATGGTGAGGACCGGTGAATTTAATGCCTAAAGTTGGGCTTTTAGGTCATTGGTCAGTGATATTTCAGGGTACTTGCACTTCTATGGCATGTGACTTCAGGGTGTACCAAAACTTTACAGGAAGTGAAGTGCCCTGAAGTGTAGTCAGGACAATTCACAAACAGCACAGACAGGAAACGTAATAGCTTTTAGATAACAGCTGAGTAACTCATTTGAACAGCAGTGGTTGAGAGGTAAATACTAGGTAGGCCAACAAAGAGGGCGGTGTGCTCTTCTATAGTTGTGGGATATTCTTAGACCACCAGAGAAGTTACCAGGCCTCAGCTTAATTGACAAAGTCAGGTTGTCCAAATCAGAGCAGGGTCCACATTGCCAGTGTCGTGACATGGCACATCTCAGTCAACTTAATATTGGTTTCAGCCCACTGTGGCTTGATTCTAATTCTCACTTTTGAACTCAAGTATCTAAGAAGACTGAAAGATAGGACTTTCAGTATGGTATGGCCTGGGAGGGGCAGATGGGAGTCTGTCGATTTGGGAGTTGGGGATAGTAACCATGGTATAAATCATGATACCACCTACTTAGAGGTACAGAAATGGGGGCAACAAACAATATGCTGTAGAAACTCAGCAGGCTGAGCAACCTCCCAAACTACATTACAATGGATTCCTGCAGGGTTTCAACACAAACCATAGATGATCAGTTTCTTCCTACAGATACTGCTGGAACCACTGATATCCTCCAGCAGACCGTTGCACCAGATTCCAGCATCTGTAGTCTCTTGTGCCTAGAGAGACTTGCACAAGTTGAACAGGTTATGCCTCAACACCATTGGGACCAATATCGCAGAAGGATTTACTGGTCTGTTGGTGGGGGAAAAAGTATAAGGAAGCTTATTATCTAAATAGAATTGGAAGAAAAACAAGAGAGCCAGGAGATGTGAGTATGAGGAAATCTGCAGATGCTGGAAATTCAAGCAACGCACACAAAATGCTGGAGAAATGCAGCAGGCCAGGCAGCATCTATAGGAAGAAGTACAGTTGACGTTTCGGGCTGAGACCCTTCGTCAGGACTAACTGAAAGTATAGATAGTAAGAGATTTGAAAGGGGAAGATCTGAAATGATAGAAGAAGACAGGAGGGGGAGGGATGAAGCTAAGAGTTGGAAAGTTGATTGGCAAAAGGGATACGGAGCTGGAGAAGGGAAAGGATCATGGGATGGGAGGCCAGGGTGAAAGAAAGGGGGAGGGGAGCACCAAAGGAAGATGGACAGCAAGCAAGGAGTGATTGTGAGAGGGGCAGAGAGAGAGAAAATGGGAAAAAATAATAAATAAATAAGGGATGGGTTAAGAAGGGGAGGAGGGGCATTAACGGAAGTTAGAGAAATCAATGTTCATGCCATCAGGTTGGAGGCTACCCAGACGGTATATACGGTGTGGTTCCTCCAACCTGAGTGTGGCTTCATCTTGACTGTAGAGGAGGCCATGGGTAGACATATCAGAAGATGTGAGGCTTCGTTTGTTCTTTACTTTGGGTGGGGTGCGCGCATATCACGTGGTAGTGTCACAATGTATGCAGTACACCTACTTTTACATATCACCTGTAATGAATTACTTAAACAAACCAAAATGCTTAAACAATATATTTGCCATATTATTTAAGTACTACTGAAATATTTAAAAAAACTTCATTCTCCCTGCTTAACTATAAACTCCAACTCAATATACAATGCATCGCAATTATATACACAGTATATTATATCATACAACAACTACTGGAAATACAGGTGTCCACAGCATAGCAAATTTTAAATTGTCCCATTTAGACCTTAAGATAACCTCCACAGAGATTAAATCTTACTCTTGTGAGATAACGTCTCTCCTGACAATGGGGAGTCACTCTGCTTGGCAGGTGAGACTTGAGGCTGTGAAACAATCTCAGGTTCTGGGGCTTCCTCCTCGGTGGTTGTAGGAGTTGACTCTGGGACTGCAAGAAGTAGTTCTGATGGCTCTGGACACCTTTCTTCTCCGACAATTGACTCTGCTCTCAACAAATGATCGATGTGTCATCTCAATATGATCTCAGATGCAATCTCTACTGTTTAGAGAGTGTTCCAGTTCTGTCCTTAATCTTTCCAAGTACCCACATTTGATCACCTCTATAGTCCCTCGTCAGGACTGCTTGTCCAGGAGTGAAACATCAAACCTCCTTGTTTGGGGAGCCTTCAATTTGTCTCAGCTGTTTGTCCTGCACCATCCTCCTGAGATTGGGTTTGAGGAGAACGTAAGGAACACCCAGGAACAGCATGGGTGGTGAATCGTTGGTTGTGGAGTGTGCTGCATTATGATATGCAAGGAGGAAATTGGTGAACTTCTGACTCAGTGTTAGTGTAGTGTGTACTGCTGACATTGCATGCAGTGCTTTCTTTAGCCTATGGACAAGCCTTTCTGCCAAGTCAGTTGTAGCTGGGTGGTACGGTGCAGATGTAATATGTCTTATTTCATTCATTTTCAGGAATGACTGAAATTGTTGAACCACGAACTGTGGTCCGTTGTCACAGACTAAGTGTTCCGGAACACCAGTCCTGAAAAAGTGGCTTCTGAATACATCAACAGCGTGCAAGACTGCGGACTCTTGACATACAAAGGAACCAAGGGAGTGGGAGGAGAGGTGAGGTTCGTAAAGCATGATTTGCAGAAGGTTGATCTGCTGTTACAGCATGCAATTGGGAGTGTTAACTTTACTTATTGCCAGTGTTACGAATGAGGAGCAACTCTGATGGGCAGAAGGGCGCAAAGTCGCCCCCCCCCCTTTTGAGAATCGCAAAATCGCTATTATTTTGGGTCTGATACCAAGGAAATGAGAGAGAGACAACGCAGAGATACACAAAAGTGGAATGTCTCCTAACAAAAGCGGAACGGAACTGCTGATTACTGCTATTGTCTCTTGGAGAAGGATTGTGTATTGAGTACTGTTCTATTCATTGAAACCCCTCAGGGGGCAACCAGAGTGGTCTGGTTGATGGGTTGCATCATCCCAACCTGATTTACACCCGAGACCCCGTGAGTGGGGATAAAAGTAAGGTCTGGGGAACACCCCTCAGACACACCAGGAGAGACGCTACAAGACCGGTGGGGGCTTGTGTGTGTGTCCACCCTTGCCTGGGTGATGAGTCCGCCACGGAAGAACGGTCTAGCTAAAGGACGGAGGGGGTCATACATGAATGACCCCAACAACAATGGATCAAGATCGTAAAGGAAAGTCGGCAAGTCAATCTCTCTCCCTCTCCCTCTCCCTCTCCCTCTCCCTCTCCCTCTCCCTCTCCCTCTCCCTCTCCCTCTCCCTCTCCCTCTCCCCCTCCCCCTCCCCCTCCCCCTCCCCACAGCGACCAACAACTACTGCAGCCTGCATGAACAGAACTGAACTTTATATTTCCATTGGACAATTCATTATCCCCTAGACAACGATAGAGCTTATTTCTTATTGATTATTATTATACCTGCACTTTTAGGTTTAGTATTGATGACGTATATTATCTGTATATTTGCATTGATATTATTTTTGTGTATTTTTACTAATAAATACTGTTAAAAATAGTATCACCAGACTCCAACGGATACTCCTATCTTTGCTGGTAAGACACCCAGTTACGGGGTTCGTAACACCAGAGGAACTGAATACAGAAGTAGAGAGGTTATATTTCAGTTATATAGGTCGCTGGTGAGACTGCATCTGAAGCACTGAGTATCAGGTTTAAGGAAATATATTAGTTCATTGGGAGAAGAACTGCCAGACTAATAGTGGGCAAGTTGCCATATAAGGAGAGGTTGGACAAGTCAAGCCACTGCAATCTGGAAGAGTGAGTGGCGGCTTGCTACAAACTTGTAAGATCTTGAGTGCTCGTTATGGAGGAACCTAAAACTGGGAGTCACTGCTTAAAAGCAAAGGGTTTACCTCATTAAGTCAGAATGTTATAAAACTCTTTCTCCTTTTGAATCTTTCCTCCTCAAAGGCTGGTAGTCAAGAGTCAAGAAAATGTTGATGGGGTGGTCCATCCATAAACAAGAGGGAATCTACAGATGCTGTAAATCCAAGCAACACACTCAAAGTGCTGGAGGAACTCAACAGGCCAGGCAGCACCGGGCCAAGACCTTTTGGCAGGACTGGGGGAGAAAAGCTGTGGAGTGGATTTAACAGGTGGGGGGAGGGGAGAAAGAGAAACACAAGGTGATAGGAATGAAGTAAAGAGCTGGGAAGTTGATTGGTGAAAGAGATACAAGGCTGGAGAAGGGGAAGTCTAACAGAAGGCCATGGAGGAAAGAAAATGGGAGGAGCACAAAAGGGAGATGACGGGCAGGCAAGGAGATAAGGTCAGAGGGAAAAGGGGATGGGGAATGGTGAAGGAGAGCAGGGGCATTATTGGAAGTTTGAGAAATCTATGTTCATGCCATTAGGTTGGAGGCTACCTAGATGGAAGGTAAGGTGTTGTTCCTCCAACCTGAGTGTGGCCTCATCGTAACAGAGGAGGCCATGGATTGACATATCGGAATGGGAAGTGGAATTAAAATGGGTGGCCACTGGGAGATTGCGCTTCTTCTGGAAGATGCTCAGTGAAGTGTTCTCCCAATCTACGTCTGGTCCCACCAATATACAGGAGGCCACACTGGCAGCACTGGACACAGTATATGACCCCAACAGGCTCACAGGTGAAGTGTCATCTCACCTGGAAGGACTGTTTGGGGCCCTGAATGATAGTGAGGGAGGAGGTGTAGGGGCAGGAGTAGCACTTGTTCCACTTGCAAGGAGAAGTACCAGGAGGGAAATCAGTGGGGATGGTCCACCATGATCTACTAGAATGACAGGCCAGGTTTCAGGGGACAAATAGCCTCTTTGTGCTTCTATTTCTTAGGCCCATGGTTTCATTACTACCAATCTATATGATCTCCAGTCATGCAGGCATTCCAAATCATTGCTTTCTTCAAACTCTGGTAGAAGCCTTGGCCTCAGTTGCCCAGGCCCCAAGGTTTGAAGTTCTGCTGCCTCTCTACCTCACTCTTTCCTTTTAGACACTTCCTTAAAACCTATCATTCTGGCCAGGCACTCATAATCATATGTCCTAACATGTCTAAATTTGGTTTGGTTACACAATCATGAAGTGCTTGCAATGCTGCAGAGATAATTTAAATGGAATTAACAAAGAACTTGACAAAATCCCACACAGTAGACTGGTTCAGAAGGCTAGGGAACTTGGTGTGTTGGGAAACTGGATCTAAAATTGGCTTAGTGATAGGAGTAGGAGGGCTGATTTTTCTGATTATAAGTCAGAAGTCTAACCAATCGTGTACCACAGTATTCAGTGCTGGGACTTTTGTTTGTCATATGTATAAATGACTTGGATGAAAATGCAAAGGATAAGATTAGTAGGTTTGCTGATAAACAAAAATTGGTAGAATGGTGAAGAAGGTTGTGAAATGATACAGTGGAGCATAAATCAATTGGGAGAGATGGAGTTTACGTGTGAGATAATTTCATTTTGAGATGCCAGGCACTAACAGGACATCAAAAGTCAATGGTAGGGACCTCAGGAGTGCTGATGCATCTTGGGGTTCTAGTTCATAGCAGCCTGAAAATGGCAACACAGATGGATAGGGTAGTGAAGCAGATATTCAACATACTTGTCTCCATGTTGAAAATAAGATTGGATTATTTATTTACTTAGCGAATCAGAGAAGAGTAGGCCCTTCCAGCCACTTGAGCTGTACCACCCCAGCAGCCCCACAATTCCAATTAACCCTAACCTCATCACAGGACATCTTACAATGACCGATTACACTATCTGGTACATCTTAGGACTCTGGGAGGAAACTGGAGCACCCTGGGGTAAACCCAAACATTCCTCGGGGAGGACATGCAGAGACTCCTTACAGAATGGTGCTGGAATTGAACTCTGAACTCTGGAACGCCTGTAGTTGTAATACAGTCACACTTATCGCTATGCTTCGTGGTGCCCATGCCATGTGGCAAGATGTCATGTTGCAGCTGTTGGCAAGGCCACTTATGGTATATTGTGTACAGTTCTGGCCAACACACCACTGGAAAGATGTGATACATTAGACAGATTGTAGAAGCAATTCTCCAGGATGTTATAGGGATGGATTGGGTGAGCTGGTTTTCTTCTTGCTGGAATGTTGGAGGTTGAGAAGTGATTTTATTGAGCTTTATAAAAATAATGAGGGGTAAAGATATTGTAGATAGTCAGCCTTTTTTTTTGCAGATTAGGGGAGCCTAAAACTAGAGGGCATAGGTTTAAGATGAGAGGATGAGGTATTTAAAGAGGACTTGAGGGGCAAGTTTTTCACCAAGTTGTGGGGTCCATGGAGCAAGGTGGCAGATATAATTACAGCACCTGAGGGGCATTTGAACAGGAAAGGAATAGAGCAGTACAGGCAAATGGAATGAAATAAATGTAAGATCATGGCTGAATCACACAGCAATTTCTCTCAAGACTTGAGGTGTTCGAAGCCACTCCATAATGTATCTTAAAGGAGATTTGTTGCATGATGAAGGGTAATGGTTGGCTGACCAAGCTCATTATGATACTTTCAGCAATCCACACTTAGCAAAAATTCAAAATTATTCATGAATGGTTTAAAAGCAGTCTCCAAGTCTGCCGCATCTTTCAATCTTTATATATATTATACACAATATATAGATTACCATCAGTGTATATACTCAGTGGCCACTTCATTAGGTGCAGCAGTGGAACTTAGTGTGATCTTCTGCTGCTGTAGCCCATCCATTTCAAGGTTTGATGTGTCGTGCATTCAGAGATGCTCTTCCGCACACTGTTGTAACGTGTGGTTATTTGAGTTACTGTCATCATCCTGTCTGTTTGAATCAGTGTAGCCATTCTCCTCTGACTTCTTTCATTGACAAGGTATTTTTGCCCACAGAACTGCCACTCACAGGATTTGTTTTTTTTGCTTTCAGACTATTCTCTGAAAATCGCAGAAGATCATCGATTTCTGAGATGTTCAACCTGCCCCGCCTGGCACCAACAATCATTCCATAGTCGCTTAGATCATATTTCTTCCTCATTTTGCTGTTTGGTTTGAATGGTTACAGGCCTCCTGACCATGCCGGCATGCTTTTATGCATTGAATTGCTGCCACATGATTGGCTGAATAAATATTTGCATTAACAAGCAGGCGTACCTAATAAAGTGGCCATTGAGTGTACCTTTTTCTTCTACTTCGATCCAGTTCCTCAGGATTGAGGTTGACTTCCTTCCACTCTTCTTCCATTGGTTCTGAGATGGTGAATGAGCCAATGATACCTTGCAAACTTATCCACAGGTGAGACAGGAAGTAGCTAATGGGACAGGTGGGTAGATGTGAAGTGGTGTGTCCTTTCTGACGCATACACGGAATTTTGTTTTTCCAGTGCCTGGCCTCAAGTTCCTCAATTCCATCCTGAGTATTTCTGCTCCATTTTGAGTGGTTATGGGTCAGAGGTTCCCAGGAATCAGTAGGGAATTTGTACATTTTCAACCAGACCTTGAGCACATTCCTGAATCATCTCCTCTGTCAATATTCTGCTCTTCTTTTTTCCATGACCGCGGATCCTAAAAATCGGTGGTGAAGTGCTTCAGTTGTAGGTCTAAATCTTCGTTCATCACACTTGGAAAGATATTCCGATTATGATGCACACAACTACTACATCTACTGAGTGACATAAGCACAAATTGCTGGAGGAACTCAGCAGGGCAAACAGTATCTAGGGAGGGAAATGAAAAGTCAACATTTCGGGGTTGAGACCCTTCCTCAGGACTGGAAAGGGAGGGGGCAGAAATTAAAATAAAAAGCAAGGTGGAGAGGGAAGAGCACAAGCTGGCAGGAAATGGATGAGTCCAGGGGAAGGTAGGTAGTGATTAAGTTATTTAACCAAGATTACAGTATAATGACAGTATAATTATCAAGTTCATTGTGTTACAGCCAGGCACACTTGAAGGTGTGCTTGTCTTGATCAATCAGGGAATGTACTGTATTTAACTCTTTACAAGAGTTAGGGCTTCATGTTACAAGTATACATGTTGGTGAGAACACACCTGGAGTATCGAGTACTGCTATAGGAAGGATGTCATTAAGCTGGAAGCAGAGCAGAAAAGATTCACAAGGAATTCAGCAGGACAGGACTTGAGCTAAAAGGAGAAGCCAGATAAGGTGGGCTGTTTTATGCGCCAGAGCACGAGAGGCTGAGGGGTAACCTTATAGAGATATGTAAAGTCATGAGGACCGTAGATAAGGTAAATGATCAAAGTATTCTTTGCAGGGCAGGGACATTTAAAATGAAGGGGCATAGATTTAAGGTGAGAGAGCAGTGATTTAAAGGGGACCTGAGGTGGTAAATGTTTCCACAGAGAGGGTGGTAGGTAGAGGAATGTGCTGCCCGAGGAAGTGGCACAATCTTTAAAAGTCAGCTGGACAGGTACATGGGAGGAAATGTTTAGGACAGGGGTTCCCAACCCTTGTCATGCCATGAACCAGTATCATTAAGCAATGGATCTGTGGACCCCAGGTTGGGGACACCTGGTGTTTTGGGAATATCAGACAAACAGACAAATTTGGACTTGGTCAGGTAGGCAAATTGTTTGGCATGGATGAGTTGTACAGAAGAGTCTGTAACCAGGCGACAAAAATTTACAACTCAATGGCCGAGACTCCTAAAATTCATTGATGAATAGATGGGTGACAGGTCTACATCTCATCGAGCATATTCGGGAAGATTTTCCAGGGGACCTCAGATATTGCATGTACAGTTAATTGATTAAATTTCAATGAGATTATAGTATCATTATTGTGTTATAATTAATGATCTACCTTTAGGTCTGTGACATTTCATAAAACAGATTATGAACCTTATGCTACTCTGTGCAATAGCTGCCATAAAAGCTTATTGCAAAAGATTAAATAGTTCTTTCCACCAAAGTGAAGAAAACAATGATGCAAATAATGTTTGATCAATGGCTCAGTTATTTATGGAATTTTAATGAGAACAAATGACTGCCATTGTTCCACTGCAAAGTCATTGCCAACACTTGTAGAAGAATTTCGCCGGCTGGCAAAAAGCTCTGTGATACCCTGGCATCATGAAATTCACTATATAAAGGTAGTAACACGTAATAAATACTGGAGGAACTCAGCAGTTTAGGCAGCATCTATGGAGGGAAATGAACATTCAACGTTTCAGGCCAAGACCCTTTTACCAAGACCTGTTCCACTCATTCTATTGTGTCTGAAGCTCACCTACCCTGCCCATTTTAGCAAAGGGTAACTCGCAGAAAATATTCAAAAATTGAAATTAATTAATCAACAGAGTTGAGATGCATAGAAATATATAAACATGGGAACAGAAGCAAGCCATTCAGCCCATCTGATCTAGTTCACTATTCCACATATCAGCATGATTGATTATCCATTTCAGAATCATTTTCCTGCTTTCTCCCCATAGCCATTGACACCTTTAATATTTAGGTACAGTACTGTATAGAGTTTTAGACACGGTTATATAGCTAGGGTGCCTAAGACTTTTGCCACAGTACTGTATGAATTTTATGGCTTTGCACTATACTGCTGCTGCAAAAAAAAAACAAATTTCATGGCATATGAGTGATAAACCTGATTCTACATGGGTTTCTATCGTGGACTGAGAGCAGGAAGGGAGCAGGCAGAAGGGAATCATAGTTGGGGAAGGAGGAAGGGGGGGGGGGAAGAGTGGTAAACACCAAAGAAACATCCTGCAAAGATCCATAAACCAATTGTTTGGAATCAAATGACCTTGCCTGGTCTCTCAGGACTGCGAGCACCTGCACCTGTGCCACCCCCTGCCCCTGGCACTCCTCTGCCACCTGTCCCACACCCTCCTCCGGCACTCCACCCTCACCATTTCCAATATCCTTTGCTCCCGCCAGATTTACAAACTCACCCTCCGCTCCACATTGACAAATACAGTACTGTGCAAAAGTCTCGGGCACCCTAGCAACATATAGGTGCCTGAGACTTTTATAGAGTACTGTATATCCACCTATATTGCCACAAATTAACTGTATTTTGCTGATTTACACGGTGGCATAATTTTGAGTCATTTGATTTATAAAAATTTCAGTAAAAAGCACTAGGAAAGCTATGAAACAATGTAAAATGCATCTATAAACACACGACTTTCCATAACCGAAACAAACCAAGATCTGCAATTCTCATTTTTCACAAATCATCCTTGTCATACTCACAAGTTCAGGTAACATGAGAAGATCGGGGATGCTGGTGAATAATTTTAACCCTGAAGGAATAATTGAATCAGATGGAGCACTAACATTGCTGGTCTCTGGTGATGCCATAGTATTTTATCACACACAATAAAACTTGTTCTAAACCTTTGTGCCTTGCTGTCACCTGCAACAGCCAGCAACCATAGCACAGCAAAATGAGCACAGAACTGGACCTGCCTCCTCCTATCTTTTCACCTGAAAAACTGGTTTTGGTGATTTATACCAGACACTCCCAAAAATGCCATTGCTTTGTATTCATTCAGTGATTGCTGTCTCAACGGGCAAATACAGCGAAACCCAAAACAGGCGAGTTGAAGTTAAATACTGAGCGTTCAGCTGAAACTTCATTTTAAAAAAAATGCAATCGTGCACATGGAAAAATTGAGCAACTGGTCTGCACCCCTGCAGTTTAGTTCCCTTCTCTGCATATGTAGGTTAACTGCAGTGTGAAATCTCAGACTGAATCTTTGTTCACAACCTGTTCCCACCCAGAAATCTACACCACCACAAGCATGTCTGTCAGACAAGGATCTGTTTGACAGAAACAATCAAATGACACACATTATTCAGGCGTGTAACTTCTGCACGTCCACTGACATTGTACTTTACTTGCACTCTGGTGCTTTAAACATAAACTACCTGCTAAAAAAAAGTTTAAAAAAAGGTCCCAGCTTTATTGAATAAGCACTAGCAACAGAGGTTTTCAACAAGGATTAGAACAAGAACTGCTTGAATAAATGCCTTGGTGTATAAGCTTTATTTAAAGAATAAACACAGGAGTTTCTGCAGATGCTGTAGATCCAGAGTGGTGCAGAGAGGAACTCAGTAGGTCGGGCAGCGTCAATGGAAAGGAATGGAGAGTTGATGCTTTGGACAGAGACCCTTTTTCAAGGCATTTATTTTAAAAATGCTTCTCCTTCTGAGACAGCACAGCTGATAACATGCGAAAGTGCCGAAATCCTGAGGCTGCATCTCTGGCCATCACAAGGTAGACTATAAGGTCAAAAGTCTTGTAATGAGTTCTTCGGGCCACTGCAGGGGGTCAGAGAGCATTCAGCTCCGAGGATTTTAGAACACCTGAAATGGTTAATTGTTCTTTAATTGATTGTGATTTCCTTGTGTTTTTCTTGAGCAATTCACTTTTTGTAAAGCAGTCTCCTGGTGCCTTCTGTTTCAACTTGTTAAGTTTATTTTGATGGGCTCAGGGATTCTGTGTTACTTATATTATGTAAGCAGATGCCCAATTAGTGCTAATTACGGGGTCCTGGTTTTACTTCTCGTGGTGTTGCTCGGCCGAGCCACCAATGCTCTTTTGGAATGATTATGAATAAACTCTTGTTCATTCTGTCTTTCCTCTGCACTTGGGTTCTGGTATTGCCAGCGCACTCAGTGATGTCCATCGTATCATACTAGCAGGCCACTCATTAATCTTCGAACAGTGGAACAGAAGCTGACCTTGAGCTATGCTTTCAAGCTTCCCGACCTTCTCCCAGACAGGAGGTGTCTAAGGTTACCATAGTGTATAGCTCAGCTGTGAAAGTGGGCAAAGCACTGGCAGATGGAATTTAATTCAGACAAGTATGAAGTGAAGCATTCTGTGAAATAAAACCAGGGGTGTGTGTGTGTGTGTGTGTGTGTGTATTTACATATGTATACATCCTAAAGAAATACTGGATTAGTTGAGGCTTCTTCACTAAATATATTTAAGACACAGTTAGATAGATTTTTACATAGTGGGGGAATTAAGGGTTATGGGGAAAAGGCAGGTAGATGGAGCTGAGTTTACGGACAGAATCAGCCATGATCTTATTGAATGACGGGGCAGGCTGGATGGGCCGGATGGCCTACTCCTGCTCCTATTTCTTATGTAGATCCTTTTTCAAATGTAGCTGCTGTTGTGCCCTCTATGTAGCTGCATCAATATGTTGGGCCCAGGATGGATCCTCAGAGATGTTGACACCCAGGAGCTTGAAATTGCTCGCCCTTTCCACTTCTGATCCCTCACTGAGAACCGGTGTGTGTTCCCTCATCTTGCCCTTTCTGAAGTCCACAATCAGTTCTTTGACTGCAAGGTTGTTGCTGCGCCACCACTCAAACAGCTGATATATCTCACTCCTGTTTGCTCTCTCGTCACCATCTGCCAACAGTAGTTGGGTCATTAGCAGATTTATAGATGCCATTCGAGCTGTTCCTAGCCACAGAGACGTGGGTGGAGGGAGAGTAGAGCAGTGGCCTAAGGACACATCCCTGAGGTGTGCCAGACTGACATTCAGCAATGATCAAAAAAACAATAGTTTGGAATGGAATCAAATGACCTTGCTGGCGCCACCAACTCCTCCACCTCCCCACCCCATCCCTGGCACTCCTTCTCTACCACACCCTCCCACAGTGCTCCACCCTCATGTTCCCAACATGCCCTGCCAGATTTACAAACTTGTTCTCCGCTCCACGTTGACAAGTACATTACTGTACAAAAGCCTCGGGCACCCTGGCTATATATATCTGTGCCTAGAACTTTTGCACACTACTGTAGTTCCCTGAAAACAGGAACACAGATAAAGCAAGGTGGAGAGAAGAGGTACCATGCTTGTCTTCATTTGCTGAGTCGTTGTCTATAAAACATGGGTCAGGCTACACTTGGAGTATTGAACTCTAAGCCCCTAAGATATAGGAGCAGAATTAGGCCATTTGGCCCACTGAATCTGCTCCGCTATTCAATCATGTCTGATTACTTCCCCTCTCAAACCCATTCTCTTTCCTTCTTTCCATAACCTTTTACGCCGTTACTAATCAAGAACCTATCAACCCCTGCTTTAAATATACCCATCGACTTGGCTTTTACGAGTTGTGTGTCATTCTGATGACAACACTATAGGAATGAAATGATTACGCTAGAAATGGAGCAAAAAAGAATCATGAGGATGTTACTTGGACTGGAGGGAGGGCTCGAGTAATTAGGTGACAATGGATAGGCCAGATGTGGAGTGCAGGAGGCTGAGAGGTGACATGATAGATGTATATAATGTAACATTATGAGAGGCATAGATAGGGTAGTTATTGGCAACAGCCCATGGTATGATGCCTAAAATTAAATGGCAAAGGTTTGAGGTGAAAGGGAGGAGGATTTAAGGGGATCATACAGTACTTGGTGAGCAGCCAGATGAGGTGGTGGAATCAGGAACAGTAACAACATTTAAGAGGCAATTGACAGGTTATTGAGTGAGCATGGCATAGAGGGTGCCAGTGGATGCCGTCTCGCTGGCTCTCCACTCCGCTTTGGAGCACTGGACAACAGCAATACACATGTCAGGCTGCAGTTTAAATTCAGCCAACACACACAAAATCCTGGAGGAAATCAGCAGGTCAGGCAGCATCAATGGAAAAGAGTACAGTCAACGTTTCAGTCCAACATCTTTCAGCAAGTCCTGCTCAGCATTTCATTGGGTGACGACAGGACCAGGTTAGTCCTTCATAACACCAGCAACGGGTAGAACCTTAGCATGTGGTGACACTTCATGTTTGTGTACTCTGGCCCTTCACTCACCATGATGCATCCCACCTCTCCAATAAATCACCAACTTTTATCTATCCTGGGGGTGAAGGCAGAGGATGTGTGGTGAGCTGATTTTGTGTTGTTCATTTAAATTACTTCCTACCTTGCCTGCGTTCTTAGTACCAGCTCTTACTCCTGTTCTCTGCCAGTCCCCTTATGGTTTGTAGTTTCATTCCTGTGCCCTGCCACGAAAAGGTAACCTTTCTTTACGTGGAAGTATTTATTGTGCTTTTCAATATCCTGTGGATATTGCTAAACACAAAAGGAAATCTGGATACGTTTACGATGAGGTTATGTTGGGGTATGTTTTTTACCCCATTGCTCTGGAGAGCCATACCTTCTGACCATCCTGGATCTTCAGATGAAATGGAAGACAGCACAGGAGTATGGTATGAACCATACCTACATCATGCATGGCAACAGGGGCACCGCGCTCGTCATGGCCAGGTTCTTCTCTGCCTTCAAGAGGAAGAGCTGTTCCCACTTTCCCAACTTCTGATACGCCTAGGCTATCAGGTCCAGCCAATCCTTGACACGCTCCTCCCAGCCAGATTCCCAGTGCAGAATGTGACTGTCAGCAAGAACAATGAAGAGACATGTCAACACAACTTCAACAGTGCGCTGTTGAAAGCATTCTGACCAGTTGATATGGTATGTATTTCCATTTCCATGCCCTGACAGATATAGTTGTTCACCATGCTCTTCAATGCTCTACAGGTGTAACTGAACCCACAATAAATCTTGACACAAACTTGCTTCTCAGAAAATTTGAAATGTGGTTAACTGTGAGTCAGCAGTTAGATCCAAGATGCTGAATAGTGAATCTTTTAGACTTAAGTCTCCAGAGGTAAGCTTAAGTTCAACCTGACAACATGCATGGAATGTCTGGGAACACTGGAAAGACTAGCAGTAACGTTGTGCAAAGCCTGGAACCAATCCCTTGAAGCATGGAAGCACCAGCCAGCATTGATTCAGCATTTGTAGACCTGATGATGATAATAATAATAACTTTATTTACAGATCATTTTTCATACAGATGATATATTTCAAAGTGCTTTACAATGGAATACAAATACAAAAATAAAATTAAAAATAAACATGAAAATAAAAGACAAAAAGATGTTAGTTAAAAGCAAAGTTAAATAAACAGCATCTGAGGTGGCATTTAAAAGCATCAACTGAGTCTGCATCCATTATAGTTTTAGGCATCGAATTCCTCAGTGTAAGAGCTTAGTTCAAAAAAAGCTGACCTGCCAATTATCTTTTGAGGGAGATTGTATAAATTTAAGCGACTGACAGAAGAAGACCTGGTAACTCGAGCAGGGTTATTAAACGATCTGTGATGTACTCTGGTCTCAGACCATTAGAGATTTAAAACCAAGTAAGAGAACTTTAAAATCAATTCTAAAAGATGCAGGAAGTAGAGTAGCTAGTATGGAAGTTCCCTCATCCTGATTTTGGTTAACAGTCTAGAGCGACGTTCTGAACCAGTTGGAGTTTGTCAATAGATTGCTTTGGAAGGCCAATAAAAAGTGCATTGCGGTAATCGAGTCTACTCAATATAAAAGTGTGAATTAGTTTTTCAGTATCATTATGTGACAGAAATGAATGTACCTTTGCAATATTTTGTATGTGTAGAAATGCTGCTCTCGTCACTTTCTTCTTGAGGCGATGATTAATGGTGGCAGAGCTTCCAATTCAGTAATAACAGAAACTTAAAGATCTGATCTTTGGCATGCAGTACAACCATTCTTCAATCCATCCCAGTGTTGAAAGGGACTCTGAGGAATTTGTGGGCCAAAGGGCCCGTATGGTGCTGTAGGTTTTCTATGTTTCTATGAATCAAGAATTGTAGTTGAACTGGCTTTGTGTACCTTCATCCCGACAAATGCAAAGGCACACTGGAAGAGGACGCAGAGTCACACATAGTTAATTTCACTTAATGGATCTGAATTTCTATTGAGATAGAAACATGGAAAACCTACAGCACAATACAGGCCCTTTGGCCCACAAAGCTGTGCCGAACATGTCCTTACCTTAGAACTACCTAGGCTTACCCATAGCCCTCTATTTTTCTAAGCTTCATGTATCCATCCAGGAGTCTCTTAAAAGACCCTAGCGTTCCCGCCTTCAGCACTGCCTGCGGCAGCCCATTCCACGCACTCACCGCTCTCTGTGTAAAAAAAACTTGCCCCTGACATCTCCTCTGTACCTACTTCCAAGCACTTTAAGACTGTGCCCTCTCGTGCTGGCCACTTCAGCCCTGGGAAAAAGCCTCTGACTATCCACACAATCAATGCCTCTCATCATCTTGTACACCTCTATCAGGTCACCTCTCATCCTCTGTTGATGGCCCACAAATTCCAATAATGCTACTAACAATGAACTGCTCTTTCAAAAAGATCTGCAGGTAAACCACAGCTATAATCAGGTACAGAAATTGGTATTGGTGTATAGAACATCACAGACTGAAGAAAAATGAGTAATAATTGGGACAACACACACAAAATGCTGGTGGAACGCAGCAGGCCAGGCAGCATCTATAGAAAGAAGCACAGTCGACATTTCGGGCTGAGACCCTTAATCAGGGTTCTTTTCAGTTAGTCCTGACGAAGGGTCTCGGCCCAAAACGTCGACGCTGCTTCCCCCTATAGATGCTGCCTGGCCTGCTGCGTTCCACCAGCATTTTGAATGTGTTGCTTGAATTTCCAGCATCTGCAGATTTCCTCGTGTTTGCTTTTTAAGAATTGGGACAATCTAGAGAAAATGCTCCAGATGAAAATTCATAATTTTGAAAAAATATATAGATTGGACATCAGATTGTATTGCTTACCTAAAATGAATAGTGACGGAGTTGGTTAATTGCAGTGCTAAGTCACTGATTCAGAGAACAGATACCAATCCACTTTCCACCTCAGAGGTGAGCAAGCTTACAAATATACTTTCTTGATGTATGCTGCAATGTCTCATTTAAGTATGCTCTATAACAGAGGTGTCGAACTCAATTGCACATGGGGCCAAAACTCAAAGCACACTTTAGGTCGCGGGCCGAACAGGATAAACATTTATTGAACACACTAGAACTAAACATTTTTTGAACATAAATATCAATAAAAACAGACAGGAATATTATTCCAGAAAAAATAAACTAAAACTTTAAATAACTTAAATATTTTGCTCTCCATAAAAATATCTCCTGTCAGTATTATACAAGTTAGAAATATGAGCATGCTGCAAAAAAACCCTGAAAATATAAATAAAATTTGTGCTTTTCAGCAAAAGTTAAAACAACAACAAATCAAAACACTCAGTTTTCTTTGCTCTTATGCCGTTTTGTCAGAGCTGGATGCTTGGCATCTTTTCTTGGCAATAAGTTCGTTTAGGTTTGGTGTAAGGTTCTGTGTTGTGGAGATTCTCAGGATGGACTGCAGGTGTTCATCAGTGAGACGACTCCTGTGTGATGTTTTGTTAATCTTCATCACTGAGAAAAGCTTCTCACACAGATATGTGCTACCAAACATGCACAAGGTTCGAGCCGCATGTAGACGGAGCTGAGGCATTGCTTCAGGAATGGAGCGAATAAACTGTACGGGCCCTGCAGTGTCGTACTTTGCCTTTAGTGTCCCATTACACTGCAGCTCTATCAGCTCCATCTGAATCTGTACAGGTGCAGTTTCCACGTCGACGGCAAATGGGTTGCGAAGCAGCTCGGAATTAATTTTTTTGTGCTTCAAAGTCACCAAAGCGCCGTGCGAACTCAGTGCGAAGAATAGCGTTGTATACAGCAACAGACGCTTGTTCCCGGGTAGCCTATCGGCAGCTGGTGCGCTGCATTATGGGATCTGTAGTTTGTGTGTTATCAGCGCTTCATATCGCCGGGCCATTAATAATTAAAATAATAGATCTATCTAAAATGATCTCGCGGGCCGGATATGGCCCGCGGGCCTTGTGTTTGACACCTATGCTCTATAATAATTTCTGCCATTGCACAGTCCCTTTGTTTCAACAATATAAAACAATTCTTCTCCCAAATGTGTTGATTTTAATTATTTAAGTTTAGAAACCCTCGTAAGACCAGCCGTCACTGACGGGAACCGTGCAGGTAAATGACTCTGAGGTGGTAAGTCATGCATGCTTTCACAGCAGACTTTAAGGGGAAAGTCATCTAATCCTGCTCTTGTTTCTTAACTGAAATGTTTTACTAATGACAGGTATTGCAGCAGAAACTACAAGATAATTTACAATGGACGGAGGAGGATTTGGACGGGTACAAAAGGATACAGGGAAATATGACTTTGCACAGTATACTTGCTGAAATGCCACCACCAGGACAGATCGGAGGAGAAAGGGGGGCTCTACAAACTCTTACACTTAAAGTCATGCAGAAATACCACCATTGCAGAAGCTATTAGTGAACCTATGGGGACAAAAGTAATGTGGCAACTTCTCATTTCCTTTCTCACAAACAATTCCTAAATATTTTGATTTACCTTCTTTTAGTAATACGATTCCTGACTACTCATGGCTTAGTCGACCACAGATCCCTGAATACAGGGTTTTGATGACAATTCTTTTCCTCCTACTGATGCTGCTTGACCCACTGAGTGGACCATAGGAGAAGGGACACGGGCGGGGTGATAGGCAGGTGAGAAGAGGTAAGGGGCGAGAGTGGAGAATAGAAGAAGAGGGCAGGGGGAGGGAATTTTGTTTTACCGGAAGCAGAAATCAATATTCATTCCATCAGATTGGAGGCATTTCAGACGGAATATAAGGTGTTGCTCCTCCACCCTGTGGGTGGCAAAACCGTGGCACATCAGGAGGCCGTTGACCAACATGTCGGAATGGGAATTGGAGTTAAAACGTTCGACCACTGGGATGTACTGCTTTTGGTTGATGGAGCGGATGTGCTCAACGGAGTCATCCCCCAATTTGTGATAGGTCCCACCAATGTAGAGGAGGCCACACTAGGAGCACCAGAGGATGACCCCAGTAGATTGGCAGGTGAAGTGTGTTGCCTCACCTGGAAGGACTGTTTGGGCCCCCTGAATGGAGGTGAGGGAGGAGGTGAATGGGCAGGTGTCGACTTTGGCCACTTACAAGGTTAAGTGCCGAGAGGGAGGTTAGTGAAGAAGGACAAAGGGACAAGGGAGTCACAGAGGGTGCGATCCCTGCAGAAAGTGGAGAGAGGAGGGGGCGTAAAGATATGTTTGGTGGTAGGATCCCTTTGGAGGTGGTGGATGTTGTGGAGGACCATGTGTTGGATTTACATGCTCATGGGGGTTATACGCAAGGACAAGAGGAATTCAGTCACTGTGAAAGCAGTGGGAAGATTGGGAGAGCACAGATGTTGGGGAAATGGAGATGCAGCTGAGGGCAGCATCAATGGTGAAGGAAGGGAAACTCTCTTCTTTGAAGAAGGAGGACATCTCTGTTATCCTGGAAAGGAAAGCCTCATCCTGGGAACAGGTGCGACAGAGACAAAGGAACTGAGAAAAGGGAATAGATAGATAGATATTTCATTGATCCCAAAGGAAATTAGTGACACAGTAGCATTATAAGTGCACAGATATTTTAAAAATATACAAATATTGGAAGTAATAAAAAATTTGCCTCACAGGAGTTGGGTTGTCACTTCCCCGGTCATAGGTTGACTCATTATAGAACCTGATGGCCAAGGGTAAGAATGACCTCATATAGCGCTCTTTGGAGCAGCACAGTTGTCTTAGTCTATCACTGAAACTGTTCCTCTGTTCAGCCAAATTAGCATGCAGAGGATGAGAAACATTGCCCAGAATTGCCTGGATTTTCTGTAGTGTCCTTTGTTCTCCCACAGCCTCCAGTGTGTCCAGTTTGACCCCTATAACAGAGCCAGCCTTTCTAATCAGTTTATTGAGCCTGTTGGCATCTCCCTTGTTGAAGCCATTGCCCCAGCACACCACCACATGGGAGATTGTACTGGTGACAACAGACTGGTAGAACATGTGAAGGAGAGGCCTGCACACTCCAAAGGATCTTAGTCTCCTCTGGAAGTAGAGGCAACTCTGGCTGTTCTTGTACACAGCCTCTGTGCTGGTGCTCCACTCAAGTCTATCATCCAGGTGCCATCCCATGTCCTCACCATCAATAGTGTTACGAATGAGGAGCAACTCTGATGGGCAGAAGGGTGCAAAGTCGCCCCCCCCCCCTTTGGAGAATCGCAAATCGCTACTATTCCGATGCTGTTATCAAGGGAGATGAGAGAGACACAGGAAAGCTGCCCAGACAGTTGTTATTGATAAACAGCTCACGTCAGTTAATGAGAGAGAGAGACAACTCAGAGATACACAAAGTGGAATGTCTCCTCCTAACAAAAGCGGAACGGAACCGCTGATTACTGCTATTGTCTCTTGGAGAAGGATTGTTTATTGAGTACTGTTCTATTCATTGAAACCCCTCGGGGGCAACCAGAGTGGGCTGGTTTGATGGGTTGCATCATCCCAACCTGATTGACACCTGAGACCCTGTGAGTGGGGATAAAAGTAGGGTCTGGGGAACACCCCTCAGACGCACCAGGAGAGACGCTACGAGACTGGTGGGGGCTTGTTTGTGTGTCCACCCTTGCCTGGGTGACGAGTCCACCACGGAACGGTCTAGCTAAAGGACGGAGGGGTCATACGTGAATGGCCACAACAACAATGCATCGACGGATCAAGATCGTAAAGGAAAGTCGGCAAGTCAATAGCTGTTACTGTTCTCTCTCTCTCTCTCTCTCTCTCCAACAATTGCAACACAGCGACCAACAACTACCGCAGCCTGCATGAACTGAACTGAACTTTATATTTCCATCTGACAATTCATTATCCCCTAGACAACGATAGAGCTTATTTCTTATTGATTATTATTATACCCGCACTTTTAGGTTTAGTATTGATGACGTATATTATCTGTATATTTGCATTGATATTATTTTTGTATGTTTTTACTAATAAATACTGTTAAAAATAGTATCACCAGACTCCAACGGATACTCCTATCTTTGCTGGTAAGACACCCAGTTACGGGGTTCGTAACAACTGTAACAGGGAGCAGTGCAGGCTTAGTCTTCCTAAAGTCCATCACCATCTCCTTTGTCTTACTGATGTTGAGCTGCATATAATTCAGCTTGCACTATTTGATGAAGTCCTCCACCAGGGCCTTTTTTTCATCCTCTCGTTTCCCTTCATATGCCCAACTATTGCTAAGTCATCAGAGAATTTGTGCAGATGACATGACTCAGTATTGCATCTAACGTCTGAGGTAAACAAGGTAAACAGGAAGGGAGCCAATACAGTTCCCTGTGGGGCCCCAGAGCTGCTTATAGCCATGTCTGACACACAGCTCTGAAGCCGCACAAACTGGGCATGTCTCGTCCAGTGGTATTTATACCCGTGTCATCTGCCCTTCATGATTGGTTAGTCCTCGTCCAATCAGTTTTCTGCTTTCCCACCTTGTTTACAATCAAATTCCAGTTCTTACTTAGAGCAAGACCTTCGTCTTTGTTAAAATTCTTTTCCTCTAGTTTTATTTCAATGGCTTCCATCATAAGGCGGTCCCAAAAACCATTGGTGCACCACAGTAATTCTGTGCCATCGAAATCAATCCTATGGCCATTGTGAATGTAGTGTTCTGCTACTGCCGACTTCTCTGGGTAACCCAAATGGATATACTTCCTGTGCTCCTTGATTCATGTGTCCCTTCTGGTCGATATACACTGCTCCATATTCACAGGGAATCTTGCAAACACCAGCTGACCTGAGTCCCAGGTCATCTTTAACCTCCATAAGCGGTGACTTGAGCTTCCTTATGGGTTTGTGGGTGGTATTAATCCAGTCTTTCTTCAGGATCCTGGCAATCCTTCCAGAAACTGTGGAAATGTAGGGGAGACAGGCGGTAGCAACCGGTTCCTTCCCGTTGTTAGGTTTCCTGGTTTTTCTGTCAGCCCTTGTAAGGGCCCGATTGAGGTCCTTCTCCTTGTAGCCATTCTGTAGTAATGTGGTGTGTAATCTTCTTATTTCCTTGTGGAGACTCTGTAGTTTTATCCATGGTTAATCAAAGTAGACAGAGCCACTCTACATTGGGAGGTGTGATGGTGGTAGAAGTCTGTGTGGGTGAATTTCCAATAGATGCCATGTCCAAGACTACCATCCAGTTTCCGTTGTATTAGAAGGTCCAGGAATGGGAGGCAACAATTGTTCTTCATCTCCGTCATAAATTGAATGTTTGGATGTATACTGTTCAGATGATTGTGGAACCGTTGGAGTGCCTGGAGTCCATGAGGCCACGTTACAATGGTGTCATTGACGTATAGGATCATAGAAATCTAGAGCACATCACAGGCTCCTCGGCCCACAATGTTGTGCCGACCATGTAACCTATTCTAGAAACTGCATAAAATTACCCTACCGCATAGCCCTCTATTTTTCTAAGCTCCATGTACCTATCTAAGAGTATCTTAAAATATCCTATTGTATCCACCTCTACCATCGTTGTTGGCACTGCATTCCATGCACCCACCACTCTCTGTGTGTAAAAAAAAATTACCTCTGCCATCCCCCTTGAACGAACTTCCAAGCACCTTAAAACTATGTCCCCTCGTGTTAGCCATTTCAGTCCTGGGAAAAAGCCTCTGGCTATCCACATGATTAATGCCTCTCATCATTTTATACCTCTATCCCAGGCACAGCCTTCCCCACCATTGAAAACATGTTCAAAAGACGGTGCCTTAATCTATCATTAAAGATCCTTGCCATCCAGGACATGCCCTCTTCTCATTACTCCTATCAGGGAGGATGTACAGGAGCCAGGAAAACCCACAGTTAATTCAGATACAGTGTCTTCCCTTCCACAATCAGATTTCTGAATGTCCATGGACCGATGAACACTCCCTCATTATTCCTTTCTCTTTGCACTATTTATTTGTTTTGTAATTTATTGTAATTTTATGTCTGCACATTACTGCTCCCACAAAACAAAGTTTCATCTCATATAGAAGAGCGATCATAAATTGGATTTTGATTCTGAAATTCTCCTAGCCTGAAGGCTCTCAACCTGAAAAATCATCGGTCCACTTCCCTCTTGTTTTTACTTCTATTTCAGCAATTCAAAGCTCAAATTAAATCTATTGTTAAAGTATGTATATGTTACCATAAACTGAGATTCACTTTCTCACAGGCATTTATGGGAAAAAAGGAAATAGAATTGAATTTATGAAAAGATATATGTAAACTGACAAAGGCAGACAAACAACCAACGTGCAAAAGAAGATAAATAACGCAAATAAAAATTAATACTGAGACCATGAGTTGTGAAGAGTTGCTGTGAGTGAGTCTGTCGCTCGTAGAAACAGTTCAGAGTTGTGGTGATTGAAGTTATCCACGTCAGTACAGGAACCTGATAGTTGCAGTGTAATAACTGTTGCTGATCTTGGTAGTGTGGGACCTAAGGTTTTGTACTTCCTGCCCAACGGTAGGAGTGAGAAGAGGACATGGCCTGGATGGTGGAGGTTTTTAAACTTCGTCAACTTTGCTGAACTTCTACAGAGTGGTAGGTTGTTCTTGTGATCACTCAACCAGATTTTCAATCTCCCTCCCATATGCCGATTCAACACCACCTTTGATTCAGCCCGCAGTATTTAAATTTGTCATCGGCAAACTTAAATACGCCACTGGAGCTGTACTTATCCATACAATCATAAGTGTAAAGTGGGCAGAGCAGGGGACTAAGCACACAGCCCTGTGCCGATGGAGATCGTGGAGGAGATGTTGTTGCCAATCTGTACTGTCTGGGGTCTGCCAGTGACAATATCAGGTATCCAGTTGGACAGGAAGGAATTGAGGCCCAGGTCTTTGAGCTGAGTAAGGCATTTCGCAGGGATAATCGTGGTGAATGCTGAGCATTCAATGAAGAGCATCATAATGTATGCAGCTTCGTTGTCCAAATATCCTAGAGCTGAGTGAGGAGGCAATGAAATGGAGTCTGCTGTTCAGCTGGTGAGGATGCAGGTTGTTGCTCAGGCAGAAGTTGATATGTTTCATGACAAACCTCTCAAAGCGCTTCATCATGGGGTATGTAAGTGCTAGCGGGCAATAGTCATTGAAGCAGCTTACCACATCTCTTACGTCTAAGCATTTATTCCCTCAAACAACAGTAGCTAATCAGCTTAAAGTAATGAAATTCTGTACTTGGGACAACTCCTTTCAGTCCTATGGAGGACTCTCATTTTTGAACGCTTTTTGCCTGTTCAACACATCCCTAACTTGGAACATCAGTAAAAAAAATCATACTGTTCAAGAATCCCATTTGCAGCCATAGAGACACCTGTCTGCTCCCCATGACCAGAGCCATCCTAAGCTTTTGCAGCCTGGTCCGTTGCTTCTTCCTCCCGGGAAGCTGACCCCAAAAGGGCATCTGTCTGAAAGGAGAATGGCCACAAGGGCTCCTTCACTTCTTGCCTGTGCTTACTGCGCCTCCTAGTGGTCACCCATCGGCTCACAGTGTGCGCAGCCAGTAAGTTTGCTCACTAATCTTGCAAACGATCTACCACCCCCTCGGCTCCGACCACAATACAGTCACCGGTGCTGCAGCTGGACAAACTTTCTGTACACTTGGTCACTAGAAGTGTCCCCGACATTCCCCAAAATGTAAAGGAAGACTATACTACAGGGCCAAATTCCCCTCTCATTGATAACTCTTAAATTACTTCAGTACCTAATGGTGAAATCATATTAGGCACACTATGAACTCCCCACCTTTACTTTTAACTTCCAGAATTAAAACACCAAAGCTCCACCCCTCCTCTTTTTTAATCTCCTCCAGCAGCTCTAGTGATGGCAGCGAACTTAATGGACTTCAAAGTTCAAAGTACATTTATTTCCTAAGTATGTATACTTTATACAACCATGAGATTTGTCTTCTTGCAGGCAGCCACAAAACAAAGGAACACCCTAGAACCCATATAAAGAAAAACCTTACACAACAAGACGATCAGATGTGTGAAAAAACGAACAAAGTGCACGGACACCACAAGGTGAGCAAACAGAGCGTTAAGCATCAAAGTCCCCGAAAGTGAGTCCGCGGCTGTGCACTGCCCAGGGGAGTGGAGCCGGTGGCCCTCGGCCGCTGAGTCGCTCACTTCAGTGTCTGCAGGCCACCAGCCGCAGACCCAGTTCCGTGCTGAAGTGCCTCGGTCAAATCACGTAAATAGTAAAGAGCGGTCAGTGCCGAGGACGTTAAACATCAAACCGCAGCCAGAAGTGAGTCCACAGTCACGAGCTGCTGAGGCGACTGAACCTCGCAGCGTGGGAATTCAAAATGTCACGTTTGCAACACAAGGCGAGGTCCTCTTTCCTGAAATGACAAGCGTCAGCTAAAAGAGCAGCCTGCAAGAGTTTAACTGCAAACCAGCCTTGACTACCAACTTTGGATAAATTTAGTAAGATAATACACACAAGCTCCCCCTACTCACCAAAGCCTGGACTCTGTGAACACTGCATTCCATTGTGAAAACCCAAGCAGTGGTTGCCTGCCTCCCTTGTTATCCATTCAGACTTCTTTCGCCCTGTCAGGTGGGTATAATTGACTGGGGTTGAAGAAGTCATAATTACTACTTATCGTGTTTTTGGGATCAGGTATCACTTCCCTCATTAATCTTTGAGAAGGTGGTGGTGAGCCACCGCAGTCCTTTTGGAGGAGGTGCTCTCTCAGTCGTGTGGGGGAAGGAGGTTCAGGACTTGGAGTGCTGTGTTCAGGTATGTTTGCCCTGCTACAGGAAAAATAATATTAAGCTGGAAAGAATGCAAAAATGATTTGCAAAGATGGTGCCAGGATTTGATAAGACTGGGTTAGAGGGAGAGGGTAGGCAGCCTCAGAGTTTATTCTTTGGAGTGCAGGACACGTAGAACAGTACAGCTCAGGAACAGGCCCTTTAGCTCACAATGTTGTGCTGAACCAGCTGGAGAGTAAATAAAAAAAACCCAAAGCTAATCCCTCCTACCTACGCAATGTCCATATCCCTCCATCTTACTCATATTCAATCCTCTCTTACAGGCCTCTTGTGTATTTGCCTCCATAACCATAGCAGGCAGTGCATTCCAGGCATCCACTACTCTGTGTTAAAAACTTACCCCTCACATCCCCCTTCACCTTCAATCCATGGCCTCTGGTGTTAGACATTTCTACCCCGGGATAAAGATACTTGCTAACTACTCTATCTCTGCACCCATGCCGCTGGATCCGGGAGGGGATGTCGGGAGGGTGGGTCTGGACCTGTGCAACCCCTTACTCACCTAAAATCCATTCACCCACACGCTGTTCCTTTCTGAGGAGTGGGGTATCTATCAGACCCCACTAACTGACTGAAAGAACCATCGTCATCCTATGGGATGGATAGCCAGAAGAAGATCTATGCATCTCATAATCTTATAAACTTCTAACAGTGGCTCCGCCTCGCCACAGGGAACAGCACAAGTTAGTCCAGCCTCTCCTTATAGCACATGCCCTCTAAACCAGAGACCTGGTAAACCTCTTCTACACCCACTCCAAAGCTTCAACCTCCTTCCTACAACAGGGTGACCAGAACTCTATGCAATACTCTAGATGAGGCCTAACCAGAGTTCTATAAAGTTGCAAGATAACCTCTCGGCTTTGAACTCAGTGCCTCGACTAATAAAAGCAAGCATTCCGTTCCATAAGCCTTCTGAGCCACCCTACTGACCGGTGTAGCCACTTTCAAGGGACAACATGAACTTGGACCCTAAGATCTCTCTGTTCAGCAACACTGTTAAGGGTCTTACTGAAGGGTGATCTTATAATGCTGTATAAAATCATAAGGGAAACGCACCCAAGGTTGGGGGTTCATGAAGGCACAGGCTTAAGGTGAGAACGGAAAGTCGTAATAGGAACCAGAGGGGCAGTCTACCACGGTCAGCCCGAAGGAGGTCTGAGTGTGGAAAATTCTGCCAGATGAGGCAGGTACAATAACAACTTCTGTTAAAAGACGGCTGGACAGACACATGATTGGAAATGGTTCAGAGGGGGATCCAAACAAATGATCCCCCTCTCAATGATGAGCGTCTTGTTTGGCATGGACCGACGGGCCAAAAGTCTTGTTATCAAGCTGCATGACTGTATCTAGACTCGGTGATGATAAAGAAACAGTGATATATTTCCAGATCAAAATAGTATAGAACTTGGGTGTTCTTTCCCCCAGACCACCCTTCCTGCTGGCAGAAGTTGAGGGTTTGGAAGTTGCAGCAGGAAGGACACTTGACAGACGGGTCACAGTTCGGCAACTGTGCATTAGCAGTAGAGGGAGAGGATGCTCAGGGCAGCGAGCTGAGATACCAACCGAACGAGATGATGTTGAATTTCTTTAGCCTTATTGGAGACGTAGTCATCCTGGCTAATTAAGAATGTTTCATTACACTATCCTACTCTTGGCTTCTATCAGAAAGACAATGGGAAGGTGAGAGGAAGATGACCCATCATTAAGGACCCCCACCATCAGGGCCATCCCCTTTTCCCATTGCTGCCGTCAGCCAAGAAGCACAGGAGCCTGAAGATCTACAACTTCCGGTTTGACAACAGCTTCTTCCCCACTGCCATCAGGTTCCTGATCCAAGATGAAAAACACTGATTCTACCAGACTATATGTGTGTATTTCCCTCAACTTGTGCTAATGCTAATGTTTAGTTGCTAAGTTCTGTACAATTTATGTTAATTTAAGCTTATGTGATTCTTTTTTTGTCATGCTGGTAATGTACTGTGTTGCTGCTCAAAGACCTCATTTTCACATCATTTATCCCCTGGGAATATATGCCCATGACAGTGAACTTGAACCTGGTTTTGGGCTGTCAGGAAGTAAAATACATAACGTTTGACCTGCCCTTGTAACCATGGTACTTATGTACGTTGCCCATCTGCGGTCTGGTCAATAGTAACTGCCATGATGTTGACAGCATGGGGCTGAATTATGGTAATATCATTGAATTCCAAGGTAGATGGTTAGACTCTCTATTCTTGGAGATGGTCGCTGTCCGACACTTCTGTAGGGCAATGTCACTTCCCACTTACCAGCATGCAGGCAGGCATGGGTTGCTTCATTTCCTGAGTGCAATCAACAGGAACATTCTCAGGAAGGTCTTTGTTGGAGCAGCTGAAACCGGGACATGGTTCCAAGATTCAAAGACTCGAAGTACATTTATTGTCAAAGTAACATGTACAAACAAGCTGGAGGAACTCAGCAGGTCGGGCAGCATCCGTTGAAAGGAGCAGTCAACGTTTCGGGCCGAGACCCTTCGTCAGGACTGACGAGGGAGGGGGCAGGGGCCCTATAAAGAAGGTTGGGGGGGGGAAGGCGCCAGGTGAAAAACCAATCAGAGGAAAGATCAAGGGGTGGGGGAGGGGATAGGCAGAAAAGGTGAAGCAGGAATGTAAGGGGAAAGCACTATGGGTAGTAGAAGAAGGCAGAATCATGAGAGAGGTGATAGGCAGCTGGAGGAGGAGGCAGAGTGGAAGTGGGATGGGGGAAGGGAGAGAGAGGGAATTACCAGAAGTTGGAGAATTCAATGTTCATACCAAGGGGCTGGAGGCTATCCAGATGGTATATGAGGTGTTGCTCCTCCAACCTGAATTTGGCCTCAACTAACATTTGGAGACAGCAGAGCGCCAGATCACTCAATCAATCTGGTAACACGGTACCAGTCTGTCAATTAGATTCCAACAGCAGCAGAACCACATTTGAAAGAAAAAGAAGACGTGAAAGAAGTAGCTTTGTGAGCCGTCTGAAGGATGTCACCCTTGGTCACGTTGTTCGTTGGTGCCATCTGCACGCAGGTTCTGGGACAAGAGACCGGGGAAGGTGAGAAGTGAGAGGAGGAGGGTCAGAGAAAGGGAAGAGAATAGAAGGGAATGAGAAATAAATTTGCATATGTATTGATAAAAAGGTCAAAACAGAATCCATGGGACTTTCCCCTACTAAAAACACATCTTCGAATATTTTTAAGATGCAGTGAGTTGGATTTTAGTTAAGTAAGTATTGAAAGGAGGGGGAATTCAGGACTGAAGCTGGAGGCAGATCAGCCAAATCCTTATTGAATGGCAGGACAGGCAGAAGTGGCCGGGATCTTTGTATGTTTGTATCTACCTGCTTGTTGGCTCTTGTTGCATCTGTGCTCAGTTGACATGCCTGACAAGTGTGAGGAGCCAGGAAGCTAGAGCATAGTCGAGACCCTGAGGGTAGCGACGGCTGCTCAAAATGTCGGAGGGCAGACCTCTTCAAGATAGCTCACTTTCAATGCTTAGCTCTAATTCTCTGTACCAGTAGCTGTGGTCAGAGACCGAGTGCATTTTGCTCTTCCCTGTACGACATTGCATAGTCTTGACTTGGAAGATGGATACAGTCCAATTTACAAAGCCCTTGTGTCCCAGATGTCCTCTACACATTTGGCAAATCCAAACCAGAGCGCCTCATAATCATATCACGTTGGCTCTGCTTGAAGATTTCCTAATCTATATCTATACAACGAGGAAGGAAAGAAGCCCTAGTGTTGGTAAAGGAGAGAAGTGGAAATTTAGAGTTGTTGTGATATGCTTTTTTTTGGGATGGCAGGGTAGCCTAAGGGTTAGAACATTGCTTTACAGCGTCAGTTTTAAGATCGGGGTTCGATCTCTGCCGCTTTTTGTAAGGAGTTTTTATGTTCTCACTGTGACTGCATGGGTCTCCTCTGGGCGTTCCTGTTTACTCCCACGTTTCAAAGACGCATGATTGGGGTTAGTGAGTGGCAGGCACCCTCTGCTGGTTTCAGAAGCATACTGACACTTGTAGCTACCCCGCACAATCCTCATTGATTTGATTTAATGCAAACAATGCATTTCACTGTATCGTTCAATGGTTCAATGTACACATGACAAATAAAGCTAATCTTTGAAAGTTTTATTAAGGACAAGTTCGAATGATATTTACACTGCTTTTTACATTTGGATTATCTACTTAACAGTTGAACATTGATGTCATTTCTCCCATAAGACAAAGGAACAGAGTTAGGCCCATTGAATCTGCTCTGCTATTCCATCATGGCTGATTTATTATCTCTCTCAACCCCATCCTCCTGCTTTCCCTCTTAACCTTTGACCCCCTGACTAGTCAAAAACCTTTAAGTATACCCAATGACTTGGCCTCCACAGCCATCCATGGCAATGAATTCCACAGATTCAGCAGCCTCTGGCTAAAGAAGTCCCTCCTAATCTTTGTTCTAAAGGGCACCCCTCTATTCTGAGACTGTGCCCTCTAGTCCCAGACTCACTCACTGTAGGAAACATCCTCTCTGTAGCCACTCTTTCCAGGCCTATCGATATTCAGTAGGCTTCTTTGAGATTCCCCACACCCCCATTCTTATAAACTTCAGTGAGTACAGGCCCACAGCTATCAAACGCTCTGCATATGTTAACCCTTTTATTCTCTGACCACTTGTCTCGGGCAGCCAACCAGAATTGGCCCCCTTTATTCTGCCTCCTGCCAGTCAGCCAATATTCTGTCCATGCTGGTGTCCTGTGGCAATACCACGGGCACTTATCTTGTTAAGCTGCCTCATGTGCGACACCTTGTGAAAATCCAAGTAAACAACATCCACTGACTCTCCTTCATCTATCCTGCCTGTTATTTCCTCAAAGCATTCCAACAGATTTGTCAGGTAAAATCTTCGCTTAAGGAAACCATGTTGACTTTGGCCTATTTTATCACCTGCCTCCAAGTACCCCGAAACCTCATCCTTAATAATTGACTCCAACATCTTATTGACCACCGAAGTCAAGCTAACTGGCCTATAATTTCTTGTCTTTTGCGTTCCTCCTTCCTCAAAGACTGGAGCGATATTTGCAATTGTCCAGTCCTCCAGAACCATTCCAGAAATGGTGATTATTTGAAGATCCTTAGTAATGCGTCCACAATCTCTTCAGCCACCGCTTTCAGAACCTAGGGGTGTTGTCCATCTGTCTGGGTGACTTATCTACCTTCTCCTTAGTGATAGCAACAACACTCACTTCTGCCCCCCGACACTCGAATTTCTGCCATACAGCTCGTGTTTTCCATAGTGAAGCCTAACATAAGATAGATAGATACTTTATTCATCCCCATGGGGAAATTCAACTTTTTTTTTCCAATGTCCCATACACTTGTTGTAGCAGAACTAATTACATACAATACTTAACTCAGTAAAAAAAAATATGATATGCATCTAAATCACCATCTCAAAAAGCATTAATAATAGCTTTTAAAAAGTTCTTAAGTCCTGGCGGTAGAATTGTAAAGCCTAATGGCATTGGGGAGTATTGACCTCTTCATCCTGTAAGTTCATCTGCCTTTTCCAGACATCCCACCTCTCCCGGAAGTTCTGGGAACCTCCTGCATCTTGATAGCGGCTCCTTGACACCTGCAAATTATATACAATATCCCAGAAATCGATTTGGGAGAGGGAGAGGGAGAGAAAAAAGAGAGAGAGAGAGAAAAAGAGAGAATCCTGATTGGTCTCTCTTTGTGCTAAGTAGACCTATCAGTTTTCTCTGGGGATGGGCTTTACAGTCGACCTCTCTCTCTCTTTCACTATCCATCAGTTCAGTTTAGTGTCCTGCAGCGCCATGGCAGAGTGTTCCAAAAAAAATATAAAATGTACTTCACCCCCAGACTACACTAAAGTGTACCCCAAAAATAACGACAGTGTTGTTCACTGCACTGTTTGCAACAGTGACTTTTCTATTGCCCGTGGTGGGTTAAATGACTGCAAAAAATATGTTGAGGTGAGTTTAACAGGTGTCATTCGTTCATTAGCATGGCTAATGTTATTTAAACTAGCTGGCTAGCTGCTAAGGAGCAACTCTATTGATATCCTACGTGATGAGGCCAAACTCCCTGCAGACTTGCTTGAAGTTGTAATAGAATTTAAAAAAAACGACTCCATGATAATATAATATGTGATCAAATAAATTGTTGTGCTCTTTCATAATCAAATGTCCCGTATAAATACGCCCTTGGAGGTCGACCGGGAGGGATATGGGTTTGCGGGGGGCGGGGTGGTGGGGGTACCTCCCTGAGATGAGTTTTCGCAGGGTGGGATCTGTCCTCCTCCATTGCTCTCTCCAGCGCCGGCCGACAGAGGGCGCTCGGTTCCCGGCAGCGAAACCCGGATGTGCTTGTGCGGTGACTGACGGGAGACCAAGATGGCGGCGCCCATCCGAGTTTGCGCCTCGGATCTTTTGTGAAATTTTCCCTTTGGTGGAAGAACTTCCCGCGAATTCGAGCGGTGGGAGAGAGACAGCGAGAGTGGGGGAGAGGGAGAGACGGCTGTTCAAGTTTCACTTGTTGTTTTAACAGGTTGGTTTCAATGGTTTTTAGCTCAACGGAGCACGAAGGTCGGGTGTTCCGGAGAGCAGATTCGCCCCACCCCGCATTACCTCCCCTATCCTGTAATCCCGTGACCTTCCCTGCCCCCAATCTCCACCCCAGAATCTCCCCTGAACCCCTCCTCCCCTGCAGACTCTCTTTCCCCTGTCCCAAAGTCCCCTAAATCTCTGGGGACCCCTGCGTCCATCACCCTTCTCCTACCCCGCGAAAATCCCCAGATTTCTCCCGCAGGCACCCCTGGAGTTCCCCTGTTCCGCACCCCAAACCCAAGACTATTCTTTTCCTCTATAAACCAGTCCCTGCTCCCACCTCCCCGCCCCCCCCCCCCCCCGACTCTTTCCACTCCTAACAAATACTTCCATCCACACCCGGCATAACTCGGCGTGGGATTTTATGAATAAAACATGTGAGAGTCGTTTTATATACTTAATAAAGCCGGGACACTTTACTTCCATTGCGATTAAAAAACAAAATTAGTCGCCTTACATTGACGTTTTTATGTCAGACGCCGTCTCTTGAAGTGAACACAACAACTCAGTGACGGTGTTAGTGAACTATGTAGAACAGTTTCTATTATGCACAATATGTGTCATCTGTCACTGTTACATTACTCTACACAGTCCTCTCCCCTGGCCCCCAGAATTTACCAAAACCGGCATTGAGAGTCTGTCTGGAGCTCGTACTATGTGCCTTGGAGTAACAGCAGATGCCCCTGGCTCAGCCAGGAGTGTGCTGACATAAACAGGGTCATGTCATGATGTTGGGGGTATTGAAGTGGAACCATCCATGTCTTGGCCAGTTTAAGGCAAACTACAGAAATATATTCCAGTTCACCCTTGCTATCTACAATAAAAGTTTTTTCATTTGTTTCAAAACATGGAACAGGCCATCGTAAGGGGGTGTTGGTGTGCATCATTGTGGACAAAAGTGAACAATGCAGAATGTAGGTCAACTGGAACCTAAGAGTGGATGATGGGATGAGGAGGACAGAATGCTGCTGGTGGTTGTGACATAAATAAAACCTGGCACCCATAGTAGCAGCCGGTACACCACCTCAGCTGCAGAGGTCTGCAGGTCCTCTTTTGAAGCCATTTTGAGCCACAGCTGGACCCACGGGACATGATCGTGCCAATATTCGTCTGTCAGGGAGGTCCCCAGAGCAGCATTTAACGAACAGTGAAACCACTCACACAGGCTATTGGACTGTGGGTGATATGCCATGGTGTATTGCAATTTAACACTAGGGTTCTGGGCCCGAAGTCTGACATGAATTGGGGGCTGTGGTCAGAAGAAATATCAGTTGGAGTGCGATACTGAGTGATCCAAGTGTTGATTTACGTCTGAGCCGCGACTGTAGGTGTTGTCGACGTGAGAGGGATGACCTCTAGCCACCTGGTAGTACGGTCTACCACGGAAGGGAGATGCGTGGAGGTGGGGGAGAGGACTAGTCAGCTCCACATTTATGTGGTCAAACGGTCGCTCAAGGACCTCGACAGGCGGTGCTGATGCCCAGACGTGACGGTTAACTTTCGCCTGCTGACACACCATACAGTCTTGCACGTCTTTCCTCAGGCCGTTCCACACAAACTTTAAAGTTGAGCAACCAGTTTCTGTGAAGTGTTCCCACCTGGGTGTGAATGGAATTAAAAAAAGGTATGTCTCTAGTTAGCAGGCACCATGGGGTGAGGTTGATCGGTTGAGACATTGCACAGGAGAGAAACTTGTGCATTCCCAGACTAGACGCCAGCTGCCTGCAGGCCCTTGATTGCTGTCCTGTGGGCCTGGATCTCTGGTTCAGTAGCTAAGTCGGCTGCTAGTTAACAAGCGTTGTGAAATGCTTGACTTTCCAGTAGAAGATGAAAATGGCGGGCTGCCCGATGGAGACCGAGAAGCTCGTGGTCATAGGTGTGTTGCAGAACAGGTGTGCTCGTAGGTTCACGTTCACAGGACCTTGTTTGTTGTTGTCAAATGTTCTGGTCTTGTCCGCCAACAACTCAAGGATGCGATTGGGGTGCTGCCTCTAAGGGTACTATAAAAGGGAGCTAAGTTCAGAGGCTTGCGGAATGAAATGGTGACAGAAATGCACCATACTCAAAAACTCTTGGGAAAGTGGAAAGTCCATAATGGCGACAACATTTGACTGCAGGGGTGTCGCAGGTTCTGCAGAGATGCAGTAGCCGAGAAAGTCAATAGATGAGAACCCAAACTGGCGCTTGGCGGGATTAATAATCAGCCCATGCTGGATTAAGCGCTTGAAAGGTCTGCGACAATATGGTGTGTTTGGTTTTGGATGCACTGGTGACACGAATCTTATAGAATTTTTTGAAGATGTGACTAGTAGAGTGGATAGAGGAGAGCCAGTGGATGTGGCATATTTAGATTTTCAAAAGGCTTTTGACAAGGTCCCACACAGGAGATTAGTGTGCAAACTTAAAGCACATGGTATTGGGGGTATGGTATCGATGTGGATAGAGAATTGGTTGGCAGACAGGAAGCAAAGAGTGGGAGTAAACGGGACCTTTTCAGAATGGCAGGCCGTGACTAGTGGGGTACTGCAAGGCTCGGTGCTGGGACCCCAGTTGTTCACAATATATATTAATGATTTAGACGAGGGAATTAAATGCAGCATCTCCAAGTTTGCAGATGACACGAAGCTGGGTGGCGGTGTTAGCTGTGAGGAGGATGCTAAGAGGATGCAGGGTGACTTGGATAGGTTAGGTGAGTGGGCAAATTCATGGCAGATGCAATTTAATGTAGATAAATGTGAGGTTATCCACTTTGGTTGTAAGGACAGGAAAACAGATTATTATCTGAACGGTGGCTGATTAGGAAAAGGGGAGATGCAACAAGACCTGGGTGTCATTGTACACCAGTCATTGAAGGTGGGCATGCAGGTACAGCAGGCGGTGAAAAAGGCAAATGGTATGTTGGCATTCATAGCAAAAGGATTTGAGTACAGGAGCAGGGAGGTTCTACTGCAGTTGTACAAGGCCTTGGTGAGATCGCACCTAGAATATTGTGTGCAGTTTTGGTCCCCTAATCTGAGGAAAGACATTCTTGCCATAGAGGGAGTACAGAGAAGGTTCACCAGATTAATTCCTGGGATGGCAGGACTTTCATATGAAGAAAGACTGGATCGACTAGGCTTATACTCACTGGAATTTAGAAGATTGAGGGGGAATCTTATACGTATGAAATTCTAAAGGGATTGGACAGGCTAGATGCAGGAAGATTGTTTCTGATGTTGGGGAAGTCCAGAGCGAGGGGTCACAGTTTAAGGATAAAGGGGAAGCCTTTTAGGACCAAGATGAGGAAAAACTTCTTCACACAGAGAGTGGTGAATCTGTGGAATTCTCTGCCACAGGAAACAGTTGAGGCCGGTTCATTAGCTATATTTAAGAGGAAGTTAGATATGGCCCTTGTGGCTAAAGGGATCAGGGGGTATGGAGAGAAAGCAGGTACAGGGTTCTGAGTTGGATGATCAGCCATGATCATACTGAATGGCGGTGCAGGCTCGAAGGGTCAAATGGCCTACTCCTGCACCTATTTTCTATGTTTCTATGTATATCATCTATGTAAACAAAAAGAAAATCGAAGTCTTTTAACACAGAGTGGCTGGGAAGTCTGTGCTGCATTTTTCGGTCCAAGTGGCATATGCAGCAACTTAAATAGGCCGAACGGGGTTGTAACAGCAGTTTCAGTAATGTCTTCAGTGCACACAGGCATCTGATGCTGACCTCTGAATAGATACACTTCAGGAAAATTATCTTTCCAGTCGAAAAGTCTTGAATGTGTGGGGCTGATGACCTTGTTAATGCAGCAGTAATGGCTGCGTCGACGGCAACCATCGGGCTCGGAGGCTGTGTGGAGGGGTGAAGGCAAAGGGCTGCTTGATCTGCGTACAATGCCAAGCATTTCCACGTCAGCAAACTGGGCCTTGGCGCCGGTCAGCTGTTCTGAGTCCAGTCTACGTGGAAGGGTGTGAATCAGCGAGCCGGTTTGGAGGTGTGGTGCATGGCCCCATGCTTTGTGATTGTAGTGGAAAATGTGGGCTTGGTGAGGTTTGGGGGCTCGCTCTGCAGGCCAGTGAATTAACATGTTGTGGTGCATGCGCTAGACCGAATTATCACGGGGAGATAACGGGGGGCGTCCGAAGTCACAACCCAGAGTCCGTTGTGTTCACGGGCCGGCAGTTCTTAGGATCTACTAACAGTCCTTCGGTGCTCGGGAAATCTTTGCAAGCAGAGGTCTCGCAGCTTTCGCCAAGGCAGAGTCCCATGTGTAGTGTTGTCCACCGAAGCAGGGAGTCATGCGTCGTGTCCCATAAGTCTAGATCCTCCTACCCTCGGCAGCCCCCAGGGAGGGTCTGCCGCTCTCTGCCCTATCATCGACGGCCGATGCTGGCAGCTCACTCACCTGCATGCCTGCATCACACAGGAAGCTTGGCCCTGTACTGAACACTGGACGGCCCTGGTAAACGGAACCCATGACACTCACAGACCTCTGATGTCCCGGTGCGCTGGCATTGTTGAAGCTGCGTGGTGGTCAGTGCCTCTTGGTGCCTGGTTCGGAGCCACGGGCGTGAGTCTGCTGGAGTCTCTGCTGACAGGCCTTATTGAAACGGAAAGGAGGAGGAACGATGCACCTCTGTCTGGCTGAGGGTAGACTGTCGGCCATTTCCCAAGCTCCCTATAGTCTTTTAACGGTGCATTAGCAAGGGCTGTGCAAACTTGATCAGACATTTGTTGCATAAAGCGTTCTTTTAAAAGTAAAACAAGAATGGTTGAATGAAAAGCAGCACGTGGTCCATTAGTTCTGAAGGCCTAGCGTCACTCAGGCCAGGCAGGGAGAGCAGCTGCTTGGCGCACTCAGTCAAAACTCTGTAATAGGTGAGTTTTCAGAGTGATGTATTTATCACGTGCTGGCGGGTCTTCTAGTAGACTCACCACTGGCTGCCGTGCAACTACTTAGCGATGCTACAACGCGATAAAGTTTGGTGTTGTCCACGGTGTGGACTGGGCCTCCGCCTGTGCAAACCACACGGTAGCTTGTGGTAGCTTCAAAGCATCTACATCGGTCAACATGTTGTCGAGTAACTCTGAAATGGTCTGAGAGCGTCCAGGTCACAAATGGAAGATCTTGTGGATAAGACGTATGAGAGTCGTTTGCTGAACAAAAGCCACAGCTCTTTGCCTCCATTATGAACAAACAAAAAACAACTGTCACCAATGTCTTCACATCAGACACCGTCTCTTAAGGTGAACACAACAACTCAATAGCAGTGTTTGTGAGTTATGTAGAGCAGTTACCACCTTAGCTGAACAGGGGAGCACAGTTGGTAATAGACTAAAACAACCGCGCTGCTCCAAAGAGCGCTATACGAGGTCATTCTTACCCTCGGCCATTAGGCTCTATAATGAGTCAAATTATAGCCAGGGAAGTGATGACACCCCCCCCACCCCCCCCGTTAGACTGTTTTGAGGTAACTTTTTTTTAATTCTTATTTCTCTTCTAATATTTGTATATCTATGCACTTGTAATTTCCTTTAGGATCTATAAAGTATTTATCTATTACGAACAATATGTATTATCTGTCACCCATTACATTACCCTACACCATCAGCTGTCAGTCCCATCACACGTCAGTCCCCTCATTCTCCCATCACAGTCTCGATCAGTACACAATTTGTCAACACCTTCTACACCTCATAAATAACACTCTGCCCAACACTCCCCAACCAACATTACCAATTCCCAAACTCTATCCCCCACCACCTCCATTCTCAAGGGTATCCCCAAATGCTGCTCGCTGATCGCACAGTTAATTACTCTGCTACGGTGGTGGGAATGACAGTTCGGACAGTGGAGTGATCCTCTTGTAGAACGTGGGAACACAGGGAGACCTTTGGTACCCCCGGCAACTGCACCTACAAAGAAGTGCATCCAGCTGCAGCTTTTTACAGAACGCATCAGGGAATTGTAGCTGGATGACCTTCAGATCATTTGTTAGATGGTGGAGTTGACTGACAGGAGATATAGGGAGCAAGTCACATCTTAGGTGCAGACCAGAGATAATTGGGTGACCGTCAGGAGAGGGAAAGGGCTAGGCAGCCAGTGCAAGATATTGTTCTCCTCAATAACCAGAACAATGGATTCCAGTTAATTGGGACACACCAGGACCAGTACATTTTGGCCCAGTCGGCTGCCCCAATTAGCCGAATTTCATGCAAATAGTTAAAAGATATAAAAAAGACAAACTATTTAACTGAGTAACAATTTATATATTTAAATTAGAAAAAAATTTGAACACTACCAATATCTCCACAATGTTCTAAAACTGTGTATTAGTTCCTAATGCTTATTGACAGAGGAATTCCTTTGTCGTGTTCTTCTGATTGACTGTAAATGAACAAAATCAGCGCAGACACCTAGTGCAGATAATGGACTGTCTTCATACAATGCTTTTGAAGATTGAATCCTCCAAATCTTCCTTTTCATTGTAACATTCAAGGTGATTTTTGATACCTTTTCTTAATTCCTAACTTGTTGAAGTAGTGAAATCGTTACATTTTCACTCCTGGCCAATTCCGGCATCTGCTACCCTGAATGCTTGAAACTGCAGTGAGCAGTTTCAAATTGTCTTACTCTGAACTGTCTTATTGCTTATTTCTCACCAACTATGAGTGACAAAAAGCAGTGCTTTTTGAGCTCAAATAAACGCAACTGAAGCTATTTAAGAACTGCTGCAAGCATAGTATAGTGTCTAATAGGCACGCAAGTGCACGCTACAGACGCTAATTAAAAATGCTCGGTAACAATCTCCCGTCCCATTTAAGCAGCGTGGTGTCCCAAATCAAGGGAATCCTGGCGATTTGCCCAATTTAGTTTTTGTTCCTTAAGAGTGGCCCCAAATGAACGGCTTTCCCGCTTAACCGATGGACCAATTAACCAGGATCCACTGTATATTGTTTCGGCGGTGGGAGGGTCGCGGAAGTGACCTCACAGAGGTAAGTCACAGCAGCCAGGTCTGGTTCTGACTCAGACGGAAGGGGAGCAGGGGTGGAGAAGAGGTTAGCCATAGTGGTAAGTGATTCATTGGTTAGGGGAGCAGTCGGGAGGTTCTGTAGACGAGAATGAGATTCTTGGTTGGTACATTGCCTCTTGGATCTCAATGTCAGGGATATCGCCAATCAAGTCCACAACATTCCCGAGTGAGAGAGAGTGTGAGCAGCCAAAAGTCGTGGTCTACGTTGGTTGAAATGACAGCACGGAAGGGTGATAAGGTCCTGTAAAGTGAATTCAGGGAGTTAGGTGTTAAGTTAAAGGATAGATTGTGAACTCAGGATTGCTATCTGTACTATGTGCTCGTGAGGCTAGAAATAGGACGTTATTACTGTTTAACACATGGTGCAGGAGGGAGAGCTTCAGATTTTTGGATCATTGGGCTCACTTCCAGGGAATTTGGGAATGTAGGATAGTGTGCACCTGAATTAGAGGGGAACAATATCCTTGTGGGAATGTTTGCCGGTCCTGCTCTAGGGTTAAAGTAGAGTTGCAGGGAAATGGGAACCAGAGCGCCGGGGGTACTAGTCGAATAGTTGTGGGGAAAGTAGATGTTATGCCTCCAGACAAAGACAGTAACGGAAGGGTTGAGCATTCTGGGACTAATGTTCTGAGTTGTATGTTTCAATGCAAGGAGTATTGTAGGAAAGGCAGATGTAGGGCATGGATCAGCATGTGGAATTATAGACAATAGGTGCAGAAGTAGATCATTCGTCCCTTCGAGCCTGCACCGCCATTTTGAGATCATGGCAGGTCATCGACTATCAATACCTGGTTCCTGCCTTGTCCCCATATCCCTTGATTCCCCTATCCATAAGATACCTATCTAGCTCCTTCTTGAAAGCATCCAGAGAATTGGCCTCCACTACCTTCCGAGGCAGTGCGTTCCAGACCCCCACAACTCTCTGGGAGAAGGAAGTTTTTCCTTACCTCTGTCCTAAATGACCTACCCCTTATTCTCAAACCATGCCCTCTGGTACTGGACTCTCCCAGCATCTGGAACATATTTCCTGCCTCTATCTTGTCCAATCCCTTAATAATCTTATATGTTGCAATCAGATCCCCTCTCAATCTCCTTAATTCCGGCGTGTACAAGCCCAGTCTGTCTAACCTCTCTGCGTAAGACAGTCCTGACATCCCAGGAATTAACCTCGTGAATCTACGCTGCACTTCCTCTACAGCCAGGATGTCCTTCCTTAACCCTGGAGACCAAAACTGTACACAATACTCCAGGTGTGGTCTCACCAGGGCCCTGTACAAATGCAAGAGGATTTCCTTGCTCTTGTACTCAATTCCCTTTGTAATAAAGGCCAACATTCCATTAACCTTTTTCACTGCCTGCTGCACTTGCTCATTCACCTTCAGTGACTGATGAACAAGGACTCCTAGATCTCTTTGTATTTCTCCCTTACCCAACTCTATACCGTTCAGATAATAATCTGCCTTCCTGTTCTTACTCCCAAATTGGATAACCTCACACTTATTCACATTGAACGTCATCTGCCAAGTATCTGCCCACTCACCCAGCCTATCCAAGTCACCCTGAATTCTCCTAACATCCTCATCACATGTCGCATTGCCACCCAGCTTAGTATCATCAGCAAACTTGCTGATGTTATTCTCAATTAATGATATTATTCTCAATTATGATATTGTAGCCATTAGTGAGACTTGGTTACAAGAGAATCAATCTGCCATCTTAATGTTCTAAGGTACTGTTGTTTTGGACATGACGGGGTGGGGGTTAAAGATAGCATTACTCATCAAGGAAAATGTCTGACACAGGGCAGACTGGAGGGTTCATCTCCCCAGTCTATATGGGTGGAACTGAGAAGTAAGAAAGGAGATGATCATGTCAATAGGATTATATTACGGCCCTCCCAACAGTCAGGGTGAT
This sequence comes from Hemitrygon akajei, assembly GCF_048418815.1. Lineage (NCBI taxonomy): Eukaryota > Metazoa > Chordata > Chondrichthyes > Myliobatiformes > Dasyatidae > Hemitrygon > Hemitrygon akajei. Next base: position 52,256,324 of record NC_133132.1, on the reverse strand, counting down.
TTCTTATTAAGTCCACGTCTACTGGGGCATAGGCTGCTGACAATAGCTCACCAGAGTCCTCTGTCCTGGGCCAGTCTTTCACGGTGGTCTCCAAGTGCAGCCCATCTTGGTGTATTCCTCCTCTCCCAAGGATGAGACCTTTGGAGCTTGTGTTGGTATTTCTGTAGCAATGGTTTTTTATGTGGTGGGGTTGCTAGCCCCAGGCCCAACCCCCCTCCTTTCGCAGCTGGCTTTGGGACTGTCAAGGTGGAGTTCAGCAGGATTTACAGGAACAAATTTGTGGAGAGAGCAGACAGTTGAAAGAAAAATAAGGTTGCGGTGGTAGGTGCTTTTAAGTTTCCACATATTGACTGGGACTTCCATACTGTAAAAGGACTAGCTGGAATTGAGTTTACATTAAACCATACGTTTATTTCACTGACATACATCATGAAATTTGTTGTTTTACAGCAGCAGTGCAGTGCAAGATTTCCATTACTTACACCAAACGTTTCTATTAAACATTTCCATTACTTAACACCAAATAAGTAAATTACGAGGGGTGATTGATAAGTCCGTGGCCTAAGGTAGAAGGAGTCAATTTTAGAAAACCTAGCACATTTATTTTTCAACATCGTCCCTTCCTACATTTACACACTTAGTCCAGCGGTCGTGGAGCATACGGATCTTGGACCTCCAGAAAGAGTCCACAGCAGGGGTGATTGGAAGTTCATGGCCTAAGGTAGAAGGAGACGAGTTATACAGCTCTCGTTACATGCACATGCAGGTCAACTCTTTGAGTGATTATGCAGTAAGTTTGAAGTTAATAACTCATCTCTGTCTACCTTAGGCCACAAACTTATCAATCACCCCTCGTAAAATGCGAAAGAGGAACAGTGAAGCAGTGTTCATGGACTCATGACCCTGCAGAAATCTGACACTGTAGTGGAAGGGAAGAAGTTGTTCCTAAAACGTTGGAAAAACCCCATCATCAATTCACCCCATCCATGCATTCACTCCTCGCCACTTTAATCCCGCTGCCCGACCTCTTCAGCTTTATCACCTACTGAATCAACCTTCTGCTTCACCATCGTTACTTTGCCACCTCATTCCACCTTCCTCTCCTTTTCATTTAATCCATGGCAACCACTCCTCCTCTCATACCCTCTGCATGCAAGTTTCATTGCTACCTCCCTGCCCTGTTTTCACTGTGGCATCAGTCCCAGATTATAAAGGCATAGTGTTGCTTTATGGTTTCCGACCTACTCCAGGATTCTGTTAACATATCACTAAAGTGAACCAGAGAGCCACTCCGAGGATGAATAACTAAGCACAACTCCATACTCTTGGCGGCTGATAAATTCAAGTTGCGTGATGCTTTGTACAGGAGGGTTTGCAGCCTCCTATGCACCTATCAACCTTGTCTCTTACAAAGAAAATGTGATTAACTTGACCTGCTTCCCTTGTGTGCTGAGGAGGCCCGTGAGATGGGTGACCGATCTCCGTTGGACATTTGGTAAGGTGCATGAATGTTTACTGAATGTGCCTCTTAACAGTAGAGAGAAGAGCCATTGGACAATAGGATTAAAGATCTAGTCTGTAAACTCTATCTCTTCTTGTCAGTGCTCTGTCTCCTGTTTTTATTTTTTTATTTTTCCTTTTTCAGATTTGTGTGTTGCCTTTTGTATTAGATGTTTTGATCAGGTCCTGGTCCTGCAGCAAATGTGTGACCTGATTCAGTTTTGGCAGAGGGCGTACGCTGAATTTGTAAACTATTGCTTTTCTCCTGTCAGAAATAATGCTGATATCTGGAACCCATGTCGAACGTCTATGAAGAGAGGGTAACGATGATCGCAGCAGGGGAAATGCAGGAGTTTGTTCCTTTTGGCCGTGACCACTGCAGGCGCCACCCTAATGCCACAAATCTTCAGCTTCGGCAGCTGCAGCCTGCGTCAGAACTATGGTCCTCTGATGGTGATGCAGGATTGGTGGGATCACTGAGGGAGGTTACAATCCATGAGAAACAAAAGGTATATCTTTGGAAGCTTTATGAGGAATCATGAGTACACCCTAAAGTAAGGTGTCCACCCCAGTGTATCGTAAGGGTGATTTTTCAAAACATTTAAAGAGGTATAGTGGCATATTAAAATAATCCAGATAGCAGGAGTGATGATCACACCAGCTAGGTAACTGAGAGCCACACAGATCCCCCTCCCCCCAATTATAAAATGACTCACCCAGATTTGCATTCTACAATGAGAGGAAGTACATTCCATTCATCTCATCCTTGCTGTTTTAAAAATTTTGACAAATTGTTGCTGCACTTAGTAGAGAATTCAACCATTATTTGAAGATCTTTCTGTAATTTAAGTCTTGGACACCCAAATACCATTCTGGTTGAAAGCAAAGAAAATACTGGAAGTACTCAGCAGGTCAAGCAGCATGTGTGGAGGGAGGACAAACAGAGTTAATGTTCCAGGTCATTGACCTTTCATCACGATAATTGTCCGCTTGGAAGGTTCTGATGAAAAGATGTGAGCATTCTCAGATTTCCATCATCTGCAGTTTTTTTTTGCTTTTCGTTCCAATAAATCTATACTTCCTCCGGAATAAATATATCTTTTTTATGGTATGAATCTCAGAGAAACTGATCATTACCATACCAATTCTGTTCTCACAATGAACTTATATCTTCCTGTCTTTAGTCCAGGGTTTCCCAACCTTTTTAATGCCACACACCAACACCATTAAGCAAGGGGTCCGTGGACCCCAGGTTGGGAACCCCTGCCTTTGAGGTTGATATATTTCTGGATAAAGCCACCAAACCATCAGAGAAATTGGTAGAAACTTTTTAGATTAGTATTAAAAAGAACTCTCATTGATATATCTATGTATATGTAGCTAATTTGAACTTACTGTTGCACTGTAATTTAAATACTAAAAAATATTTTAAATTGGAATTGAAAGCTCCTGTTCAACCACATTTCGTAGTCTATTTGCCATCTTGCATTGATACAGCATGCTGCTTCACTGGCAGGTTGCCTTTCGGTGTTCCAGTCAATATTGATGTAACTGGTCGTATTGCAGGAAAGCTGGCACCTGAGGAAAGGCTGTTGTGATGTTGGTGAAGAGCTGGACTACGACGAAGAGCTTTACGTGGCTGGAAACATGGTCATCTGGAGCCGAGGAAGTAAAAGCCACGCTTCTTCAGTTTATAAGGCATTCACAGTGGACAGCCCAGTCCTGCAGGTTAGATAATAATCTATATTTGTTTCATGTAAACCACAGGTCAGATCTGTGCTTTTTAATCTAGATGACATCAGAGTTACCTTTTTACAGTCACTTTTCATTTTCATTGTGTTTATTTATCATTTTGAAATGATTAAGAGACATTTTCCCTTTGCACAACTAGGACCGAAGCAGGTCCTAATGCCATGGAACCATATCATTAACCGAGGGGCCTGTGGACCCCAGGTTGGCAACCCCTGACTCAGAGGAAAACATTCTGTTTCTGTTGATACCGTTAAGAGTTTATCTGCCTATCTGTCGCAGTAACAGGCCCTTCCGGCCCAATGAGCCTCTGCTGCCCAGTTACACCCATGTGACCAATTAACCTACTAATCAGTTAGGTGTTTGGTCTGGTGGAAACACACACAGTCACGGGGTGAACATAAACACTCCTTACAGACAGGAGTAGAATTAACTTTTTACGGGAGAGCCGGGTTCCAGCGTCTCGATCCTACGTCATCACGTGACGTCCCCCAGACAGGAGTAGAATTGAACCTGGGTCGCTGCTGCCTTAGCAGCGTTACACCAACAGCTATGTCCTGTGCCACACTGAAGTTTTTTCAGCCTGTGAAGGCAATGGTTTAGAATGCTGGGGGTGCTTTCACTGGAAAAGGCAGTAGTGCTTCAAGAAGGTGGCTGACCTTCTCAAGGGCAACGAGGGACGTGCAATAAATGCTGACCATGCCAGATCCTGACAAATTTGTTTAAACTTGTTTGGCAGGAGGATGGGAACCTGAGTGATGTTGTTGAATCAGAATCAGGTTTATTATCACCGGCATGTGACGTGAAATTTGTTAACTTAGCAGCAGCAGTTCAATGCAATACATAATCTAGCCGTGAAGAAAAATATAATAAATAAAATAAAAATTGTAATAAAAAAAATCAATCAATTACATATATTGAATAGATTTTTAAAAAATGTGCAAAAACAGAAATACTGTATATTTTTTAAAAAAAGTGAGGTACTGTCCAAAGATGTTCATTTAAGAACCGGATGGCAGAGGGGAAGAAGCTGTTCCTGAATCGCTGAGTGTGTGCCTTCAGGCTTCTGTACCTCCGACCTGGTGGTAACAGTGAGAAAAGGGCATGCACTGGGTGCTGGAGGTCCTTAATAATGGACGCTGCCTTTCTGAGACACCGCTCCCTGAAGATGTCCTGGGTACTTGGTAAGCTAGTACCCAAAATGGAGCTGACTAGATTTACAATCTTTTGCAGCTTCTTTCGGTCCTGTGCAGTAGCCCCTCCATACCAGACAGTGATGCAGCCTGTCAGAATGCTCTCCATGGTACAACTATAGACGCTTTTGAGTGGATTTGTTGTCATGCCAAACTCTTCACATTCCTAATGAAGTATAGCTGCTGTCTGCACATCAATGAAGCTATCTGTCTATGAAGCTTCTTCACATTTTAGAAATGGTGCTTTGATTTTTAACTCTTTTTTTAATATAGAATTTATTCATGGTCTGTGGGCATCGTGAACTCCAAGGTTCTTGTGGCAATGGCTAATGGGATTGGACAAGGAGTCGTGTAAATCTCTTTCCTCCAGTATCGTGAGCCAGCAACGCTAAAGGAAAGGGATTTACTTTTAAGTCAGGTTGTTGTGTCAATAGGAAAGAAGCCAGCAGGTGGTGGTGTTACCAAAGATCTGCTCCCATTGTCCTCCTTGCTGGTAGAAAGTGTGGGCTTCAAGTTCAGGTTTAAACATCATTCATCCACACACACGAATACAGCCAAGCGAGACAGTGTTCCTCCGGGGCCAAGGTGCAATACACAGTGTATGAGGTCACACACAGCACAAGGCACATGTAATTACAATAGCTGAAAAACATACGGTGCCCAAAAGAAATTATATAGCCCAAGTCCCTAAGTGTATTGTGCTGTAGATTGAAGGTGCACGGGATGTTGTCCTGGAGACGGTTTTCTGCAAGGACAAGCACGCAGCAGTCCTCATCACACACTAGTGCGTCTGCAGACAAACGCAATCCGTTGGGAGGTGCCGTCAAAAAAGCATGATGAGTTACTGTATTGCACCTTACACCCATGGTGAACCAAAAGAAAGACTGAAGATTTGAAGTTTGAGTGTTTCATAGAGTGCCAGGCAATCTACTGCTTTGTGTGGGCATGCTTTATTTTTATCAGATTGTTGCAGCTGTATTCACTTGACTAGTCAGAAGATGAATCACTTACCACAGAATGCTGATTTGTTCATATTATTAACTTTAATATTAACATTAACAATGCTGTATATAATGGTATATTGTGCATGGTTCTGCAATGGTAATGTTTGTCACTACAAGAGACTAGCTAGACAGTTAGACTGCAATTGTTGGAAGCGGTCATTGCCTAGTGTATGTGGTGCCATTTACCAGCCTGTAATTCAGTGTTGCCTCAGTATTTCTGCATGATTCATAAGTTTGCTGTTCATATGATCTATCCCCGAATGCTTCCCATTCATCTGTCCTTCTGTAGAGAAACAAAACAAGATTTGACCTTCTGAATTATTCTGTGCAGTGTGTACAACTTCCCACGGAGGGGAGTAAGAAATCCCATTATTTTCCAAAAAAAAAAGTCGGTTCAATCAGAACCTTCCCCTTTGACTCGGCACAAAATCGTTTGCAAAATTCAAAGGAAAATAAATGGTAATGTTCAGAAAATCGGAAGAAGAGGGGAGGTCTGCCCAAAAGCCAAATATTGCAGATGCTGAAAATGTGAAGTCCCCGCAGGTCTGGCAGCACCTGTGAAGAGAAACAGAGTCGTATTTCACGCTGATGACCTTTCATCAGAAATGTAAGCTCTTTAGTGGGGAATAAAGACGAGAGGTTAAATGATAAAAGGGCAAAGGCGCGGGACGGCAGAGGGCGTAAATGGGAAGGGTGCAAACACAAGTCACGAGGGAGCTGTGTTGCATGGTGTTTAAAATGTTTTTTAGAGGGCAAAGAAGGAAGAAATAACACTAATAAGCTAGGTGAAGGAATATTCCAGTATTAAGGGGAGAGTAGGATGTATCTGGTGCCAAAGAGGCAATCTAGAGGATAATAAGTGAGGGTCTGAATGAATACCTCCTCCCTGTTCAGACTATTGAGAATGATGTTGTGGTTGGAGAGTTCAAGGAGAGGGGACTGTACAATTCCATGATAAATTGCTGTCTTGAAGAAGGAGGTAATAGCAGACATAATGCTGGATAAATCCTTAAAGCTTGATGAGGTGTGTCCCAGATGCTATGCGAGGAAAGGAAGAGAATGCTGGGACCATGATGGAGGTTTTCAAATTCTAGCCACAGAAAAGAACAGAGATGACTAGAGGTCAACCCATGTAGCTCTGATGAGGTACGTTTAGTAGTTGACACAAAGTTCAATAGTGTTCATAGTGAAGAGGATAGGCTGGGAAATGATAGTGTCTTGAACAACGTTTTGGCAGGAATAATAAGGCGAGGATATGTAGAAAGAATGGTTGGACTCTAGGAAGTAACAAGGAACAGAAGGGACCTTGTCGTTTATGAACCAGGATCCCAGAGACAAGAACAAAGGTAGGTAGGTTCTGAAGAAGGCATATGGGATACTTAATAATTAAGGCATAGAGTATGAGAGCAGGGAGGTTATGGTACAATATTATAAATCATTAGTTGGATTATAGATGGAATGCTATGTACCCCTGTGGTCATTACATTATAAAACGGACAAGGGTGCACTGGAGAGGATGCAGAGGAGATTCACCAGGATTTTACATGGATAGAGTATTCCAGTTATGAGGAGAGACTGGGCCGACTAGGTTCTTAAAAACGCAAACATGAGGAAATCTGCAGATGCTGGAAATTTAAGCAACACACACAAAATGCTGATGGAACGCAGCAGGCCAGGCAGCATCTATAGGGAGAAGTACAGTCGATGTTTCAGGCCGAGACCCTTCGTCAGGACTTTTGGGATGAGTCCTGACGAAGGATCTCGGCCCAAAACGTCGACAGTGCTTCTTCCTATAGATGCTGCCTGGCCTGCTGAGTTCCACCGGCATTTTGTGTGTGCGACTAGGTTTTTATTTTGGAGGGGTAAAGACTGAAGAGTCCTCTTTGAGGTATACAAAATTGTGAATGGCATAGGCAGTGTATTCGTGAGAAATTTTTCTCTTGAGCAGATTTGTAAGTAAACCAGGGGGCATAATTTGAAAATAAGGGGTACAGGAACTTTGAGGAAGACTTTTTTTTCCATTGAGAATCACTGCTTAAGGGTAATGTGTGGGCAGGTGTTCTTCACCATGTATATCTGGATAAGCACTTGAAGTGCCAAGGCACTGTAAGCTTTGGGTTGAGTACTGGATAATGGTATTACTGTGGATAGGTACTCATTGAGGTGGTCATAGAAAGATGGAGCAAGCTCGATAGCCTATCCCTTCTTCCAGTCCTGTTCTTAATATGTTCACACAGGAGTGCAAATACTGAAATCTGGAGCAACAGGCAGTCTACTGAACGAACTCGGGTTATGCAGTATCTGTGGTGAGGGGGCGGTGGTGGTAAGGAATTGTCGATATTTTGGGTTGAAACCCTTTTATTATGTTTTGGTGTCCTTGTTTTCCACAAGCATATCATTTGAAATACATCAAAGGGCCTTTGGATAGGTACATGGATGGGAGTGTTGAGGAGGGATATCAGTCAAAAGTTGGCATATGAAACTAGCTTGATGGGCACCATGGTTGGTATATACAGGTTCGGCCAAAGAACCTGTTCCTGTGCTATATCACTATGTAACTCTGAATTCAGCTGTGGATTCCACTTTGCACTGACCCCATGCAATGCCACAGAAGAGGGATTAGTACTATAGCGAGAGATTGTATGTCCCACATGCAGTTATAAACCATTCTCTGTTATAGTTGGTGGAAACGTTTTATTGTGTCTCCCATCTCTTCACTGGCATTCATGACAGGTCCAATTGAAGGGTCTTGACCCAAAATGCCAACAGTCCATTTCTCTCTACAGATGCTGCCTGAACTGCTGAGTTCCTGCAGCAGTATGTTTTGTGCTTCAAATCAGCATTACTGCATTGGTTATGTGCCTTTGAACCATTAATCCAGAAAGCAAAATTTTTTTTTTAAATTACGCAGTTTATGAACAGGTTTCTCTCTGTCTTAACGTAGGCACTTTGGTGTGACTTCAGCATACCTCAGGACAAGATGGAAAGCACAGAAGGTAATTATGTTGCTAACTTTCTCAGGTCTTTCATTTGCTGGATAAGCTGGGAGTTCATTAGATAATGTTCACGTCTGTCATAACTATCTGATACAACAATCATCGATTTTAACTGACCCTGCCTTGCATTTCCTGCTGTATCCATCATCATCATTTTGTGCCGTGTCCTATGACGTGGGCAATCGTAGTCTTATCCACGACCACGATTGTTGTTGGCAAATTTTTCGACCAAAGTGGGTTTACCATTGACTTCTTCTGGGCAGTGTCTTTATAAGACAGGTCATTGTCAATACTGTTCAGAGATTGTCTGCCTGGTGTTAGTGGTCACATAACCAGGACTTGTGATATGCACCAGCTACTCATATGACCATCTGCTCCCATGGCTTCACTTGACTGTGATTGATGGTGGGGGGGGACTATACAGTGCTGCACCTTGCCCGAGGTTGGCCTGTAGGCTAACGGAGGGAAGGCCCGTCTTACACCTCCTTCAGTAGAGACATATCTCCACCCCACCACCCATGCTATATCCAACCTCCATTATAATCTGCTTCTGCATACCGTCTGTTGCAATTGATGTATAGCCTGAATATTTGGGAAGGAAAAAGGCAAACTTACATTGTACAATGGGAAAAATTACTGAACCATCAACCTTCGGGCTGCTTTGGCAATTTGAGTTTCCTTAATCAATTCACAAGACATAAAGTTTTGAATCCCGTGGTGACAATTACTGCAATGCCCGAGAAACTGGAGATCTTTCTCTGAGTAGAGAGGAACATCTGGAACCAGGGGTCGCAGCTCAAAATATGAGGTTGGCCATTCAGCACAACTTGAAGAAGTTTGCTCAGTTTGAGATTAATAAATCTTGAGACTTTTCTGCCCTAGAAAAGCTTTTCCTTGAGATGACTTGGGCTTCATTGAAACAGTGTAAAGATCAAAGGCAGAAAGGTCGGGGAGAAATGGAGCATAGAATTACAGTGCGCATCTGGAGTCTGGTAGATGTGTTTTGTAAAATGATCACCCAATATATCCGGCTTGGTTTGTGACCACTGAATGTAACACGTTAAAGTGGATGAAGAAGACAGTGTCTGACGCCTGAAATGAGTGTTGGGTTCCTGGATGATGGGAGGGGAAGAGCTGTATGGGTAGGTTTTGCATCTGCTGGGAATATGTTATGAGGAGGGAGATGTATATGTGGGTGAGGGAATGAAGGAGATGCAGAACCCCTTCAGAATGCTGGAAGAAAAGGGATGGGCTGGGCGGGGGGTGGGGGGGGGGAGAGACAACATGGTGATGGCATCCTGTTATAGGTTGTGAAAATTACAGAGGATAACGTGTTGAATGTGGAGCTTAATATGTAGGAGATGAGGGCACAGGGAACCTTATCCTTGCTGAAGTGGGAAGAGAGGAGGTGTGAGCAGGAATGAAGGGAATGGATCAGGTGTAGTTCAGCAACCTGTCAACAGTGATGGAAGGGGAGCCACCAGCGAGCAAAAATGGCAGACATCTCAGAAGCCCTGATACGGAAGAGTTCAAAATCTGAATAAACATGACAAGCACAGAGGTAGTGGGAAGATGTGTTTGAACCCATACAAATAGTGGGGTGGGAGGAAGTGTACTCAAAATATCTGTACACTTGTAACGGATTGTGATCACTCACCCATCCTTGAGTCATTATGAAAAGCAAAGAGATCCTTGGGACTTGATTATTTCCTCTTTTTTTTGAGATAATCACACTCTGCTACACCAGAGGCTCAGCAGGGTTAACCTAGGTCTGGACAGCATGGTTTCAGTTAACCTGTGATATGATGCTTGATATGTATGCTGACCCCAACCAGGCCATCTCATTGGCAATTTTGTTAACTTTTGACCAGGATTTTTGCACTTGGAATTTCAAAATTTCTCACTGCTGGATCCAACGGTGCTATGCATTTCTCAATCTAAATTCAAAAACCGATCTCCTTGAGAATCTCAAAGGTCGATCTCCTTGAGAATCTCTTTGATTTGTTATTGAGTTTTGAGAGCTACCAGTCCGTCCGTATGCACAAAAAGTGTTTGACTAAAGTGCACAATCAAATAGCACTATCGTGGTTAAGGACACATTTCATTTCTAATTTGCACCACTCTCTGTACTTACTCATGAGCTCTAATTAAAACTCTTTCTCCTGCAGCTCAAGAGAAGAGGGAAAAGTGTGTGTGCATAGTACAGAAATCCAGTGTAAATGTGCACACTGTGGACGGGAAAGACTACATCGCCCCATTACCTTTCCAGGTAGTAAATATTTGTAAGCGTTTCTTGGGCAACATTTTGTCATCAACCAGCATCACTAGAACTATGTAACTTAGCTGTTCATCTGTAAGGAAATGACTAATTTATTCATCTCAATAGCAACTATTTTAAGATATCTCTTTCACATTAAGTTTTTTAATGCTCTGGGAAGTCTGATACAGAAGTATCTAATGCAGGTATTCTCTCATTACTAAAGAGAGAGGGGATGGTGTAGCAAGTGTGGTCCACTTCATTAAGGAAAAAAGTCATGCGCTGGTTTTATAAGTGTTGAGTTGTGGTTTACACTCATTGAAAGAAATAAAATTGTGTATTTCTAACTCTTGTATTTTCCCCTTGACTTCTCGTTTTGATTTGCAAATGAGTAGTTAAGATTTCAGATTAGTTTATTGTGAAATAAGCTAGCGTGGAATGAGATTCCTTGCCCACACGAAGCTCACAGGGTAGACAGTATTCATAGTAATGGTAAATATAAAATTAAAAACGGCAGTGAGTGCAACAGCAACGGAATGGTGCAAACCGAGGCAGTGCAAAAAGAAACACGAAAGTAACAATAACGGAAGTAATCGTATTAAGGGTTCAATAATGTGGCATCAGCACATAGGGGAGGAAGGGGATGTGAAAGAATGAAGTATTAAAGTAATATTTTGCTGTCTCCTGTTAGGTTGCAGTTGTGTGGGCAACTGCTTATGGGCTAATGTTCGAACGTAGTAATCCCGTTCAAGAAATACCGTCAAGCCCTCTAAGGTAGGCACGTGAAAAATGCATAAGCACATGCACCAAGATTCAGGATTGTTTCCATTAAATTGCTCTTGCAAGTTTACCCCTGATTTAAACTAATTTTCGCAAGCTTGAGTTTGGATGGAAATGGCTCATTGGATCATACTCTTGCTTCCTCCTTTCTATATTTGGAAGGATAGATGTTAACTTGGACCTGCCTATGATGTCAGTGCAGTGTTATACCAATAGAACCGGAAGTGAAAAAATGGTTGAAAGGGAAAGGGATGTCATTTTTTCCCCAAAGGATGAGAAAGGTTTCAGATAGTTTTGCCTTGTTGACTATTGTAACTTATCAACCTAAGGGAGCTAAGGTCACAGGCTATCTCTAGCTCCTGTATTTTCCCACCTTACCTCTGACCAAGACGTATTCTGAATTGAATAAGTTACACACAGGCTAATTTAGGAATAACTTTTAGGCTTGCAGAACATTTATAACACAGATGGAGGTCAGATGGCTCATTGATCCTTTGCCTGTTGACAAAAGGCTGCCTAGTTCAATGTTACCTCCCAGTTCTTGGTCCACGGCCCTGCAATCACCTCCAGGACATTTTAAAATGTCAGTTTCAAATCCCCACCTTCTCTGGGTGCGGGTGAAGAAAAACCCTCATTGTCTCTTTCATCCTTCTACCAAATATCTTAGTTCTATATTCCCTGGGTTTTTGGTTTTGGGAGATAGGTGTTTCCTAATACTCACTTGATCTAGGTCCTTCATAATTACAGATATTTAATTCCGTCTCTCCTCCACTGTTCCAAAGAAAACAATCCCAGTTTATCCAATCTTTTCTCAAAGATTCAACTTTCCCATTCCAGCAGTATCCTTCTGTGCACCCTCTCATCTCCAATACATCTTTCCAATGTTATAGTGACCACAGTTGTATGCAACATTCAAGCTAACTAATGGCTTTGGCCTAATATAGTGTGCAGTCACAGCCTCACCTCCGTGCTCTTTTTGTATTCCTCAGCTAATAAAGATAAGCATCCTGTCTACATTTTTAATCATTTTAGTGACTTGCCCAATTAGTTGTCAAGGAGCCTTTTAGTCACAGGAACACCCGAGTTTAAATCCCAGTGTGGGAGCTGTGGAAATTAAATTCAGTTGATAACGTGGCATTTGGAGCAAAACAATTTGAATTAGTAATGAAGACTATAAAGGGCGTCATAAAGTCAAGATTGTCACAGAAAAACAACTATTTAGCTAGTATCCTTCATGGGAGAAAATCTATTATTCTTGTCCAGTCTAATGTAGACCCACTCCAAGTGGTTGACTCAACTGCCCTCTGAGATGGTTTGGTCCCTCAGGTGTAGGTGTCTTACCTGCAGCTCCTCAAGGGATGAACAATAATGTGACCTCGCCAGTGATACCTAATCCTGAGTGATTAAATAAAAATGCCTCTCATTGGTTTGAGATTGATTTACTGTCAAACTACTGATTCCAGACAATCTTTACTAAATCTATTACCTAATTGAAGTGGTTCGAACCCATTTGGGAACCTTTCCTCATTTTTTAAAATCTTTGTCCTTTCCCATAAGAATGCTAATTCTAACTAATAAACACTGTTTCAAAGTTGCTCTCCCATTCTTCCTTCTACCTCCCCAGCTTCACTCACAGAGTCGTGCAGCACAGAAAATGGCTGATAAAAACCTTCGAATACCAGTCTGCACTCATCCCATTTAGAAGCGTTTGGTCGGTCGTCCACTATGCCTTGCTGATTCAAGTGATTAACTGAATGTTCCTTAAATGTCTTTAGAGTGCCTGACTCCACTAGTTGCCCAGACAGTGGAAACCATATTCCAACCACCTGGTGAAAAATTCAGTCTCAGGTTCCATCTAAGCCTCTGACTTTGCTCTATGTCAGTTGCTTTATACATCTTTTGAGAAAATCGTCCTGCTTTCAGTCCTGTCTATGTCGCTCATAATTTTGAATTCCCCTTTCTCATTCTCCCTCAGCTTCTTCCTTCATTCTCTGCAGTCTCTCCTCATAGTTCATCACAGGCAACTTCTTGGTGAATCTCTTATGCATCCTCTCCAGCGCAGTTATGTCCTTGTAGTGTGGTAGGGAGCCATACTAAAACTAATTCCAGAATAGCCCCCTCTATTGTTAGACTTGCTACTTGTTTTCACATTCATTTTGAGAGGACTAGTATATAAGAACAAAGATGTAATGCTGAGGCTTTATAAGGCATTGGTCAGACCACACTTGGAGTATTGTGGATATAGGTCCCTTATCTAAGATAGATGTTCTGGCATTGGAGAGGGTCCAGAGGAGGTTCACAAGAATTATTCTGGGAATGAAAGGGTTAATGTCTGAGGTGGGTTTGTTGGCTCTGGGCCTGGGTGTTTAGAAGAATGAAGGGACATCTCGTTGAAATCTACTGAATGTCAGAAGGCGTAGATAGATAAAGTAGATGTGGAGAGGATGTGGGACAAGAGGGCACAGACTCAGAATGAGGGAGACCTAGATTTAGAACAGAGGTGAGGAATTTCTTCAGCTGGAGGGTGGTAAATCTGTGGAATTCATTGCCATGGATAGCTATGGAGGCCAAGTCACTGAGGATTTTTAAAGCAGAGGTTGATAAAAGGTTTTTTATTGGTCAGGGCATCAAAGGTTACAGGGAGAAGACAGGAGAATGGGATTGAGAGGGATAATACATCAGCCATGATGGAACAGCAGAGCAGACTCGGGCCGAATGGCCTTATTCTGCTCCCGTGTCTTATGGTCTATATTGCCTGAATGCTGTTTAAGAGATTTCTGCCTTTTATACTTTTGCACAGTATGGTAGTAATTTAATGTATTGCACTGTCCTGTTTCAAAAAAAACAAACTTCATGACATGTGTGAGTGATGATAAACCTAATTCTGATATGAGTCTCTATTGTGGACTGACAGTGGGAAGGGGGCAGGGAGAGGGGAATCATGGTCGGGTAAAGAGGAAGGGAGACAGGAGGGAGTGGGAAACACCAGAGAGACATTCTGTAATAATCATCATCATAATGATCATTTGAAATCAAATGACCTTGCCTGGTGTCTCAGGGCTGGGTATATCTGCACCTTTCTCCTCCTCCCCCCACCCTTCCCGCCGCCTGTTCCATACCCCTCCCGCAGTGCTCCACCCTCGCCATTCCCAACATCCTTTGCTCCCGCCAGATTTGGGAATCCGCTCTCTGCTCCAAGTTGGTAATTATAGCACTGTGCAAAATACTTTTACATATGTCTCTCATTATTGTATAAATCTCCGTATGGTCACTTTTCAGCCTCATATTGTAGTGTAAATAAACCTGCTTTGTAAAATCTCTCCGTATAACATCCCTCCATTATTAGTAGCTACAGCCTCCTGTGCATTAATAAGTAAGTTTCCCACATATCGGGGTGAGTCTTGTTGCAGTATTAATTCTGATGACATGTTGTGTAACTGGTTGCAGGGAGCCATTGCCTACGATGTTCAGCATGCTGCACCCGCTGGATGAAATCGCACCTGTTGTTTGTAAACCAGGAGGTGAGGACTCCCAACTTGTACCAAGTTATTTTACCTGATTGGCTCAGTGGGTGATCTGTCCTGTGTTTCAAGAAAATTTGTGTTGTGAAATACCTCACGTCTTTAAAAGAAGAAATGACAAAATTGTAAACATGGTGTTTTGTTTTCCAGTTGCACAAGGAGGTATCAAGGCCTAGGTCTTGAAGCTTATTGATTGGTTTTGAGGGGGAGATAGTGTTGAATACTGAGCTGTAGTTAATGAAGAGCACATATGCATCTTTGCTGAAAGATTTTTCAGGGTTGAGTGAAATTCTCTTAAGGGCTGTATTTCGTGGCTATCTGGAGAAGAGAAATATCAGAGTTGTGTTGTACCTGCACACTTTTGGCAATAAAATGAACCTTTGAAAGTCAATGAAGTGGCATCTGTTGTGACGGTCGGCAAATTGGAGCAGACTCAAGTTACTTCTCAGGCAGGAGTTGATATGTTTCATCACCAACCTCTCAAAGCTCTTCATCACAGTGGATGTAGGTGCCTCTGGATGAGAGACATTGTGAAAAGTTTGCCATGTACTTCTGGGGTATCAGTATAACTGAAGACTGCCTGAAGCAGGTGGGTGCCTCAGACTGCCAAAGCGAGAGGTTAAAGGTATCACTGAACACTCCAGCCGGTTGATCAGCTCAGGTCTTTAGTACTCCTTGCGCAACTGGATCCTTGATTTTCTCATTTGTACACCACGGTCAGTTCAGGTTGGCGATGATAACTCCTCCACAATCTCCGTCAGCATAGGTGCACCACAGGGCTGTGTGCATAGCCCGTTGCTCTAATCACTTTGTACGTGTTGGCTTTTAGGCTGAGTTCCAGTGCTGTGTTTAAGTTTGCCGATGACACCACTGTTGTTGGCCGAATCAAAAGTGGTGACAAATCAGCATTTAGCAGCATCCTGTTGAAGATGGTGGAAGTCGCAGAGAATGATGTCCTGTATGCGGCGGCTCGTGGGGTGATAGGAAAGGACAAGAAGAACTTCTCCTTAGTTAAGGCAGTGAAGATGGCATGAGGGCTTATGTCCAAGAAATGGAAGAAATGATGGTGAGGGCAGCGTTAATGGTAGAGGAAGGGAAACCCTGTTCTGTGAAGAAGGACGTCAGCTCTGATGGCCTGGAAAGGGCAGCCTCAACCTGGGAACAGGTGCATCAGAGACTGAGGAACTGAGAAAAGGGAATGGCATTTTTACACGTGACAGGTTGGGAGAGGTACAGTTAAGATAGCTGTGAGAGTTAGTAGATTTATAAAAGATACTGGTAGATAGTCTGTTTCTAGAGATGGAGACAGAGAGATCGAGTAAGGGTGAGAAAGGTATCAGAAATGGACCAAGTGAATTTAAGGGCAGAAGTTTGAGGCAAAGTTGATGAAATTGACAAACTCAGCATGGAAGTATGAAGCAGTACTCATGCAGTTGTCAGTGTAGCTCAAAGAATTGGGCAGTGTTACTAAGGTAAGCATGGGACATGGACTGTTGCACGTAGATAGGTGGAGCTGGGGCTCATGATTACACTTTGGGTCTGGAGAAAGGGGAAGAGCTGAAAGAGGAATTGGTGAGGATGAGGACCAGTTCCACCAGACAGAGGAGGGTAGTGGTGGGGAGGTCCGTTAATTTTTAAAAATTTTCTGTTTGAGAGTTTAGCAGAGTTGCTGAGGTTGTTGAAGTGATGACATGACTATTAGGTCAAAGTTTAGGGTTAGGTATGATATCCAAGCTTGCAGTCTGTTTCATTTTCAGACAGTTACCATGGTAAGAGATGGATTTGGCTATTCTTGGGTAGTACCTAGTAGGCAGCAGGTTCATCTGTAACTGCATGTCAGCTGAAACAGTCAAGTCAAACAATTTAGTGTTATAGTAAGTTTCTCTTCCGTAAATCAATGTCCTCTGGTTACCGAGACTCCTTTAGTGAAACTATTTCTTCTATCTTTTATCTTATCATGAGTATCTCACCTGTAATCTCTCCTATTCTGAGTACAATGATGCCACCTCCCTGATCTCAGCTTTGGCAAATAATGTTATTTTGTATGAGTGTTAAAACTTAATTCACACTTCTATTTGTGGTGATGCTTATCAGGCACAATATCGAACTGATCGGTTAGTTAGTGCAATCTTTTACTTATAATACAAATTGATAACATTGTTTAATGGGGTGAGCTGGTTCTCTTGATTTGGATTTTTTTCCAATTCGTTTATTGTATTCATGAATAAACGTGTAACTTTTTTTTGCGTCTGTCAAGTTATTTGTAACTTTGGGAATATTAAACAATTTATAAACAGAGACAGATAAGATTAACAAAAGTTGGAAATTACCTTTAAAGATAGCTAAAATTTTCAATGTAGTGTAGTATGCAATCAAAATATAAATACGATATGCTTAGAAGTAAAATATTAATATTGCAAAAAAGTGCAGTTAATGGGTGCTCAGCTGCTGTTCACAAAATAACATTTGATTTTTTAATAATCATGCTGGTACCCCTAAAAGCTGGGATTCTGAACCTGTTTTAGGATGCAGTCTTTGAATTCAATACCAGTTATGTTTTGGATAATATTTATAGTTACGTTGCTTGGTGACATTTCTCTAAAGGATTATTTTGTGACAAAATTAAGGTATTATTATCTCCCTTTCAGGAAGTGTGACCAGTGTGCCAAGAGTACAGTATGTTGCTGACTATACCCTGAAAATAGTTTTCTCCAATACGGCACCTTCAATCATCTTGACTTACGACACAGTACAGTGTTTGCATACAGTATGGGCATTACGTAAAATCAAAACAGAGGTACCTGTTCCTTGGAGTTTTATTTTCTTTTCTCCGTGTGATCTCGTTTAAGAGCAGTAGCTCTGGAAATATCTTTGCCATTTTCTTGGGATTTGGAACACACTGTTTATTGAAATTTAATTGTAAAATTGGATAGAATAGAAGGGATATTCCAAAAAGCTGCATAGAGATGTGTGATGTTAAATCAAAGACAGAATGAACAGGTGATCAAGCATGTTTTAATAAGGAGGATGGAGGAGAATTTGGTTGGAAATCAGACGGCTTATTTTGCAAGAAATATCATACTGATGATGGCTGTAACATTATAACAATAAATCTCTCTTCCCAAGTCTTCACAGCCACATGGCCTCTGAGTTATTGGCTGAGAAGAGTAATGTCAATGAACAATTTTCATGGAATATCAGGCAGAGTTAACGCATCAACTTGAGTACCCATGGGCTTGTACAGTCCATCTGGAGGCATGATCAGTGTCATTGGAGAATTTAAGTTCAAGTAATTCTGTCTGAACTTCGTAAGGGTGATTGGGATGATCAGCTTGCCTTTGTGTATGGGAAGTCTTGGCCCTTGAATTTAATTGATGTGTTTGAAGAGATATGCAAGAGGATTGGTGAAGGCAGGGCAATAGACATTATCTATCTGGACTTTGCAAAGCTTTTGACAGGGTCCCACATGGCAGGCTGGTGCAGAAGTTTAGGTTACATGGGGTCCAGAGTGAGCTAGTCAATTGGATACAAACTTGGCTTAGTGGTAGGAGTCGGTGGGTGGCAGGGGAAGGCTTTTTCTCACACTGGAGCCCTGTGATTAATGGTTTGCAGCAGGGATTGACGCTGGGTTCTGTGTTTTGGACAAATAAACAATTTTGATGAGAATGTAGATGGCATGATTAGTAAGTTTTGACAATATTAGGCTGTACAGTGGAGAGTAAAGAAAGTTGCTGAAGGTTACCACAGGATCTGAGAAAGTGGGTAAGGGAATGGTTGATGGGATTAGCTCAGGCATCTGTAGAGCGATGCATTTTGGGACGTTAAAACAGGGTAGGATGTACACAGTAACCCAAACTGTCGGAGAAACTCAGTGGGTCGAGAAGCATCGGTGGGAGAAAAGAAACTGTCAATATTCCAGATCAAAACCTTGCATCAGGATGGAAGACGGAGAAACAAGATGGCCAGTATCGAGGGGGGAAAGGGAATGGCACAAAAGGATTCTGAGGCGAATAGTGGACTGTGGTGAAAGGTGTAAGATGACAGGTAGTTATGGCAGGGTTTGGTGGGGGGTGGGGAACCAGTATGTGCAGTGGGTGGATGGAATCAGGTGTCTGAGGACAAAGCTGGCTGAAGGGGGACCAGGGAGGAGGACAAAAGTCAGTGGATGGGTGGATCAGAAGAAGGAATGGTTGAGGAGGGGCAAGGGTGGGAGAGGGGAATAAAAGAAAAAAATGGATTTGGGACAGATTTACCAAAAATGAGTAAACTCAATATTCATACCAGTGGGTGGTAGACCACCCAGGCAGAATGTAAGGAGTTGCTCCTCCAGTTCATGTTAGGTTTCATCCCTGCAGTATGGACAGCTCAATGTGAGAATGGTGTGGCCATTGTGGGCTGAACTTAAGTGTTTTGCAAAACAATTGCCAATATAGGCATACACAGTCAGTAGTCGGGTTCTGCGGAGTGTTTTAGAACAGTGAGACCTTCGGGTACAAGACATAATTCCCCAAAAGTGATGATACAGGTAGAGAGGGTGGTGTATTAACTACAAGAGTCAGGATATCATGTTACAGCTGTACAAAATGTTGGTAAGAGTTCCCTTGGAGTATCGGTCTGCATTCCTGCGTGCCTTGCTAAAAGAAGGATGTGAATAAGCTAGAGATGATGCAGAAAAGGCCCACAAGGATTTTGCTCAGACTGGAGGGCTGGAGTTATAAGGAGCGACTGGATAGGCTGCAGCTGTTCTTACTGGAGCAAAGGAAACTAAGGTGCGAACTTGTATAGATTTATAAAATCACAAGGGCGTTGTTACGGTCGATGGTCACATTCTTTCTGCCTACCGTCTAAAACTAGAGGGCAAAGGTTTCAGGTGAGAGGAAAAAGATTTAAAGGAGATCTGAAGGGGCATGTTTTTCACACAGGTGGTGTTGAGTATATGGGGCAAACTGCCAGTGGAGGTGGTAGAGGCAGGTACATACAAAAGTCATTTCAGCAGGTATATGGATAGGAAAGGTTGAGGAGGATTTGGGCCACACACAGGCAAATGGGACTCTTCAGATAGTCACCTTAGCCAGCGAAATGAGTTGGGCCAAAGAGCCTGTATGATTCGATGACTCTTGTTCGATAAACTTGTAATACACATCTGGTCTCATAAGGGGTGATTAAGGAACTGGTGACTTGTTATCTGGATCTATAATTTCCTCAGGAGTGGAAATCTATGCTCTTACCCAGTCTCGCTCACACGTACGAGATGCACAGCGGTGACTCTTAAAGAGCCTTCTTAAGTACCTAACAAGGCAGCTGTTCAGAGATAGATAGGTATGAACGAAGCCTGAGGATGTTGTAAATTATATCTCGCAAATTGTTTTGCCTTCTTGATCCAGCATTTAGGCCTAACTCTGCCAAATCACTTCGTTTTAAGCATCCAGAAGAAATCATAGTTTATTAGAGTACACAAGCAGGTCCTTTGGCCTAATTTGTCCATGTTGATCAAAGTACACACCTAAGGTCCCACTTGCCTGCATTTAGCCCATGCTCCTCTAAACCAGGGGTTCCCAACCCTTATTATGCCAGGGAGCAACACCATTAAGCAAGGGGTCCGCGGACCCCAGGTTGGGAACCTCTGTTGTAAACTTTTCCTGTCCATGTGCTTATTGAAATGTCTGTTTAAATGTTGTTATTAACTACAAATCTCTGGAACAATCCTCCAAGCTGAAGTAACCCTCAAAAAAGATCGGGTTAATGCGTATTAGAATGTGTCCCAACTTTATAGCAGTATCCCATGAGCTGGACATTGTGGACAGTGGAGCAAGTTCTGTCAGTAGCAAACATTTATTAGTCATGGCACTCTGAGTAGATGTAACATGTGCCAATAAGATGACCACAGTTTTTGTCTGATTATCTACTTGTAGTATCTCTTAATACCTGGCAGTAATTCTTGTGTTTTCTCCCACTGAACAGGAACAGAACACAGTTCTACGGCATCCCGGTACAGCGGGGACTCCTCAACACATAGCCACCAGCAGCTCCCTGACTGCTCACCTCAGAAGTGTCTCAAAGGGGGAGTCACCAGTGGCGTCTCCATTCCAAAATATTTCCTCCTTCCCCAGCCAGAATAGATCCACAGCCTCTCCGGGCACACACTCGCGCTCCCATTCTCCTTCCATTTCAAATATGGCGGCACTGAGGTGAGCAATTACCTAGTAACTGCGTGAAGTGTTGCAAACGCAAGGGAATGATGGGACGGGTGACGCACCTTTTGCACCGACCTGGTCGGGAATGTGATGTGACAAAACACGGCAAATTGTTTTGGTTTTGACTTAAGACCAAATCTTGCCCCAAAGCCCGTGACTTCATTCAGTACAGTCATGGCTACTCCAGTGTTAAGCGTCAATCCCAGTTTCCTCTCTGATTCTTATAATCCTTGGTCAGCCTGGAGACATAAGTGATATTGGGCAGCTGCCTTTAGTTATTCATTGGGATTTGGTTTAATAAATATATTTGTATTGAGTTAGGGATTATCTTGACATTGTATCTGTTTATAATGAAGTATATTTTGTGTGTGTTTACTTTTAAGTATCTTAAATTTGTCAACAGCTGTGGCTGCTAATGGTCCTTGTCTTTGACCCACGGCCTGTGCTTTCTTTCCCCTTGCATGCGTTTCCACTCCTTTCTTTCATGCTTCCACACAGACGCACACGTGCAACCATTTGTCATCCACTGCTCCACTTAATACCACCTTTATGTAGCTGGGCTCATAGCAACCTCAGGGTAATTAACCAAAAGCACCAGGAATGAGACCACCACCGCCCAGTATGTGCCCACTAAGGCCGTGATAATGAAACCAGGAAGATACCAAGGTTAATAAGTTATACCCATCTACATGGGAACATTTGTTGAAGGAGTGGTATCCCGAGCAGAGACTTTTTTCAGATCATGCTGCTTTGACAGCTGGTCATTGCAATGTAATTTCCAAATTTTCTGGGACTTTTTATAAGTAGAATGGCAAAACTGTTACTCGGTT
This sequence comes from Hemitrygon akajei, assembly GCF_048418815.1. Taxonomy (NCBI): domain Eukaryota; kingdom Metazoa; phylum Chordata; class Chondrichthyes; order Myliobatiformes; family Dasyatidae; genus Hemitrygon; species Hemitrygon akajei. The sequence goes on along the minus strand of NC_133132.1, from coordinate 52,234,300 downwards.
GGAATTTGCTTGATTTGTATTGTAATATTTACATTTTTATTAAAATGTTTGAGTGAAGTGGGGGGAGAAAAGCTGTATCCACTTCCATCCTCTGTTCAGGATTTCATCTCATTCACACAAAGGACACGATGCACTCGATCTCAGTCCTACGCACCAAGCGTGCAGTGTATAGGTACAGGTTGCAATATTGAACTGATGGGATTGCTTCATCGGGACACAGCACAGACTCTGTTGCCAAACAGCTAACTTTTGCAGCAGCAGTTCCAAAATGTGTTTGTATTCACGTTATTTGAGAGTGTTTTCTTTCACCACTGCCTGCTGCTTTTGTTAGGTCATATTCTCAATTACTATTTGTCTTGTTTCACTTCCCATTTTGCTGAGTTTATGTGCCTGTGGTAGGTATCTTGCTAGCTGGTTCATTTAAGTAATTGAGCTTTGAACATTGACCAACCCAGGCATCAGAAGTTTGAGAGCAGTGCCTGAGTGGAAAAAGGCAGCGGATTGAAGCAGCGTAATTGAGCTCTGACCGATCCGCGTTTGAGATTGAAAATGAAAGGAAGGCAGGGGCAAACACGGCGGCCATCATCTGAGTGGACAGAGTCAGAGTGGTGATCGTGAGGCTTTACCTCTTGAAGGCTTCAGCTCTTCAAGGTTTCAGCAAAGAGAGGCTTCAGTCAGAGAAAGCAAAGAAAAGAAAAGCTCTTGGTTAAGTTTTTTTTTCCCCCTTCCCTTCATTATTTTTGTTCATTTAGGACAGTAGAGATGCCAGGCAGGATAATTGAATGCTCCTCTTGTGGGATGTGGGAAGGCAGAGAGACCTCCGGTATCCCTGACGATTAAAGCTGCAAGGTTCATCCAAATGAGCTTCTAACAATCTGCATTAGGGAACTGGAGCTGGAACTGGATGAACTCTGGATCGTTCGGGAGGCTGAAGGGGTGAAGGATAGGACATATAGTGAGGTAGTTACACCCAAAGTGCAGGGCATGGGAAACTGGGTGACAGTCAGAAAGGGAAAGGGGGTTAAGGAGCCATTGCAGGGTACCCCTGTGGCCATCCCCTGCAACAATAGGTACATCACTTTGGATACTGTTGGTGGGGAAGGTGGGTTGGGGGGTGTTGACCTAATAGAGGAAAGTCACAGTGGTTGGCTGTCTGGCTCTCCTGACTCGGAAGGGAAGGGGGGAAGAGACACGCTGTGGTGATAGGGGATTCTTTAGTTAGGAGAACAGACAGGAGACTCTCGGGGTGAGAATGAGGTTCCCGGATGGTATGTTGCCTCTCGGGTGCCATGGTCAGGGACATCTCGGATCGAGTCTGCAGCATTCTTAAGTGGGACGGTGAACAGCCTGAGGTCGTGGTCCTTGTAGGTACCAGTGACATGGGTTGGATGAGTGACGAGGTTCTGCATAGGGAGTTAGGTACTAAGTTAAAGGGCAGGACCTCCAGGATTGTGATCTCAGGATTGCTTCCTGTGCCATGTGATAGTGAGGCCAGAAATAGGAAGATTACAGAGTTTAACACATGGTTAAGGAGCTGGTTTAGGAGGGAGGGCTTAAGATTTTTTGATCCTTGGGCTCTCTTCCAGGGAAGGTGAGACCTGTACGGAAGGGATGGTTTATACCTGAGCAGGAGGGAGACTGTTATCCTTGTGGGAAGATTTGTTAATGCTGCATGGTGGTGTATAAGCGAGAGTTGCAGGGGTTGACCATAGAGTTGGAACAGTTAGTGGAGAGGTTGTGGAGGCAGATGTTGGTAAGACCTCAGACTAAGTCAGGAATCAAGAGGTTAAGCGTGGTACGACTAGTGTCCTGAGATGTGTATATTTCAATGCAAGAAGTATCCTAGGAAGGGCGGATGAGTCAGGGCATGGATCAATACCTGGAATTATGACGTTGTATCCATTAGTGAGACTTGCTGGCCGGAACGGCAGGACTGGCAGCTCAATATTCTGGGGTTCTGTTGTTTTAGGCATGATAGAGCGGGAGGGATTAAAGAAGGAGGGGTGGCATTACTAGCCAGGGAAAATGTCACAGCAGTACTCTGTCAGGGCAGACTGGAGAACTTGACTAGTGAGGCTCTATGGGTAGAACTGAGAAATAAGAATTGTATGACCACATTAATGGGGCTTTATTACAAACAACCCAACAGTCCGAGATATTTAGAGGAACAAATTTGCAGAGAGATTGTGGACTGTTTCAAGAAGCATAAGGTTATTATAGTAGGTGATTTTAACTTTCCACATTTTGACCGGGAATCCCATACAGTCAAAGGTCTAGAGGAAATGTTCCTTCATCTGTATATAGAACTCCCAATGAGAGAATGTGCAATACTGGATCTGCTATTAGGGAATGACTAACCCCTTTTTTTGAATATGGGTGATTTGTGTCTGCTTTTTACTTTTTACTTTTTCGTTTGAGTTGCCGTCTTGAGACATCGGGATAAAATTAGTATTAGATTGCCTGCTTGCCTCTTACTGGATTTTTTCTGGGGTTCTGGGGGTGGGGGGAGGGGGCTTCTGTTTTGCATTTGCTTTCTGCTTAGTTTTCACTTCATGGGCTGACTTGAAACTACCAAAATGGCTGGAGTGTCGTAACTTCCGGTTCCTCTTTGAACTTGATTTCCTCTTCCGGATTCATGAGTTCATCTTCTTTTTAACTTTATGTGTTAACTACAATAAATATTGGCAATATGGATAAGATTATTCATTTTGCTTCTTGGAATACTAACGGTTTAAATCATCCGATTAAACGGAAAAAAATATTTAAAGTATTCCACAGAATGAATGCTAATATTATCTTTGTACAAGAGACTCATTTGAGGAAGGAGGATAGTCAACATGTTTTTAGGTTTTGGAAAGGCCAACAGTATCATTCGAATTCCCAAGCCAAAGTAAGAGGCGTTTCCATTTTTATAGATTCCTCAACCTCTTTTATACACTATGAAACAATTTCAGACTCACAAGGTAGATTTTTGCTTCTCACTGGTTTACTTTTTAGTCAAAAAGTTGTTTTAGTTAATGTTTATGCTCCAAATACTGATTCTCCTGAATTTTTTAAGTGTTTATTTACATCTTTTTCTAATTTCAATGAGTACCTGTTGATAATGGGTGGGGATTTTAACTGTTGCTTAAATCCCTCGATGGATAGATCTAAATCTACTCAGGTTCTTCTGAATAAATCGTTCTCTCTTATTAACTCCTTTATGGTTGATACTGGAATTTCTGAAATTTGGCGATTCTTACACCCCAATGACAAAGAATTTTCATACTTTTCTCATGTTTATCATAATTACTTAAGAATTGACTATTTCTTTATTGATCATCGTTTACTTACGGATGTTATTGATTGTAAATATGATTCCATTACCATCTCGGACCTTGTACCTCTGAAGCTATCTATTAAGACAATGGATTCATCCTCAAATGCCAAATCTTGGCGGTTCAACTCTACTTTACTTCAGGATTCAGACTTTCTCAACTTTATTAAACAGCAAATTGATTTGTTTTTTTCGACAAACTCTACAGAAGAGATCTCTAGTGGAATATTATGGGATACTTTTAAAGCATTTATTTGTGGACAAATTATTTCATACTCTGCTGGAATTAGGAAATGAACTAATACTGAACTACTTACATTGGTCGATAAAATTAAAGAAATTGATAAGACTTATTCAGTGACCCCCTAGTAAAGAACTTTATAAAAAGAGAGTTGAACTTCAAATGGAGCATAGTTTGTTATTATCCTCCTCGATTGAAAATCAGTTAATTAAATCCAGAACTCAGTTTTATGTACATGGAGATAAATCTGGGAAATTATTGGCTAATCAATTGAAAACTGCTTCGGTTAAATGGCAAATCATTAAGATTCATAAACGAGATGGCACTTTGATGATTGATCATAAAGAGATAAATAAAGCCTTTCAAGATTTTTATAACTCTTTATATCAATCAGAATTTGTTGAGGATTCTTCCATAATGGATGAATTTTTAAGAAAATTGAATATCCCAAAATTAACAGCAGAAGATTGTGTATTTCTAGACGCACCTATTACGGAAATCGAAATAAAAGAGGCTATTTTTTCAATGAATTCAGGTAAAGCCCCTGGTCTGGATGGTTATACTGCGGAATTTTTTAAATCCTTTTCTTCTATATTCTCTACTTGGCTTTGTAAAATTTTTAAAGATGCATTAACTGTAGGTAAACTACCACAATATTTCTGTGATGCCTCCATTTGTCTAATTCTTAAAAAAGATAAAGATCCTACTGAATGTGCATCCTATCGGCCTATATCCTTGCTGAATACAGGTTCCAAGATTTTTACCAAAATTTTAGCCACTAGACTAGAAAATATAATACCTCAAATTATCTCTGAAGACCAGACCGGATTTATTAAAAATTGTTATTCATCCTTTAACATTAGAAAATTAATTAATATAATTTATACTCCTTCACCTAAAATACCAGAATTTGTCATTTCCTTAGATGCTGAAAAAGCGTTCGATAGGGTTGAATGGCCATATTTATTTAATACGCTGCAGAATTTTAATTTTAACCTGAAATTTATATCATGGATTAAATTAATATATTATAAACCTTTGGCTTTGGTTCTTACCAATAATCAGAGATCTCCTTTCTTTCAGTTGTCCCGTGGTACGAGGCAAGGCTGTCCTTTAAATCCTCTATTATTTGATACTGCTTTGGAACCTTTAGCCATTGCCATTCGTGAATCACCTAATATTTTTGTTATTACCCGTAAGGAAGGGACTTATAAGTTATCATTATATGCTGATGATTTGTTACTATACATATCTGACCCTGAGAGATCTATTCCTGTTATTTTATCCTTGCTTGCTCAGTTTAGTAGCTTTTCTGGCTACAAACTGAATTTTAATAAGAGTGAATTATTTCCATTAAATATGCAAGTTTCAATCTATAAACACTTACCATTTAAAGGTGTTAGAGATCATTTTACTTATTTGGGTATTAAAATTACCGAGAAACATAAGGATTTATTTAAAGTTAACTTTTTACCTTTAATTGTCCAAATCAAGCAACTTATTACCAGATGATCCCCATTATCTTTGTCATTGGTTGGTTGAATTAATGCTATTAAGATGATAGTTTTACCCAAATTTTTATATCTATTTCAAGCATTACCAATTTCTATTCCTAAATCTTTTTTTGATATTATTGACTCCAAAATATCCTTGTATGTGTGGCATTATAAAAATCCTAGATTAAGTAAAAAATATTCACAGAAGCCCAAGAAGGAAGGCGGTTTGTCTTTGCCAAACCTAAGATTTTACTACTGAGCAGTTAACATTCGCTATTTAATATTTTGGACACAAGAATTGATTATAGTACCTTGCCCACAATGGGTAAATATTGGAGTGTGAATCTGTACAAGACTTTTCATTGTTTTCTATTTTAGGATCTTCGCTTCCTTTTGCTTTATCTAAATTGAATAAACAAATAACTAATCCTATAGTTAAACATACATTATGAATATGGTTTCAATTTCGTAAATTCTTCGGCTTGAATAAGTTTATCTTATCAAGCCCTATTATATCTAACTTTTTTTTCCAGCCCTCTTTTATGGACCAAGCCTTTGTGTTATGGAAAACAAAAGGTATTACATGTTTTTGTGATCTATTTTTAGATAATAGTTTTATGTCCTTTGATCAGCTGTCCAATAAATATAATTTGCCTAAAACTCATTTTTTAGATACCTGCAAGTTAGAAATTTCTTGAATAATATGTTTCAGTCTTTTCCGAAATTATGTCCAATGGATATTACGGAAAAAAATTTAGTTCTGAATCCTTGCCAGAAGCGTTTAGTAGCCATCATTTATAACATGATCATGAAAATACAGCCAGGACTATCAGAAAAAATTAAGAAGGAATGGGAAAAAGAACTTCACTGTCTTATACCCACAGAGCAGTGGGAGAAAATTTTACAATTAGTTAATTCTTCTTCTATTTGTGCTAAACATGCCCTAATACAATTTAAGGTTATACATAGGGCTCACATGTCCAAGGATAAACTCGCTCGATTTTATTCTCATGTTAATCCAACCGGTGACAGATGTCATTCTGAAGTTGCTTCATTGACCCACATGTTTTGGTCTTGCCCCTGTTTGCAATATTATTGGAAAGATATTTTCGGTATTATTTCAACAGTTCTGAACATCAAATTGCAACTGCATCTTATTACTGCAATTTTCGGTTTACCAGTGGTGGATAATAGTTGTTTATCCCCCTCAGCCTGGTGGATGATTGCATTTGTTACATTAATGGCTAGAAGATCTATCCTATTGAACTGGAAAGAAATTAATCCTCCAACTGTATTTCAGTGGTTTTCTCAAATTATTTCTTGTTTTAGAAAAAATAAGAGTGTTGTCTTTGACCCTTCAGTTAAATTTGAAGAAACTTGGAGACCATTTATTCAACATTTTCATATGAGCTAAACTGACTTTTCCTAAACCTTACTCTTATCATCTTTAATTATTTGGATGGAGGTGCGGACTTATTGACGCTACTGTGTATATTTGATATATTGCAATGGCCCATGTTGGTTGGGTTTTTCTTCTTTTCTGTGGGTTTAATTTTTATTTTCTCCGCTTTTTGTAACCACTATGAGTTTGGGAGGTTATTATATATGGATTATTATCTATTTGTATTTATATCCTAACCTATTAATTATGTACTCTCAAGCTGTTTGTACTCAATGTTTCATTTATGTTTGTTTAAAATCAATAAAAAGATTTAAAAAGAAAGAAAGAAAGATTTCGTAACCATTTCTTTGCTCTTCTCCTTCGTACTGCCTAAACAACTCTTGCTGCTCTGCTTGACTCCCTAGGATTTCCCAGTATGCGATTTCCTAAAAGGTGGTCACTTCCAGTACTTGTTTCCGGTGCCAACAATATATCTTTGTTGATATTTACACTCTGACCTGATCGTAAAAGTAGTCAATTTTCTAATGGCAATCTGTCTTTATGTCCCCCTCTCCTTTATTGGTGGAGAGTGTATGTTAGGTGGGCAAAAATAATACATTAATGACTTTTAGACAACTCTTAATGGCTGTGGAGGCCAGGGTCTTTATGTGTATTTAAGACAGAGGTTGATACGTTCTTAATTGGTTAGGGCATGAAGTCGTAAGGGGAGAAGGCAAGAGTTTGGGGCCGAGAGGATAAATGGATCAGCCATGATGAAATGGCGGAGCAGACTTGATGGGCCGAATGGCATAATTCTGCTCCTCCATCTTGTGGTATTCAACTGCTGGGTTTTGTGTCTCCTGTAGACTATTATCTGTTGCTGCTGTCTGCAAATTTTGTAAGATATTTTCTTTTTTTCCAGCCGATCTCATTCCCCTTCGCTGGGAGCTTCAGCTTTCTCTGGCATTCAGCGATTCAACCTATCAACCTACACCCCTTCTCCGAAGCGAGGCCGGAATTCCCACTCCCCAAACAGCACTCTCAGTGATTCGCTGCTTGTATCTGAGACAGAGCCGGTCATTCCAGAGTTGTGCCTTGAGCATCTGTGGACAGAAAATGTTGTCAGCTCAAGGTCAGTGAAGAGATTTTTCTTACTGGCGGTGAGCTTTTCTTCAAGAGTCCAAAATCAATTCAGGATTGCTTTTCAGTGCCTCGCCATTTTCAGATTCAGACGAGTGTCATTGCATCCAGGTGCAATGGAGTGTGAAGCCCACAGTGTAGCAATAATGGATACAATATACAGCAATGAGTGCAGAACTATGGAAAAGTGTAAAGTGTGGTAGTGCAGACTGAGGTAGTACAAAGAGAAATGCTGAAGTGCCAGTAACAGAGAAGATAGAAATGCAGAGCCTACAAAAAGTATACACTCCCCCACCCCCCGGAAGTTTTCATGTCTCATTGTTTTACAACATTGAATCACAGTGGATTTAATTTGGATTTTTTTTTTGATGCTGATCAACAGAAAAAGACTCTTTCATGTCAAAGTGAAAACAGATCTTTGCAAAGTGATTGAAATTAATTAAAGATATAAAACGCAAAAATAATTGATTACATAAGTGTTCAGCCCCTTTATTATGACACACCATATCTTAACTGGTGCAGCCAATTGCCTTTAGAAGTCAAATAATTATTTAAATGGAGATTACCATGCGCAGTCAAGGTGTTTCAATTGATTGTAGTAAAAATACACCTGTATCTCGAAGGCCCAACTGCTGGTGAGTCAGTATCCTGGCAAAAACCACACCACGAAGACAAAAGAACACTCCAAGCAACTCTGCAAAAAGATTATTGAAAAGCACAATTCAGGAGATGGATACAAGAACATTTCCAAGTCACTTTATATCCCTTGGAGTACAGTTAAGTCAATCATCAAGTAATGGAAAGAATATGGCACAGGTGTAAATCTGCCTAGAGCAGGCCGTCCTCAAAAACTGAGTGATCATGCAAGAAGGGGACTAGTGAGGGAGGCCACCAAGAGACCTAAGACAAGTCTGGAGAGGTTACAAGCTTCAGTGGCTGAGATGGGAGAGACTGCACATGCAATAACTGTTACCTGGGTGCTCTGCCAGTTACAGCTTTATGGGAGAGTGGCAAAGAGAAAGCCAGCATTGGGGGGAAAAAAATGAAATCTGGACTAGTTTGCATGAAGGCAAGTGGGGAAACTGAAGTCAGCTGGAAGAAAGTTCTAAGGTCTGATGAAACCAAAGTTGAGCTTCTTTGCCCTTTATTCTAAAAGCTCTGTTTGGAGTAAGCCAAACACCAGATGTCATCAAAAGCACACCATCCCTATTGTGAAATATGGTGGTAGCTGCATCATACTGTGGGGATACTTCACTGCAGCAGGCCCTGGAAAGCTTATGGAGGCAGAGGGTAAAATGAATGCAGCAAAATACAGGGAAATCCTGGAGGAAAACTTGATGCAGTCTGCAAGTGAACTGTGACTTGGGAGAAGATTTGTTTTCCAGCAATACAAAGGCCCCAGCATAAAGCCAAAGCTACGCAGGAATGGCTTAAAAACAACAAAGTTAGTGTTCTGAAGTGGCCTTGTCAGATTCCAGACCAATTGAGAATTTGTGGCGGGACTTAAAAAGGGCTGTTCACTGATAATCCCCATGCAATGTGTCAGATTGCAGAGCTTGATCAGTTTTGTAAAGAAGAATAGGGAAAAGCTTGCAGTGTCCAGATTTGTCTATCCACACAGAGTCAATGCTGTAATTGCTGCCAAAGGTGTATCTGCTAAATACTGACTTGAGTAGTAATTATGCAATCAATTATTTTGTGTTTAATAACTGTAATAAATTTAGAATAATTTGGAGAAATTTGTTTTCACTTTGACACGAAAAAGTCTCTTCTGTTGATCAATGTGAAAAGAGCCAAATTAAGTTAGCTGTGATTAAGTGTAAAACAATAAAACATGAAAACTTCCAAGGGGTGGTGAATTCTTTTTATAGGCACTGTAGATAACACAGCAGCACCACCAGGAATGACATCTGAAAGAGTTGATAGGTTTAGAAATTTGAATACAGCGGGGGAGAATTTGTTCTTGAATGATCAGGCAGGTTTTTGCATTTTGTAAACAAAATGCAAATTATTTCTAATATTCAGAGACACGATTAATGGACAGTGACTTTGTGTTTAACAAGATTCTACATGTAGTGATGAGGTAAGTTACCAGCTCTAGTAGATGAGGCTGTGGGACAATTGTTGGACAAAGCTCTGGTGAACTTACTGATTTTTCTTTTGGATTACAATGGGATATCTATACTATGACCACATGTCAGTTTGCAATGTGTCTACAGTTCAAGTGGGAACATGATATTTCTGATAGTTTGTCACACCTGTAGTCCTTCACTAACTGGGCTGCCTTGCTTTTGCGCTGTGCTGTTTGCACTAGAAGTTGAAACTAAGTGTGCTTAGTTGACAAATAATAGCCAACACAAGTCATAGCTGCATTTAATAGGAGCTTTCACCTCCACAATCTGTAGATTTTATAGTTTTCTGTAACAACCTGAGCTGTTTTGTGTGGTGTACCATCAAAAGTTAAAACAGCTCACTTGTTGTCGAGCACTTGACAGACAGTGAGGTAAAATCGAATTCCCGTCAATAGGAACTGAGAGTCCAATTTGGTGCAAAGAAGTTTGTAGAAGCTCCATTGTGTCAATAAACTGGTCATCTGTTTTAGTAATGTCAGCTGAGGAATTAATGTAGATCCTACATCAGGAATGATGTCTCTGCCTGCCTTTGGTGCTTTCGGTTCTTTATATGTCCAGCTGACATACCACACAAGGAATAATTTTATCTTCTTAAGTGAATGATAGCACCTTTGAGAGTGCAGCATTACCGAGAAATAACGAGGGAGAGTTGGTTTGAATCTTTTGTACTTTAGTTTCTATAATGGGACTTAAATGCACAACCTTCTGACCATGGGGCAAAGTTGCTACTGCTAATCACTTTAGAGACAGATCTTACAATTTCCAACTCCAGTTCCGATGCACTGAGCTGCGGCCTTTTCCGCCTCCCACTCGGTCCTTGATTAAATCGGATGTCTCCAGACCGTGGATCCCACGGTCTCCAAACTGCAGATCCCGCCACCTCCAATTCTGCTTCCAATAGCCCTAATGCCTCCAGACAATGGATAACACTGTCACCAACTCTGATTCCAACAACGTCAGATGCATTAAGACTGTGAATTATGCGGCCTTTTCTACCTCTGGACCGAGACTTGAGGCCTCTCATGTTGCTGCTGTGTCCTGGCTTCGCTTCCCCCATCACTATTCCCCAATGTCGGGTCTCTCAAACTCCTCTGTCACCTGTTGGAAACTATCAGAGTGCCTCCATCGTCGTCCACCCCAATTTCCCTGAACACCCTAACACTCCCCTTTACTCTGACAACACCAATTCTCTTCCCTCGCCTGATCCTTGCCAGGTCTTCACCATTCACTTCAACCTTTCTCTCTCTGAGGCTTCACCTTTGCCCCCCCTGTGCCTGCATCACAGTGAGTTCCATGCCAGCCACAACACCGAACTCTTCTGCCACCTCTGTCTCCAAGTCCACTTCTTTGGCAAGGACTCTGAACCCTACAATGATGTTCCTTTCTCCTGTCTCCAACTCTCCTCCTCTTCTTGGACCCCCCCCCCCCCCCCCCACTCTGGATCTCTGCCTGCTCTTGATCTTTTAATCTCTAATAGCCAATGAGACATCAACCAGGTTCACTTCAGCATTCCTTTCTCCTCTGGAGATCTCCAATCCAATGACACCAACCTCATATTTCCTTTACCCCACGCGGCTCATTTCTACCTCCTACTAAAGATTCACAAACCTGACTGAGTAGGCCCATTGCTTCTGCCTGCTCCTGCCCCCATGAACTCAAGTACACAAGTATGGATTCCATTTTATCCCCCTCGTCTCAGTCCCTTGCCACTTATATCACGACACTTCACGTGCTCTCAATCTCCTCAACAGCTTTCAATTCCCCGGCCATGATTGCCTCATTTTCACCATTGATGTCCAGTCCACATACACTTCTATCCCCAATTAAGGCCTTAAAGCCATAAGGCATAAGAATAGAATTAGGCCATTTGGCCCATTGACTCTGCTCCGCCATTCAATTATGGCTTTTCCCCCTCCTTAGTCCCATTCTCCAGCCTTCTCCCCTTAACCTTTAATGCCATGTTCAATCAAGAGCCTCTCAAGCTCTGCCTTAAATACACACAATGACCTGGTCTCCACAGCCACCTGTGGTAATAAGTACCTCAAATTCACCTCCCTCTGTCTAAAGAAATTTCTTCCTATCTCTGTTTGAAATGGACACCCCTCTGTCTTGAGGCTGTGCCTCTTGTTCCAGACTCTCCCACCATGGGAATCATCCGTTCCACATCTACTCTGTCTAGGCCTTTCAACATTGGAAAGGTTTCAGTGAGATCCCCCCTCGTCCTTTAAATTCCAAGTACAGACGTAGAGCTATCAAACGTACCTCGTATGATAACCCTTTCATTCCCAGAATCATCCTTGTGAACTTCCTCTGAACTCTCTCCAATGCCAGTACATCTATTCTTATATAAGGAGCCCAAAACTGTTCACAGTACTCTAGGTGAGGCCTGACTAGTGCCTTATAAAGCCTCAGCATCACATCCCTGCTTTTGTATTCTAGACTATCTGAAATGAAAGCTAACATTGCATTTGCCTTCCTCACCATCGACTCTACCTGCAAATGAACCTTTAGGGAGTTCTGTACAAAGACTCCCAAGTCCCTTTTACATCTCATATTTTTGGATTTTCTCCCCGTTTAGAAAATAGTCTGCACACTTATTTCTTCTACCAAAGTACACGACCATGCATTCTCCATTACTGTGTTTCATTTGCCACTTTCTTGCCCATTCTCCTAATTTCTCTAACTCCTTCTGCAGCCTGCCTGTTTCCTCAACACTTCCTGCCCTTCCACTATTGCAACACAGACGACAACTGTGTTGCAGCTCTCTCAGAAGGCCACCTACACCAGATTCAGACTGCCTTCAACTGTGCATGCACGAAACTTGGACTTACCATCAATTCCAAGAAGACTGAGATCATCTGCCAACCATCACCAATTGAGACAAATTGGATAGAACCATCAATTGAACTTGGCGAAACAACCCTGGAAAACATGGACTACTTTTCGTATCGTGGAAGTCACCTCTCCTCCAATGTCGACCTTAATGACGAGATCCAACATCGTCTTAAGTGCACCGGAACAGCTTTTGGACGTCTCCGAACAAGAGTCTTTCATGATTGTGACATCTGAACAGACACCAAGATGCTAATGTACAAAGCTGTGGTAATCCCGACGCTCCTGTATGCATCAGAAACCTGGACAACATACCGACGACATCTGAAGGCACTTGAAAAGTTCCATCAACACTGTCTTCGAAACATCTTAAATATCAGCTGGGAAGATAGAAGAACCAACATCAGCATGCTATGTGAAGCAAAAACAACAAGCCTACGTCATCAAGAACCAACTCAGATGGAGCGGTCACGTTATTCGGATGAAAGAAACGTCTGCCGAAAAAGATCTTCTACTCCCAGCTTAAAGAAGGCAAGTGTAAAAGAGGCAGACAACAGAAGAGATTCAAAGACGTCTTAAAAGCCAACATGAAGAAATGTAACATCAACAATTGGGAAACCAATGCCAAGGACAGGAAACTCTGGCAAACCATCATCCGAGAAGGAACAGCAACTTTTGAAGCCAACAGATGTGCAGAATTAGAAGAAAAGAGAAGAAAATGGAAAGAGAGGCAGCAACAACCAAAGCCCGATCTGCCATCTGGAACTACCTGTGCTGAATGCGGAAGAACTTTCAAAGCCAAGATTGGACTCATAGGCCACTTGAGAGCCCACAAATAGATCCACGGAACGAAGAACATCATCCTCGACCTCGAGGGATAGCCACGATGACGACGACCTGCCCTTCCACCAGTCTTTGTATCAGCTGCAAACTTGGCAATGAAGCCATCTATTCCATCATCTAAATTATTGACATACAGCGTAAAACGAAGCCGTCCCAACACCGACCCCTGCGGAATACCACTAGTCACCGCCTCCTACCAATCACCTAATGCTCTAACCATGCCAGTACCTTTCCTGTAATACCATGGGCTCTTAACTTGGTAAGCAGCTTCATGTGTGGCCCCTTGTCAAAGGCCTTCCAAAAGTCCAAATATACAACATCCATTGCATCCCCATTATCTATCCTACTTTTAATCTGAAAGAATTCAAACAGTTTGTCAGGCACGATTCTCCCTTAAGGAATCCATGCTGGCGTTGTCCTAACTTGTCCTGTGTCACCAAGTACTCCATAACCTCAACCTTAACAATTGACTGTAACGTCTTCCCAACCACTGGGGTCAGGCTAACTGGTCTATAATTTCCTTTCTGCTGTCTTTCTCCTTTCTTCAGGGGTGGAGTGACATTTGTAATTTTCCAGTCCTCTGGCACCATGCCAGAGTCCAATGATTTTTGAAAGATCATTGCTAATGCCTCTGCTGTCTCTACTGCTACCTCTTTCAGAACCCTAGGGAGCAGTTCTTCTGGTCATCTTCTACTGGTCCTCTATCCACTCTCATCTCTCTTTTATTTTTTACATACTTGAAAAGTTTTCACTGTCAGCTTTGATACTGTTTGCTAGCTTGCCTTCATATTTCATCTTTTCCCTCCTAACGATTCTTCTAATTGCTCTCTGTAGATTTTTAAAAGCTTTCCAATCCTCTGTTTTACCACTAATTTTTGTGTCCTGTTAGGCCCTTTCTTTTGCTTTTACATTAGCTTTGACTTCCCTTGTCAGCCATGGTTGTACTATTTTGCCATTTGAATTTTTTTTTGTTTTTGAAATACATCTATCCTGCACCTTCCTCTTTTTCCCCAGAAACTCACACCATTGCTGCTCTGCTGTCATCCCTGCTAGCAGCTCCTTCCAATTTATGGTGGCCAACTCCTCTCTTATGCCACTGTAATTTCCTTTACTCCACTAAAATATTGCTACATCAGACTTTCTCCCTGTTAAATTTCAAGTTGAACTCAACCGTATTGTCATCACCGCCTCCTAAGGGTTGTTTTACCTTAAATTCCCTAATCACCTCTGGTTCATTACATAATACTCAGTCCAGTATATCTGATCCCCTAGTAGGCTCAACGACAAACTGTTTTAAAAAGCGATCTTGTGGACATTCAGCAAACTCATTCGCTTCTCTCTCGACGACAGCTCTGAGCAGCTGCTCTCCACCACCACCCTCCTCTATCTGGCAGAACTGGTCTGCATCCTCAACCATTTCTGTTTCAGCTCCTCCCACTTTCCTCAAACTCAAGGTGTAGACAATGGGCATTCATGTGGGCCCCAGTTATGCCTCTATTTTCGTTCGCAATGTGCAACAGTCCACGTTCCCAGATTTCACTGGTATTGCTCTTCAAGACTTTTTGCGCTACCTTGACAACTGCATTGGTGCTGCTTTATGCACCCATGCTGAGCTTGTCAGTTTCATCAACTTCGCCTCCAACTTCCACCCTGCCCTTAAATTCACTTGGTCCATTTCTGACACCTCCCTCCCCTTTCTCGATCTCTCTGTCTCCACCTCTGGAGACAAACTGTCTAGTGGTAAAAAAAAACCTACTGATTCCCACAGCTATCTTGTCTATTTGTCTTCCCACCCTGTAAAAGTACTATTTCCTTTTCTCATTTGCTTTCTCTCCATCACACTGTTCCAAGGATGAGTCTTTCCTATCCAGGCCTTCAGAGATGTCTTCCTCCTTCAAAGAATGGGGTTTCCCTTCCTCCACCATTAATGCTACTCTCACCAGCATCTCCTAAATTTCTCATCCCATCTTTCTGCCTCCTTAACTGGGATAGATTTCCTCTTGTCCTATCCATAAGCCTCTACATCTGCAAGACCATACCATCAAGCTTCTTGCGTTTCCCCCCCCACCACTCTCCGCTCTCTGCTGGGATCGCCCCCTCCTCGATTCCGTTGTCATTCATTCCTCTTCACTAATCTCCTTCCCAGCACTTATCCCTGCGAGTGGCCAAAGTGCTACACCTGTTCGTTCACCTCCTCCCTCACCTCCATTCAGGGCTCCAAACCAGGTGAGCCAATGCTTTACCTGTGAATCTTTTGGGGTTGTCTACTGTTTCTGGTGCTTCCACTGCAGCCTCTTCTATATTGGTGAGACCCCACGTAGATCGGGGGAATGCTTTGTCGCGCCTCTCTTCCCATCTGTGAACAGCTGAGTTTTATGGTAGCCAACTATTTAAATTCCTATCCCCCTTCCCGTGGCCTCCTCTTCTGCCACAATGTGGCCACTCTCATGATGTAAGAGCAACACCTCATTCCGTCTAGGTAGCCTCCAACCTGATGGCATGAATATCGATTTCTTCTGATGATTTCTTTTTCTCCCCTCCCCCTTCAATTCTTTACTCTGGCCTCTTACTACTTCTCCTCACCTTCCCCCTGGTGTTCATCCTCATTCCCTTTGTCCCATGATCCACTCTCCTCTCTTATCAGATTCCTTTCTTCCCAGTTCTTTATCTTTTCCACCTATCCCCTCCCAGCTTCTTCTTGCACTTCCCCTCCCCCACCTACCTGGCTTCACCTATCATCTTCTACCATGTTCTCCTTCCCCCCCCCCCACCTTCTTATCCTGACATCACCCCCCCCCCTTCCTTTCCAGTCCTGATGATAGATCTTGCCTTGAAATATTGGCTGTTTATCCATTAACCTTTGATGTTGCCTGACTTGCTGAGTTCCTCCGGCGTTTTGCTCTGGATTTTCCCCATCTGCAGATTCTCTTGTGTTTACCACTAATCACTTATACCCATTAAAGACTATTAGCTCATAGAACACAAACAAGAGAATATCTGCAGATGCTGGAAATCCGAGCAACACACACACAAAATGCTGGAGGAACTCAGCAGGCCAGGCAGCATCAATGGAAAACATTTTGGTATCGATGCTGCCTGACCTGCTGAGTTCCTCCAGCATTTTGAGTGTGTTGCTATTATCTCATAGGTGTTGTTCTGGGGTTACTCTGAGGAATGTGCAAGTTCCTCAGTAACAAGTAGCCACATTTAAGTCATCTGTGTGTGTGTGTGTGCGCCTCCTCCTTTGTTGCTTTTAAGTAGTTTTCTTTTTCTCTGTAACGTTTTTGGTGAGCTGTATACGTGGAATTTGTTATATCTATGAGCCAAAAACATAGCTTCCGTAATGTTTTCAATCTTCATTTAGGAGTTTTAGCTCAATATCAGAAAGGAGGCAGATATTTTGTGACTGTTTAAAAGGATTGCAAGCACACATTTGTAATTCAGTTATAAAACATTGCTATATCCTGAAATGAGTGTTTGACTGAATTATGCAAAGTCAGAGCAGAGAGTGGGGAGAAGCATGCTTTCAGTTAATTTTCTCCTGTTAAACATCTGACTGTCACATGTTGGAGAACCTAATTTGCTAATGAAAGAAAGGGGTCATGTAGTGCTTTGATGGATGATCCAAATAGCAAAAGAAGATATGGTTGTTTCCATGAAAATGGTAACATTGATGTGGATGCATTATGTTAATATATCTCAAGCACGTTCTGGGGTTTGTAGATCATTTAGATTTCATTTGAGGTTTTAATTTTGAATCCCAACAGTTCTGACTCTCAACTTTTCATCAGCCCTTTAATTTTCTCTGCAGACTTGATAAAAACATTTCACTGAGGAAACCACTTTTGAAATGCTCAGTAGCATTGATTTTTTGGTTTAGTAAGCCAGCCAGTCCTGCTTTTGATTTGAGATTGGTGCCGAGTGGGATTATGTTAGTCTCTGCAGGAGTGAAAGTCACCTCACGTTCTCCTATATTAGCTTCTCGTATTTCCTAACAACAGCAAAGAAGACCATTTGGCCCATCGAGTCCATTCTGGCTGGCTCCCATCAGAATCCCATTAACTCCATTCCCCAGCTTATTTCCCTGTAATATTTGTTGACATGCATGCTTATGAATTCTCCAAGCCGTCCCCCTCCCTGTCTTCCTTCCACTTGCCTACACTGTGGATATTTGATAGGAACCGTTTAACACGCTAACCAGCAGGTTTTTGGAATTTGGGAAGAAATTGAAGCACCAGAGGGAAACCTACGCAATCATGAGAAGAGCATGTAAACTCCACAGAGGCTGCGTCACAGGGTGTGATCCAGCCTGCTTTGTGGGAGCTGTGAAGCCGCAGGACTTCTTGCTTTGCCTCTGTACCTCCATTCCATTTGGTCACATCTGATGTTGAAGTCAATCTATTTTCCTGCCTTTTGGTATAGGAAGATCTCAGCGTTGCTTTACTTCCACGTGGGGCTGGTGGTATATGTTTATTTTTGGTGTGAATAGTTGAAAGTAAGTTAAAGGCACTTCTGTGAAAGTGGTGCAGTGTTAATCACAACCATAGTACTGAAAAGTAATCCTCCCATCTGGAGTAAATATTAAGGATTTGATTCTGGAGTCAAATCAGCAGCACATATATTAAATCTAACCACATTTATTTGATGAGCTGTTGATTATTTGAGGCTAATTCATGTCTGAACGCAGCTTGAGCGTTCGTTACCTTTGATGACTTTAGGCGTGGTGGATGAATAAATAGGCTTGAGTGCTCCCAAATTCTTCTCAAGTGTCCTTGCCCAAGCACATGCATCAAAGTTGGGGAAAAGACACATTGGCTCCACTGTCGAACCTTGTGGTGTCTGAAAAATTATGCACAAGCTTGACGAATAATAATTTAGAGAGGTGGTACAAAGCTTATGGTATTATTAAGAGCCTCGAGAGAGAGAGGAGAGAAAATTGAAAGAAAGGGGATAACGTGATACACTGCTTCAGACAGAAGATGTGTACTGTATAAATCAAGGCTAAAAGTTAATGATAGTTTAATAAATTAAGTCTACAAGGCATGGATTGGACCTACTTTAATACTAAAATTTGCCCCACAAATACATTTTGTCGTTCATTTAGGTTATGTCCATTTATCTGAATTCCATTTTCCTGCAAAACAAACAAATGCACACACACGCACACACACCTGGAGTAACTCAGTAAATCAGGCAGCTTCTGTGGAGAAGAATAGATAGTTGATGTTTCTGGCCAAGTTCTGATGGGAGGTCTTGGCCCTAAACGTTAACTGTTTATTCACTTCCATAGATTCTGCCTGACTTGCTGAGTTCCTCCAGCATTCTGTGTGTGTTGCATCGGCAGTATTTCTTATGTTTCTGTTTTCCTGCCTTGGTTAAATAGTCTCATATTGATATTTAAACATGTTTGTAAAATAATTAGTGATAAAGGTTTTTGGGTGAAAATTTCATTGGAATGTAAGGCAATAACCTCAATAACAACACCAGGTAATGCCTTACATGATATTTGTGTTAATTTCTGCTTTCACAGGGAAAAGAATTCTCAGGCCACAAAAGTATTTATTACCAGTGATCTCTGCGGTCAGAAATTCTTGTGTTACTTGGTGGAGTCTCGCCATCAGCTACGGTGAGTGTATTCACTGATATGCTGGTCAAAATGACAAGACCTTGGTATTCTGGTTAATCTCCTGGATGACTAAAGAAGTAATTTATATGAAAGAACAACCTTGAAGTAAAATACTGAAGATCTCAAATCATTCAGGGAGCCGTCTGTGATAAGGGGAGCAGAATTACTTTTCCGGGTTGACGATCTCTGATTAGTTGTGATGAAAGGTCATTGAACTGAAATGTTAGCTTTCTCTGTCTCTGCAGATCTGAATCAGAATTAGGTTTAGTATCACTGGCATACCCACGTCGCGAAACTTGTTGTTATGCAGCAGCAGTGCATTGCAATACACAATAAAAACTGTAAATTAAAGTTAAATTCGCTAAATACTGCAAAAAGAGGTTTTTAAAAAGGGTAGTGAGGTAGGATTCATGGGTTCAATGTCCATTCAGAAATGTCATGGCAGAGAGGAAGAAGCTATTCCTGAATCGTTGAATGTCTGCTTTCAGGCTCCTGTATCTCCTCCCTGATGATACCAATGAGAAGAGGGCATGTCCTGGGTGGTGGGGGTCCTTAATGATGAATGCCATCTTTTTGAGGCATCGCTCCTTGAAGATGTCTTGGATGCTTGGAAGCCCAGTGCCCATGATGGAGCTGACTGAGTTTACAATTTTCTATAGCTTATTTCGATCCAGTGCACCCCTCCCACATCAGACGGCGATGCAGCCAGTTAGAATGCTCTCCACCGTACATCTGTAGAAATTTGCGAGTGTCTTTGGTGACATACTAGATCTCCTCAAACTCTTAATGAAATACAGCCACAGTCCTGCCTTCTTGTAACAGCATCGATACGTTGGGCCCTGGATAGATCCTCAGAGATGTTGACACCCAGGATCTTGAAGTTGTTTCCACTTCTGATCCCTCGCTGAGGGGATGTGTGTTCCCTCATCTTACCCTTTCTGAAGTCCACAATCAATTCTTTGGTCTTGCTGATATTGAGTGCAAGGTCGTTGCTGCAACGCCACTCAACCGGCTGGTCTGTCTCGTTCCTGTATGCCTTCTGAAATTCTGCCAACAATAGTTGTGTCATCAGCAAATTTATACACGACACTTGTGCTGTGCCTAGCCACACAGTCATGGGTGTAGAGCGATCAGAGCAGTGGGCTAAGTAAAATGCTGCTGGATTTGCTGAATATTCACATTTTTATATCAAACCATAATTAAGCAGCTACCATGTGTTTTGTATAATTTAATTTTGGGATTTGAATAAATGACGACGTGCACTGTACTTCTGTTGCTGAGTGATTATGGCATAATTTATATCTTTATCGAATCTTAAAATGAACATTATTGGTATATTTATTCAACAACTGTGTAAGTGCATAATCTCCAATCATTACCTTCTCTTCAGTGACTCTTATGACTGATGTGCAGAGTTGTTGAGTGAAACTACCAAAAAGTATCAATGGAAGAAGCTTGTTGTAGGAGATCTACTGGCACATCCGTGATCCTTCCATGGGTCACCTATTATAACTGAAAATTTGATGTGATTTAAATATTGTATGGTTTCAATTTTTATGTTTGCTGTATTGCTTTCCCACTTAAAACACTGGGCCAGGCACCTGATTGCTTGTTCACTATTCGGAAACGTTGGTTGCCTGGCAACCTTTAGACTGACGTATCTGCTTAAATCCTCAATAGGTGTGTGAAATTTGAAGAGAGCAATGACATGACTCAGTTGATTTTTGGAACTGTGACTGTCATACAAGCAAAGGACGCTGCCCCTCTGGAGGTGAGCTGCGAATTAAGCCTTGCTGCATTCCATACAGAATGTGCAACGTATGCAACATTATTGCAGATGTGATGGGTAATCATAGTTCCATTGACAGTGTTTTCTCCAAATGTTCCTTTGAAAGGGATTAGCGTTACAATCCCCACCATTTACAGGAATTTTGTTTATGAGTGAGTCATCCAGTCATCCATCCAGAATAGTTGGAATCTCTCTCCAGCTATCTTGTATCTTTTCCCTCTGCACTGTAGTATGGAGTATGCATAAGAATTTAAATGTAACCATTTTGGAATGGTATTTATCTGAGGATGGATGTTCTTATCCACGAGAGATTCCAGAGGAGGCTCATCAAGATGATCCCAGGAATGAAAGATTTAACATAAGAGGAGCATTTGATGTTTCTGGGCCTATACTCACTCGATAAAGTTCAGAAGGACAAGAGGGGGAGCTCTTTGAAGCATAACAGACACTGATAAGGCCTGAACAGTGTAGATGAGGAGAGGATGTTTTCATTAGTAGGGGAATCTAGGATCTGAGGGCAGAGCTCCAAAAATAAAGGGGTGTCTGCTTAAAACTGAGATGCGGAGGAGTTTCTTCATCCGGAGGGTGAGGGTGGGAAGAAAAGATCAGCCACAGCAGAGCAGACTCAATGGGCTGAATGGCCTAATTCTGCTCCTACATGTAACATAGAATTAGACAGGCCATTTGCCCATAATCTACATGCCACTTTATGCTAAATGTCCTCTTCCTATGCATCATCCATATCCCGCCATTCCCCATATGTTCATGTGTCCGTTAAAAAACCTCTTAAACTTGACTTTGTAACTCATTCCAGGCACCTACCACACTTTGTGAATGAAATTATGCCCCTCTTGCCACCCTTAAACTCTACCCCCCAACCTGAAAAGCATGTTCTCTGGTTTTTGACATTTCTACCCTGGGGAATAGATTCTGACTATTTATTCTATCTATGCCTCTCATAATTTAAAAAATCTCCATCAGGTCTTCCCTCAGCTTCCAATGCTCTGAAGAGAACAATCCAAGTTTTCCCGACTTTTCCTTATAGCTTGTAGTCTTTCCTTATAATCCAGGCAGCATCCTGGTAAACCTACATCCTTTCCACAGACTCTGTATCTTTCCTACACACAGTACCCCCAAGTACCACAGTACCACAGTACCCCCAAGTGCAGCCTCCAACATGGCTTCCTACTATCTTTTGATCCAATAGTCTTTTTGCATAGAGAAAGGCCACAAGAGGATTCAATTTTCAGAGCAATCACATGAATCCCTCTCCCCCACTGATTTCCTTTTCACCCATTTTCCGTCACATGCCCTTTAGTATAGTGTACACCACCTACGCTAGGGGCATGGGTGGAAGCTCGAGCACCAAGGGGAGACACACACAGTTGCAAAAGACCATGTAAACTTCATGCATTGATTAATGAGTACTGAGGGGGCTGTGCTCCTGTTGCAACTCCTTCTTGCTAATATCCCTCACTGCACTTATACTGAAGCACGCTTTACAAGCTGAAACTCTGCTATTAACTCGACTAGAGGAGATTCCTTTCTTTAATCTTGTATAATTTTAAAACCACACAGTCTTTTACTAATCTATCAAGTGCCATTAGAGGCACATTAGAAAGTGAAAGCTATAGGACTTCCATCTTATGAACACCAAAGAATATCACTTCATATTCTACTTGGATAACCTACAACCCAATAGAATGAACACTATACATTTAAATTCTGGGTAACTCAACCTCGTATGGTCCTTTCTCACTCCTTCTTGTCCACCCAAGTCCAGTCTTCCTTTGTTTACCTTTTTCATTCCCCCACCCCCCCCAATTGCCTAGATTCATTGTCTTCCTCCGTTGGGTTCCCAACCGCCTGTTATCCTCCCTTATCAGTTCCACTTCCAACTTCTATTTGTAAAGTGCCCCCTCTCCTTCTCCCACCTGATTCCATCTGCTTAACTCTTCATTTTGATTCCACCTATCACTCCTCCAGCCACTGTCTCTACATTGCCACCTACCCCTTCCCACTGATCCCATCTGCCCATCAGCCTCCCTCCCCATTTGGTTCTAACAGTTACCTGTCTCACTCCTCCCTCCATTCTCTTTTTCTGGCTGTCATCCCTCTCTACGCTCAGTTGTGATGCAGAGTCTTGACCTGAACCACTGCTTCACCTCCACATGTGCTGTTGACCCGCTAAGTTCTTCCGGCAGACTGTTGTTTGCTTCGTTATTTGTTGCTGGTGGTTTGGACTGTCATACTTACTGAACAAAGTGATTTTTAAAAAATAAATAATTAAAGCTGCAGATGATTTGTGGATGGTGACAAAACCTCCATGAAAAAAATAACATTGTCATTGTCAGACAAGAATCCCTAGACCATGGTAGCCAAACAAGAAGCACCGGGAGGTCACTGAACGACTTAAATCTTTCTTTGAAAGCATAAGAACAAGGAGCAAAATAGTGGAATGAGCATCTCACCTACCGTGCTACAGCACCCTCCGCCCAATCTGGCATCACCTCTAACAGAGAATCAGCCACCTTACCACTCAGAGAATTGGTGGAGAAGAGTTTGCCTAAAAAGAAGATGATTCTGCAATAAAGAAAATGGATTTAAATATTGAGAATCATTACCTGAAATGAAATGGGTAACAGAACTTGTGACCACAGTAAATATTAAATGTAGTTAGAAAGTGGTTGTAGGCAAGATGAATTATTTTGTTGACATTGTTGAAGTGACTTGATTTATTGCGGAATCTGAGAACATTTAGACAACAACCTATTTTTTTTTTACACTGACCGTTTCAGATTTTCTGCCTGTCTATCCATTGACAGAGCAGCTAATATAGTCAGCATCTAAAAAGCAGTGAAATAAAACTGCAGACGCTGGAAGTCTGTGATCACAAACAGTGGATGCAGTGCTGGTCTCAGGTTACCGTTGTGAACAGCTCTCCATTACTACCCTCTGACATTGTTCACAAAGCCAATTTTGTGTGCAATTTGCAAGCTGATCCTGAAACCCGTGTAACCTTAACCTTCCATCCTTGCAGGACCTTGGCAAAAGATTTATTATGGTCCATATAGACAGTGTCTACCATTCTGCCGTCATTATATCTCTTGGCAACCTCTTCAAAAAATGCAATAAATTTGTGAACATCGTTTACCATGTTCAAAGCAATGCTGACTATAGCTTGTATGTCTTTGCCTTCCTGTCAATAATAAGTGTTAAGATGGCACTTGAAGCTGTTACTTCCCGATCTCAAGTTTATGTTTATGTGGAGAAGTGTAATGCCATTCTTGACTTGTTAGGAAACTTGTAACCATGAATTTTTTTACAAAAATAGATTCACTTAAACAAAATGCAAGTATTAAGTATGCATCTTCAAACTGTTTTAATGTTGTTTTCATTTTGTGTTATAAACAGAGTATCGAGACGATGGTAGTCCTGGAAAGCAGTGGCAATCTGGTGCTGTACACTGGTGTTATTCGGGTATGTTTTTGCAATGGTTTTACATTGTAATGCATGCTCGTGACATTTCCTGAAGTATTTATGGCAATTTAGATTGGTGTTTGAATTTGGACGCAATCTTTTGTGATAACTTGTGTCAAATCTGTGCAAGAAATAAATATTTGCCTTGTTAGTAGTAGGGAGAGTAACTCCTGAGATAATAAGCAGGATTAGAGCTTTTAAAACATCTGCAGTGACCTCAATATGTTCCATGGCATGGGAGCATAGTGCCATACCAAACAGTGATGCAGCCAGTCAGAATGCTCGCCATGGTACATTTGTAGAAGTATTTGAGTGTTTTAGTAGACAAACCAAATCTCAAACTCCTAACGTAATCTAGCCACCATCTTGTCTTCCTGATAGCTGCATCAATATGTTGCATTCCAGGCTAGGTCCTCAGAGATATTGACACACCCAGGAACTTGAAATTGCTCACTCTCTCCACTTCTGATCCCTCTATGAGGATTGGTATGTGTTTCCTCGTTTTACCCTTCCTGAAATCCACAATCAGCTCTTTGGTCTTGCTAACATTGAATGCACAAGCTTAATATTGATGGAGAAAGGTAATGGAGAAACTGGGGAAGCATTTAGCGACCAACTTCACTGAATCCTTGGAAGAAGTAAGAGATCAGGTAAAGCTGCTATAAGCAACTGACATTACTGCAGAATTCTGTAAAGCCTTTGCTGGAGTACTACAGAATAGATCAGTGTCAGGATAGCAGCCCGTCTCCATGGTAAAAGTCAGATACAGCTGCTTGGAATGGCAGAATGCAAGAAGTGAAGTTCTACAAAAATCACTGCTGGGGCCATGATTGTTCACAGCTTAAAGTAACAGACAAGCTTTTAGTATGGTAAACACCTTTGCTAAATTTGTGGTTGGCACTAAGTAAGAGTGATTTGGGAATGTCGCAGCAAAAACTAATCCAAAATCAAAACAATCGCCACTAGCCTGCAACCGCCGTGAGGGTGTTATACTTGTATGACGCACCCTCAGCTCCAATGAAATGATTGTTCCAAGAGTCGAATTCCTTATTTCAATCCTTCATTAGCAATTAGTAAACATACAATTAAGCTTTATTTAGTGATATTAAGTGGTCAGCAAAGATATGACCTCCACCGGTCCTGAGGTACAAACTGCTTCATAGTAAGCACAAATATGTAACTTATTCCCTTCGCTTTTACTACACCCCGAGTTACCAAAATAAATATAATAAACAAGCAACACAGAATACAAAGCAAATTGAGAACAGATACAGGGCACCTTCAGGGAAGGAGTCGGTAAGGTTGGATTTGATCTCATCAGTACTGAGGACATGTGTCTCTGTAAGTATGGTTTTATTTGTATATATATACACTTGTGCATATGACAACAAACTCAACTATTGGCTGTTGACTATTATTTCTCATAATGGACAAATGAATTAGATTTAAGAGTCAGTGAAACTTGTTTGGAGTAGTTTTCCCTTCTTAAGTATTTCAGGACTTGGGCTCTTTCTGTAAAGCAATGTTAATGTGCACCCTGTAATTAGTTCACTTTATTGCAGACATTTTGTCTTCCTCGCCAAGTTTCTTGCTGTTTGAATTTTCAATTTGTGGAACACCTGTTTATAAATTATTGTGATTGTTTTAGGTGTGCGTTTCTATTTCTTTTTAAAGGTTGGAAAAGTGTTTATTGCTGGACTTCCAGCTCCTTCATTATCAGTGTCCAACCCGATGCCACGACCTAGCACTCCACTGGGCAGTGTTAGTACTCCAGCTAGACCTTCAAGCAGGCATCCTGGTGCACTGGATGAGGTAGGAAGCAATGCCATTTTATTCACTAAATATAGGTTAGTGGAGCTGTCCTTCGATGTATCAATCCAGGAGGAATTCCATTACAGAAAATGGTAATATTTTCTTGCTTAGGGAGCAGTTTGCACTGTCCAGTTTGCAATTCACATATTCCAAACGTGTAGCAATGGCTTTTTACTGTTTATACCATGTTTTTCAATTTCCTCACTAGGACAGACTCCTTTCCACTTCCTTTTATTGGCTTCACCTAAATAATGGTGTTTTCGGTGTTCACCTTCAGGGTGGAGGAGCAACAACACATCCTAGGTATCTTCTAACCTGATGGCATAAATATCAATTTCTTCCGGTTTAAAAAGATATTCCCTCCTCCCTTCCCTCTTCCTCTAGTCCCCAATTTGACTTCTTAACTCTTCTCACCTGCTTGTCACCTCCCCCTGGGTCCCCTCTTCCTTCCCTTTCTCCTATGGTCCACTCTCCTCTCCTATCGGATTCCTTCCTCTCCAGCCCTTTATCTTTCCTACCTTCCTGGCTTTATCTATCACCTTCCAGCTATATTCTGTCGTTTTTGCCCTCCTTTCTGATCCTGAAGAAGGGTCTGGGCCTGAAACGTCGACTGTTTATTTACTTCCATAGATGCTGCCTGACCTATTGAGAGTTCCTCCAGCATTTTGTGTATGTTGCTCTGGATTCCCAGCACCTGTAGACTTCCTTGCATTTTCTATTTCATGATTTTTAATGAGGTAGTATTTTTTATAATATCATATGCAGCCATCACTCCCAGCAGAAACTGTGGACTGTACCTCTAGATGGATGAAACCAAATTTGCTTCAGAGTGCTAGAGGATTGGGAAACTATACAATAACCTCCAGTGTAATACTGACTTTTTTTTATATTGATGGTACTTTGATTTTAAAATCTGCATAATATTGGCTTTTGTCACTTTAATAGTAAAATTTTTAAAAAAGCTCTGTTGATATTTCAAAGGCTGCATTTTACTGTAGTCATATTTTAGAATTGGACTGTTTCTGGCTGGAGTGTAATTATTCAGAATACTTGAAGCAAAATACTTTCCTTTGAGGTGTGTTGAGTATTTTACAATCTAATGTTTAAGGCAAGCAGAGTTATGTGAGGAAATAATTGTTACCCGGCGTAATCTAGAACAGGCTGGAAATATTTAGTGGATCAGGGAACAGGTTTTGAGGAAAGAGTTAATGTTTCAGTTCGGTGACCAGGTGTTGTGATGATAAGTCATCGAGTTGTGATGTTAACTCTGTTACCCTCTCCGCAGGTATTGCCGAAGCTGCCGAGTTCTATCCGATGACTATATAGCCAATATAGCATATTTGGCTATTTTTATTTCAGATGTCCTGTATTTTGATTTTGAGTTATTATCAATTGGTGTTTGGTGTTTTATTTTAAGACTGTGTGGCCTTCTCCAGTCCCAGAGCTGAGTGATTCCAGTAAGATCCAGGACTCGACCTACATGGACGATTGCACTTTCCACCAGGTGGGAACGTATGTTCACTCTCTTCGGGATCCTGTCCAGAACAGAGTTACCCTGGTAAGTTCGTGCTATGAGCTTGCTTTGTTGGAAGCACTATCATCTGGAATTTCTGGGGTGTCTGCAATGTTTGTGAGGCATGGCCCTGCTTAGTATTTTCTAATAAATCAGTGATATTGTGCAGCTACACTGGATAAGAATTGGTTCCCATTGGCACAGGACATTGGTTGTTGGAGCCCTTATTCACTCATAACAATGTGGTTTTACATTGGAGCAGTCTGCCTGGAATGACTGGGCAGGTGAAAATTGCACTTTAAGTAAAGGAGACCTATTTTTCCTTTAGAGAATGTTGAAAGAAGCATTATAAAATGCTCCTCATTTCCACTGAAGCAATTTACAGCCAATACAATACTATTTTTGAGGTGTTGAAACCTGGCATGCAGACGTTGTTGTTATGTGTTGAGCTATACAATGAATAGATAGATAGATAGATAGATAGATACTTTATTCATCCCCATGGGGAAATTCAGCATTTTTTCCAATGTCCCGTACACTTGTTGTAGCAAAAACTCATTACATACAATACAATACTTAACTCATAATAATATGATATGCATCTAAATCACTAGCTCAAAAAGCATTAATAATAGCTTTAAAAAGTTCTTAAGTCCTGGCAGTTGAATTGTAAAGCCTAATGGCATTGGGGAGTATTGACCTCTTCATCCTGTCTGAGGAGCATTGCATCGACAGTAACCTGTCGCTGAAACTGCTTCTCTGTCTCTGGATGGTGCTATGTAGAGGATGTTCAGGGTTTTCCATAATTGACCGTAGCCTACTCAGCGCCCTTCGCTCAGCTACCGATGTTAAACTCTCCAGTAATATATAAGTAATTTTAGTGAAGTGGGAGTAATTTCCCAGCTGTTCGTCAAAACATTGCATTCAGATCTCTTAAGTGCTGAAGCGACCCACAAAATTGAATTGAATTGACTTTATTACTTACATCCTTCACATACACAATGAATAAAAATCTTTATGTCTCAGTCTAAATGTGCAATTAATAGTTTGTAATAAATAGTATGTAGGACAGGACAGTCAATGCAACATAGAAGTACAATTGTATCAGCATCAATTATTCAGTCTGATGGCCTGGTGGAAGAAGCTGTCCCAGAGCCTGTTGGTCCTGGCTTTTATGCTGCGGTACCATTTCCCGGATGGTAGCAGCTGGAACAGTTTGTGGTTGGGTTGACTCGGGTCCCCAATGATCCTTCAGGCCCTTTTTACACACCTGTCTTTGTAAATATCCTGAATAGTGGGAAGTACACATCTACAGATGTGCTGGGCTGTCCGCACCACTCTCTGCAGGGTCCTACGATTGAGGGAAGTACAGTTCCCATACCAGGCAGTGATGCAGCCAGTCAGGATGCTCTCAACTGTGGCCTTATAGAAAGTTCTTAGGATTTGGGGACCCACACCAAACTTCTTCAACCGTCTGAGGTGAAACAGACACTGTTGTGCTTTTTTCACCACACATCCGGTACGTACAGACCACGTGAGATCCTCGGTGATGTGTTTGCCGAGGAACTTAATGCTGTTCACCCTCTCAACTCCATTGATGTCAATAGGGGCTAGCCTGTCTCCTTTCCTCTTGTAATCTACAACCAGCTCTTTTGTTTTTGTGACAGTGAGGGAGTAGTTGTTTTCTTGACACCACTGTGTCAGGGTGATGACTTCTTCTCTGAAGACTGCCTTGTTATGATGCCTGTGTGAGTCTTGCCCTTGCCCTGGCTACTCTGCTTACCAGCCTTCCTAAGGTTGGCTGATATGTCACATAATGGTCATGTAGGACTTTTAAACTGGCTATTAAATGAATTTTCATTTATAAATGGAACCTTGCCTGCATCTTCACTCAATGACAGTAAGTATCTTGTTTCCTTTCTCTTCAGGAAATGAGTAATGGTAATTTAATTCGGATCTCGATGCCAGAAATAACAAACTCTCAGCTGGGTAAGTGGAAGAAAATCATGACATTCTGCAACATATTTAAATACAATTAAGTGTAAAATTCACAAAGATCTTTAATTATGCTTGATGAATTAAGTATGGTCACGGGCATTTCTTTTCATTGCAGAAGGGATGATTGTAAGCAGATTCTTTGTTTTTGTTTAACTTTTAATAGTGAAGAAGTGCTTGCAAGCTATAAAGTACATCCTCCCGAGAGAGATTGCGGTACAGGTTTTGATTAAGTGGTACAACACTTACAATGCTCCTGGAGGTCCAAACTATCATTCAGAGTGGAATCTATTTGTGACCTGCCTCATGAATATGATGGGCTACAGCACAGACAGACTGGCATGGACACGCAATGTAAGTTATCCTTGGCAATGCAAACAGGTTTCATATTGTAGGGAGAAGTGGGAAAAGTTTTTAAAAAAGCATGATTTGATGATTGATATTGCTACAGTTACAGAAAGTTATTAAAAAATGCTTCCAAGATGCAGCAAGCTTGCTTTGAATCATTGTGTGTTTGGGGAATCTGAACTGATACACTTTATAAGTGCTATAAAACATTTTGGTCTACAACAGGGGTAGGCAACCTTAAGCACAAATAATTTTCTAGCATGCGTTATTCATTAATTTGAGACAAAACATAACTAGTTGTATTTAAATGGATAATTCCCATATTTCAAGTTTATTATGGCATTTATCTGGCCCACCGTCTGCTCATTAATACGCAATCCGGCCCACAGAGGCAAAAAGGTTGCCGACCCCTGGTCTACAATATACTTTCAAAGTTCAACAAAAAGAATTTTAAGACTTGTCGAGGGAGACCTCTTTGAAGTATGTATTCCTGAAGGAGACAGTCCCCTTTTGCTAAATTGCTTCCATTCTACACTCTTTATTGCAGAATGGAGACTTTCAATATATATTCTTTGATTTATGGTGGAACTTTTTATTCTCGAAATTAAAGAAAGCAATTGAATGGTATTGCATGCACATCTCTGATGGAATGATTTTGCAAAAATATTATATATACCTTAACTCACAGTGGTTTTATATTCCAGGAACCAGTGAGCAAGAATATGTAAATCGTAAATCCCTTTATACACTTCTGTTAGAGTGTAATAGCTCTGGTTGCATTCCAGAGCTCAACAATTTCAGTCTTTAAAAACAATCTAAGTACTTAAAGCTATACAAACACAAAAGAGTCTGAACTATAATTTCATTTGTTAAATTAAGATAATTAAATATACATGAACACCCCTTTAGATATTTAAGATTGTGAAGGTGAAGACATGAGATGCCAAAAGCTGGGATCTCAAGCGAAAAAAAAGGCCAACTGCTAGAGGACTTAGGAGGTTGAGCAGAATCTGTGGGGTGGGAAATAATTGTTGAGAGCCTGCATTGGTGCAGCAGTTTGTTCTTTGATGTAGATCCTGAGAGCCTTAACAGGGAGATAACATTATCTTGTGGAAGAATCTTTAATTTGAGGTCACCTAGGCAAGATAAGGGAGAAAAATATGGCTTTTTTTCTCAGCAGTCATGAGACCTTTGAACACCTGTTGGTAAAGGGTGATAGAAGCAGAATCTTCTTTGAAGCAAGATTCTTGGTATGCAAAGCGTTGAAAGGTCACAAGTTGTTGAGAAGGTGGAGTTGATTTTATAGTTAGATTAGCAATATATAGAGGAGCGGCCTTGAGGGACTGAGTGGCCTACTCATGTTCCTAATCTGCGCTGGCTTTGCCGTTTGAGTTGGTGGCAGGGAAAGTAAGTGGCAGGATTGGTAGTGGTGTTTGGTTGATGGTGGTGCTGGAGAATTTGATTGAAAGAGTGATGTGGAAGGAAAGGCTTTTTCCTTACGATTGTTCCTGCATGACTGATTTATAAGGTTTAAAGGTTTCAATGAGCTTGTAAGCCACCAATTTTCTATCATGAGGCAGCAGCTAATGTTGTAGTTTGTTGAGATTGTCATCTTGATAGACTGGGGTCTCCTCTGTCCATGAGGCTGCAGTGCTTTGTGTCTGTGAACTTTGCTCTGATTTACCCCACTATTATGATGAACTGAATACCGAGGCTTTGGATCTACTGGCAGCTCCGGGGATTTGGATCTATGGAATCAATTTGGTTCGGAATACAGTCGGCCCTCCTTATCCGCGAATTCCGCATGCGCGAATTCGACCAACCGCGAATCACGAAAACCCGGAAGTGCTCTTCCAGCACTTGTTCGAGCATGTACACTTTTTTTTCTTGTCATTATTCCCTAAACAATGCAGTATAACAACTATTTTACATAGCATTTACATTGTATTAGGTATTGTAAGTAATCTAGAGATGATCTAAAGTATACAGGAGGATGTGCGTAGGTTATCGTGGATTGGTATCAAAAAAATCAGAAGTTCTCTTACTAAGTAAGTCGGAACAGGTACATCTGGTATTATTTAGCGTCAGTTAGTTAAACGTTTGTCTTAGTATATAGTATATATTTTACCTTTCCATGCATATAAAACACTCAAGAGCGTATGTTTCAGTGCCGAGTTTGATCCAGTGGCAGATCGCTCCCAAGTGCGCTCTCCACTGTGCTGGGTTGATGTGGAGGATCAAAAATCAAAAACCCAAAACCCAATAATTAAACCACTGCGTTGCTTAGTAATAATTGTAACTTTTATCGGGGCAGAGCCTTTCTCACTTTATCCTTTAAAATTGTTCTGATCGTTGACCGACATAGCCTAATGCTTTTCCAGTGACCGATGGCGTTTCACCTCTTTCCGATCGCTTTATTATTTCCACCTTATTTTCAATCGTGATCGTGATTATTTTTGTGAAGAGAAACACTGCGGATTCAGAGCTCAACCGTCAGGTCCTAATGTCCACCGCACTGTGACAGGTTAAATAAGGTCTGGGGTTCCGCTGGGTCCTAAGGTCCACCTCATTGAGCCAGGTTGAATAAGGGACTTGAGCATCCGCGTTTTTTGGTATCCGCGAGGGGTCCCTGAACCAATCCCCTGCAGATAAGGAGGGCCGACTGTTGTTGTTGCTGCTCGCTTCTGTTGTTTTGCATGATTTGTTTTTTTTTCCTTTCTCTCTGCGCATTGTGGGTCAGTCTTTATTTTTTCATTGGGTTCTTTCGGGTTCCTTGCGTTGCGGCTGCCTGTAGGTAGACAAATCTCAAGATTGTATAATTTATACTGTTTTTGATAATAAGCATACTTTGAACTTTTGCTTTCTCAAGTGGTAGAATGTCTGTCGTAGTCTTTTTGTGGTGAGCTGTTTCTTATCAGTGGTGTTGCTGATTTTGTTTCTGCCTTCTCCTTTTGTGACTTTTGTTATTCAAGCTGTAACCGATCTCATTTGTGAATTCTTCGCCATGTGATGCATTGTCCTGATACACATCATCAAATCCAGCTTCACGTTCCAACTTGACAATGTTTTCTTGGAGGTCTTTCAGGCTTGTAAACCTCTTAGGGAGGTTTGCACACATTCTGATTGTTTCCTCTATATTACATAGGTTGCGTAATTCCAAGAGGTATTGATGTAGACTTTGGCTATCTTGATCATTTCTCTCTTCCAAATTTTCTGTGTTTGTTATTGCTCAGCTCCAAAGAAGAGTGGCTTGTTGTGCATTGCCGGTTCTAAGCTTTGTTAGCACCGTGATCATCGAGTCTTAACAATTAAATTGTGGCATGGTGCTCAAACCCTGTTGAACGTTGTCAGCCATCTCTTCCGTGTTGATGGAAGAGTCTGGAGCTGCTTGAATCTGAAGCAAGAAACAAACATCTGGAAGAACTCAGCTCGTCAACCACCAGCTGTGTAGGAAAAGGATGTTTTGGATCAAAATCCTGCATCAGTTCCAAAAGGATGTTTTGGAACAAAAGCATGTGTTGTGATGTGTCATGTCGTCATGTGTCTCGATGCAAGGTTTCAATCTTAAACATCAACAATTCTTCCCCCCGCCTCTCCACAGATGCTGCTCAACCTGCTGAGTTCCTCCAGCAGAATATTTGTTGCTCATGTCCTCGGTGTTAAGTGGATGTCTAAGTATATCGTTGACAGAGTTTGTTTTCTTCAAAGAACATTGGACACTGAAGGGGAGTGAAGCAACATGATTGCTACTGCATCTGGAATGTGTTGACATATGTTCCTTGTGCTATTTGGCACCATTATAGCTCTTTTGGATTGAGTTGATTTCCTCTGGAGTTTGGGCTTTATTCTGAATTTCTAGTAACATTTTTATATTTCACTTTCAACACAGTAAAATATCCCAAGACAGGAGAGGCCGATCATATAACATAATCTTTTGCAGTTGAGTTTTATTTTCATTATAAAGAATAGCATTTGCTCAAGATATGACTTCATGCCTTTGGCTCACTTGGGCAGCATAACGTTGCTGAAGGCACTGGGAACATGTTTTAACTCATTCCAGCTGTATTAGCCTATATGTTAATAATTTCAGGTTGACTCTGTAAATTTGCCAGGTGTTCTGCTTACTGTCTCAGATAAAATCCAGAGGTATTTGTGTTCCTCCTCTCCACTCCTCCACCTCCTCCTGTGCTGTCAGTTCTGGTTCACCATTTTGCAGAAGAGCATTGGCACTTCCACTGGTGTCCTGGCCGATGTCTACTCCGAACTACAACACTTGGTCTATGAGAATTAGTGGGTTGTTAATGGATGCATGTATGACAACAGGTTACAGAGAATTCAGTAAGGAATGGGGTTGGAGGTCTCAAGATGGCACTTATGGAGTGAGAATGTTTTTGACTTCACTCCAATCCTTTTACTTTTTTTTCTACCTACAATCACCCCCTAATTGACCTATCTATACCTATTCTAAAGGGTTTGATACTTAAGAATTTTTTTTCAACTGTTTGAATTATTTTTCAACTCGTTAAAATGTCTAAACCACGAGAACCTAAAGAATCGAAACTGGCGAAAGATGCGTTAACTTTGGAAGCAATTGTGAAACTTATGGACAAGAGACTAGAGAAACTGGAGAATAAACTAACCCCAAAGCTTTCTATGCTCGATGAAACTTTAAAGACAGTCAACGCAAAACTTCAGTCACACTGGATTCTCAACAACAAGAAGCAAGAATTTTAGCTCTTGAAGATGCCACTCGCCAGAGAGATCGCAAAATTGAAACTCTGGAACAACAGCAATCTTTGACTTCTCAACTGCTGGATCGTTATAAATCTAAACTTACTGATCTTGAAAACCGGTCTCGAAGACAGAACCTTTGAACTTGATTTCCTCTTCCGGATTCATGAGTTCATCTTCTTTTTAACCTTATGTGTTAACTACGATAAATATTGACAGTATGGATAAGATTATTAATTTTGTTTCTTGGAATACTAACGGTTTAAATCATCCGATTAAACAGAAAAAATATTTAAAGTATTCCACAGAATGAATGCTAATATTATCTTTGTACAAGAGACTTGTGAGGAAGGAGGATAGTCAACTTTTTTAAGGTTTTGGAAGGGCCAACAGTATCATTCGAATTCCCAAGCCAAAGTAAGAGGCGTTTCCATTTTTATAGATTCATCAACCTTTTTTATACACTATGAAACAATTTTGGACCCACAAGGTAGATTTTTGCTTCTCACTGGTTTACTTTTTAATCAAGAAGTTGTTTTAGTTCACGTTTATACTCCCAAATACTGATTCTCCTGAATTTTTTAAGTGTTTATTTACATCTTTTCCTAATTTCAATG
Organism: Hemitrygon akajei; assembly: GCF_048418815.1. Taxonomy (NCBI): domain Eukaryota; kingdom Metazoa; phylum Chordata; class Chondrichthyes; order Myliobatiformes; family Dasyatidae; genus Hemitrygon; species Hemitrygon akajei. The sequence continues at coordinate 52,199,008 of NC_133132.1, read as the reverse complement.
AGTACCTGTTGATAATGGGTGGGGATTTTAACTGTTGCTTAAATCCCTCGATGGATAGATCTAAAGTCTACTCAGGTTCTTCCAAATAAATCAGCCTCTCTTATTAACTCCTTTATGGTTGATTCTGGAATTTCTGAAGTTTGTCGATTCTTACGCCCCAATGACAAAGGATTTTCATACTTTTCTCATGTTTATCATAATTACTCAAGAATTGACTATTTCTTTATTGATCATCGTTTATTTGTGGATGTTATTGATTGTAAATATGATTCCATTGCCATCTCTGACCATGCACCTTTGAAGCTGTCTATTAAGACAATGGATTCATCCTCAAATGCCAAAGGGTTCAACGCTACTTTACTTCAGGATTCAGACTTTCTCAACTTTATTAAACAACAAATTGATTTGTTTTTTTTTTCAACAAACTCTACAGAAGAGATCTCTAGTGGAATATTATGGGACACTTTTAACGCATTTATTCGTGGACAAATTATTTCATACTCTGCTGGAGTTAGGAAACGAACTAATACTGAAATACTTACATTGGTCGATAAAATTAAATAAATTGATAAGATTTATTCAGTGACCCCCAGTAAAGAACTTTATAAAAAGAGAGTTGAACTTCAAATGGAACATAGTTTGTTATTATCCTCCTCGATTGAAAATCAGTTAATTAAATCCAGAACTCAGTTTTATGTACATGGAGATAAATCTGGGAAATTATTGGCTAATCAATTGAAAACTGCTTCGGTTAAACGACAAATCATTAAGATTCGTAAACAAGATGGCACTTTGACGATCGATCATAAAGAGATGAATAAAGCCTTTCAAGATTTTTATAACTCTTTATATCAATCAGAATTTGTTGAGGATTCTTCCATAATGGATAAATTTTTAAGAAAATTGAATATCCCAAAATTAACAGCAGAAGATTGTGTATTTCTAGACGCACCTATTACGGAAATCGAAATAAAAGAGGCTATTTTTTCAATGAATTCAGGTAAAGCCCCTGGTCCAGACAGTTATACTGCTGAATTTTTAAAATCCTTTTCTTCTATACTCTCTCCTTGGCTTTGTAAAATTTTTAAAGATGCGTTAACTGTAGGTAAATTACCACAATATTTCTGTGATGTCTCCATTTCTCTAATTCTTAAAAAAGATAAAGACCCTACTGAATGTGCATCCTATCGGCCTATATCCTTGCTGAATACAGATTCCAAGATTTTTACCAAATTTTTAACCACTAGACTAGAAAATATATTACCTCAAATTATCTCTGAAGACCAGACCGGATTTATTAAAAATTGTTATTCATCCTTTAACATTAGAAAATTAATTAATATAATTTATACTCCTTCACCTAAAATACCAGAATTTGTCATTTCCTTAGATACTGAAAAAGCGTTCAATAGGGTTGAATGGCCATATTTATTTAATACGCTGCAGAATTTTAATTTTAACCTGAAATTTATATCATGGATTAAATTAATATATTATAAACCTTTGGTTTCAGTTCTTACCAATAATCAGAGATCTTTTTTTCAGTTGTCCCGTGGTACGAGGTAAGGCTGTCCTTTAAATCCTCTATTATTTGATACTGCTTTGGAACCTTTAGCCATTGCCATTCGTGAATCACCTAATATTTTTGTTATTACCCGTAAGGAAGGGACTTAGAAGTTATTATTATATGCTGATGATTTGTTACTATACATATCTAACCCTGAGAGATCTGTTCCTGTTACTTTATCCTTGCTTGCTCAGTTTAGTAGCTTTTCTCACTACAAACTGAGTTTTAATAAGAATGAATTATTTCCATTAAATACGCAAGTTTCAATCTATAAACACTTACCATTTAAAGTTGTTACAGATCATTTTACTTATTTGGGTATTAAAATTACCGAGAAACATAAGGATTTATTTAAAGTTAACTTTTTACCTTTAATTGTCCAAATCAAGCAACTTATTACCAGGTGGTCCCCATTATCTTTGTCATTGGTTGGTTGAATTAATGCTATTAAGATGATAGTTTTACCCAAAATTTTATATCTATTTCAAGCATTACCAATTTTTATTCCTAAATCTTTTTTTGATATTATTGACTCCAAAATATCCTTGTATGTGTAGCAGAATAAAAATCCTAGATTAAGTAAAAAATATTCACAGAAACCTAAGAAGGAAGGCAGTTTAGCTTTGCCAAACCTAAGATTTTACTATTGGGCAGTTAATATTCGATATTTAATATTTTGGACACAAGAATCGATTATAGCATCTTGCCTACAATGGGTAAATTTGGAGTGTAAATCTGTACAAGACCTTTCATTGTTTTCTATTTTAGGACCTTCACTTCCTTTTGCTTTATCTAAATTGAATAAACAAATAACTAATCCTATAGTTAAACATACATTATGAATATGGTTTCAATTTCGTAAATTCTTCGGCTTGAATAATCTTATCAAGCCCTATTATATCTAACTTTTTTATTCAGCCCTCTTTTATGGACCAAGCCTTTGTGTTATGGAAAACAATAGGTATAACATGTTTTCGTGATCTATTTTTAGATAATAGTTTTATGTCCTTTGAACAGCAGTCCAATAAATATAATTTGCCTAAAACTCATTTTTTTAGCTACTTGCAAGTTAGAAATTTCTTGAATGATATGTTACTGTCTTTTCCGAAATTATGTCCAATGGATATTACAGAAAAAATTTTAGCTCTGAATCCTTGCCAGAAGGGTGTAATAGCCATCATTTCTAATATGATCATCAAAATACAGCCAGGAGTATCAGAAAAAATTAAGAAGGAATGGGAAAAAGAACTTCACTGTCTTATACCCACAGAGCAGTGGGAGAAAATTTTACAATTGGCTAATTCTTCTTCCATTTGTGCCATTCATGCCCTAATACAATTTAAGGTTGTACATAGGGCTCACATGTCCAAGGATAAACTCGCTCAATTTTATTCTTATGTTAATCCAACCTGTGACAGATGTCATTCTGAAGTCGCTTCATTGACCCACATGTTTTGGTCTTGCCCCTGTTTGCAATATTATTGGAAAGATATTTTTGGTATTAGTTCAACAGTTCTGAACATCAAATTGCAACTGCATCCTATTACTGCAATTTTCGGTTTACCAATGGTGGATAATAGTTGTTTATCCCCCTCAGCCCGGCGGATGATTGCATTTGTCACATTAATGGCTAGAAGATCTATCCTATTGAACTGGAAATAAATTAATCCTCCAACTACATTTCAGTGGTTTTCTCAAACTATTTCTTGTTTGAGTTTAGAAAAAATTAGAAGTGTTGTCTTCGACCCTTCAGTTAAATTTGAAGAAACTTGGAGACCATTTATTCAACATTTTCATATCAGTTAAACTGACTTTTCCTAAACCTTACTCTTATCATCTTTAATTATTTGGATGGAGGTGCGGACTTATTGACGTTACTGTGTATATTTGATATAATGCAATGGCCCATGTTGGTTGGGTTTTTTTTAAAAATTTTTAAAAATTGTCTCCATTTTTTGTAACCACCGAGTTTGGGAGGTTATTATATATGGATTATTATCTATTTGTATTTATACCTTAACCTATTAATTATGTACTCTCAAGCTCTTTGTACTCATTGTTTCATTTATGTTTGTTTAAAATCAATAAAAAGATTTAAAAAGAAGGGAAGGAATGGGGTTAATAGGATTGCTCTGAGAGCCAGCAAAATGAACAAAATGGCCTCATTCTATGACATATGAGAATATCTGTTCAAGTCTCCTGCTGTCTTAGCAAAGTAATATTGATGGAACCCAAATTGGCTATTTAATCTGGCCTAATGTTCATCGAGTAAATAAGACTGAAAGAGTACAGAGAAAATTTACCACAATTTTGCCGGGTCTGGAGGACCTGAGTTATAAAGAAAGGTCTAATAGGTTAGGACTTTATCCCTTACAACACAGACAGGGTAAATGCAAATAGACTTTTTCCACTGAGGTTGAGTGGGACTGCAAACAAATGTCTTTGTTTAAGGGTGAAAGGTGCAAAGTTTAAGGAGAATTTGACATGAAACTTCCTCACTCAGAGGGCGTGGAAGTGTGAAAATGCTGCCGGCATAAGCGGTGCATGCAAGCTCGATTTCAACATGGTACATGGATAGTAGGGGTATGGAGAGCTGTGGTCCCGGTGCAGGTCGATAGGAGTAAACAGTTTAAATGGTTCGGCATGGAGCAGATTGGCCAAAGGTCATGTTTCTGTGCTGTACCTCTCCATCACTCTTTGACTCAATACTCAAAGTCTTTTTTCGCAATGTGCATTGAACCTTCCCGGCTTCCAGTTTATCCCAGGGAATTCTCCATGCTGTTCAACAACACGCACAAAATGCCAGATTTCCAGTCGTCAGGGCAATAAAGTTATTTTTGTCCAGTTTTAGAACCAAAATAATTTATTAAATGAGTACATTTTGGGATTCAGTTTTAAGAAACAAAAGCATTAAATCCCTCTGGGGAGGGAATTCTATACACCATTGCTGTATCAAAATAGAACTTTTAGTGGGGATATTTAAAACATAGCCTAAATTTGACAATAAAGGTCACAGTCAACAAATAACATTTTCTATGAATAGCTTTATTCTGAAAGAACATGAAGAAGGTATCGTCCATATAACAAAGCATGTTTACAATTTTAGCAACAGGATATCCCGTCTCAGAGCGAATTTATGGCTCCTGTCTCATTTTCAATACTTTGATATGTAATGGTGTAAATATGTGTGTGGACTTTATTTTTCTCTGATGATTAGCATCAGAACAGTAACTTCTGGTGAATGTTTTCAAACAAAATATGCAGGTTAATTAACTACAGCAAACTGCATAATTTTTTATTTGGCCGTTTTTCTTTTTTTCATTTTCTTTAATCTGGTGTCACAGTGACACGGCAGGCAGTGATGCTGCCTCTTACATCCAGTGATCGTGGTTCAATCCTCATTTCTGGTACTGACTGTGTGGATTTTGCACAATCTCCAATTAGCCTTTACAAATTCATAATAAAGTATACTGTCATGAATTGGTCGGATCTGTTTTTAAATACACAATCATTGCTGCATCAGCAAATAATGCCTACCTTTGACAATGGGTCTCCAACTTGATATATTAACTCTGTTTCTCTTCCCAATGATACTGCCTGACCTTCTGGGTGTTTGCTATATATTTTGTATTTTTATTTCAGATTTCCAATACACATAATTTTTAATTTTTTTGCAAATAGGCTCATTCTGTGCCTTGAAGAATTGCTTAACTGATATCGAACCTCCAAAGTAAGTGATTCACTGTCGATCCATAAAGCCTTACCTGGCTTCAGAAGGGACTGTTCAAGGTATCTGAAAGGAGGCATAAAAAAGTAATTTAATCTCTGAGCAGATGGGCACAGGTTCAGACATGGGGAGGTATTTCTTTCACCAGCAGAAAGAGTTGTCCTTATGTTTGGAATTCAGAGCACTGGCCAAATTTCAGCAGTTCAAGCATTTGTTGTAGTTTGAAACGGATAAGATGTTGGAAATCCGAAGTGCAATGAGAAAATGCTGGAAATACTCAGAGACAAGTCTGTTTCTGCAGAAAGAGAAAAGTGTGGTTATGATTTCAGGTCAGATATGCCACATCTAATTGGGAAAGAGATAACTCATGGGAAAAATGGGACAAAAGGAAATCCTTTGATTGGACATGGCCTGGGTTGTCAACAGAATTCCACTATATACACAACCATCTGGTTAATGGGTTGAAGAAGGCAATGATTTTCCTCAGAAATGGTTGTATTCCTCCCATTGCATCTCCACCGACTTATAGATTGAGCCAGAGACCCTATTTCTTCCTGGATAGTCCCTCAGTCTGTGGCCTCTTAGCACTCTGAGCTCCAGGTGTACTGAAAATTCTGCCTGGGGCTTGCGTTACTGGAAGAGGAGACACGTGCCGATGAGAGAATGCAAAGGTTCCGCTGCCATCCGCCGGCCATGAAGCCAGCGAGTTTATGGGAGGTTCCCCATTGCTGACTGACACAGGCACTCCACCCACCTTCTGACCTGAAACAGCACAAACTGTCTGCAGAGTGTCTGAAGGTGGATGTGCTTGCTGGTTGGATCTTACTATCCACAGGGCGGCCACTCTGTTTGCCCGGCTAATCATGGTCAGCATTTGGTCCCATGGAGGAACAGTTTAGTAGTTTTCTGAGAGATGTACATGAATACTCACCGAGTGTTTAACCATGTTATGCCAACCAGTGGCACTATCGCGTTGGTGCTTTTGTTTTGATCAAAGGGAGTGGAGAAGTGGAACTTCCCTAAGAGTACAGAAGGGTCTAAGTGAGGCCCAGCCATGCGGCGTTAAGATAGGCTACTGTAGGTAGCAGCTTGTTACTCAGGAAAGTTAACATGCCCACACCTCTGAGGGGTAAAGCTGAAAGTGCGTAAAGTCAATCGTTAATTAATATAGTTGAGGAATAGCATAGCTTTTTTGTAGAGTGCTTGAAAAGTACAGCACAGAAACAGGCCCTTCAGCCCATCTAGTCCTTGCCAAGCCATGTAATCAGCTTACTTCCATCAACCTGCACTGGGGCCTTAGTTCTCCATACCCCTACCATCCAGGTACTTTGTCAAACTTCTCTTAAACATTGAATTCGAGTTTGCCTACACCACCTGCGCTAGCTCCTTGTTCCACACACTCATGACCCCCTGCGTGAAGCTTCCCCTCATGTTCCCCTTAAACTTTTCACCTTACACCCTTAATCCTCTAGTTGTAGTCCTACCCAACCTGGCAGTTAAGAAAAGCTATTAAGTATTTGGTCATAAGCTCTTTGGCAGGGCAAAGTTTCTTTTGGGTTGTTAAAGCAATAAATGATCCATGCAAAACAGCATTGGGAGCAGAATCTACAGAAGCTTTTAGCTGTGTTTTGAATAATGATATGAAAAATTAAAAAAAGATATATGGATGTCCATATTCGCGGGTTCCGCATCTGCGGATTCAACCAACCGCGGATTGGGATCGAGAAAAAAACCCAGGAAGTTCTCTCTCCAGCACTCGTCGTTTGAGCATTGTTTGCCTCACGTCTTGTTCGGTTGCTACTTGTGTTGTGTGCACCCTTTGTTTCTGTGAAAAAATGGCTCTTAAAAAGCAATTAAGTGGTCAAAGCAATTCTTCAAAGGCCAAGAGGGAGCGTAAAGTACTGTAATCTAGAGCTGATTGGAAGTATTACTCGTTGTTTGAGATTGTTCACCTTGAGTCTTGTTCGTTCACCTCTTGTGTTGTGAGTGAGAGGAAGGAGTTTAAGACTAGTAAGGGACGGCTGGCTAGCTATGTAAAGTGCTAGAGCCTCAAGAACTTAAAGATCAAGGGAGAATCCGAGGCAGCATCAGTGTTCCCAGAAGAGCTACAATGGTTGCGTCTGTACTGAAAATGTCATTTTTTTTTTCTTGTCATTATTCCCTAAACAATACAGTATAACAACTATTTACATTGTATTAGGTATTATAAGTAATCTAGAGGTGATTTAAGGTATACGGGAGGATGTGCGTAGGTTGTATGCAAATACTATGCCATTAAAGGGACTTGAGCATCCGTGGAATTTGGTATCTGTAAGGGGGGGGGGGTCCTGGAACCTATCCCCCATGGATACGGAGGGCCAACTGTACATGGAAGTGTGTTGAAGTGAATAATTCTACCGGAAAGCAGTCACACATAACAGTATGTTACTCATTCTGCTGTGACGTATACACAGTGAACTCTGGTTAATTGGGACACATTGGGATCAGTACATGTTGGCTCAATTAAACAGCTCCTCCAATTAACCAAAGTTTCATGGAACTAGTTAAAAAGCTGCACAATAATGCAAACTACCATTTAACTGAGTAACGAAAATAGGTGGTTGTTCACCGAATCAGACGATGACAGGAAACCTGTGCGGGAGAGTTGCACTGGGGCAGTTCCACTCTCTCAACCTCAGAATTCCAGATCCAGTGGGACAAGTAGCAGTCACAACCGGGGTCTTCAATATATTGGATGACCATGATTTCTTCTGTGCCTTGTCACCCCCTTGGCTCTCCACGCTGCGTTGCAGAACTGCCTTCCTGGCTGTTGGATCTCACTATAGATTTCATCTACCCCGTCCCCCGGAGCTGACTTCGCATGCTAGGGTAGGCATATCCCTATCTCTCTGACGTATGAGACCTGCGACTACCCTCACCTGGTTTAGCCCACCTGTCGAAGCGGAGTACTGGGGTGTGACCACTATCACAGGCAAACAGCTACTTGGAGCCATGGGTGAGAGCTGAGTATCTGGTGGGGGCCGATGATAACATTCAAGATGATTGTAAATACCTTCAAGTTCTTCATAGTTTCTAGCTTGTTGAAATGGTGAAATCATTTGATTTTCACTCCTGGCCATTTCTGGCATCTCCAAGCCTAAATGCTTGAAAGCACAGTGAGCAAAACAGTTCTAAATTGTCTAGCTCTTTATTTCTGACCAACTAAATCACTACTTTTTGAACATAAACGCCATTTAAAACCTGTTTGGTCTCAGTGCGATGTAGTGTCTAATGGCCACACGACTGTTCAAAAACGTCTGGCAACAGTCTCCTACCCCAGTTAAGCAGCACATTGCCCCATATAATCAAAGGGAATCCTGGCTATTTTCTCAATTTAGTTTAGAGTTGTCCAAATAAGCGGCTACCTTAATTGACCACTGACCCCATTAACCGAAATCCACTGTATCTAATATGTGATTGTTTATGAGATAAAATAGGCTGAATATTAACAGCTTATCTGAAGAGGTTTTCATATACAATTGCACAGGCTTTGAACAAATGTACATATATGGTCAGGCCCACAAAATGTTTCTGGCACATATTTTTGTGCAGCGCATTATTTTAAATATTTCAAAGTGCTGCACGTTTTAGGAATATGGATGACTGTCACAATTTAGTTTAAACAGTTGTGATTTTCTAAGATGTGACAGATAAAATGTCTGTTAATTCACACAGCTTGATTTAGAAGGCTCGCTGTCGCCTGTGATCGCTGCCAAAAAAGCCAGGCCTTCAGAAGTTGGCTCAGATGAGGTAAGGAAGTTGTTCTGCAGACTATTTAATAAGGAAGCAATCTGGAAATTTGTTTTTTTTTTAGTGAGGGAGAGAGTTTCATTGCATTGAATTGTTTGTAGTGGATGGGTGCAGTATTGTGGAGCTCAGACCCTACCACATTAACAATAAGTCTGGTTACACTGGACAGCAAATTTTTTTGCAAGTGTGGCTTCCTCAGAAATTAATTTTGTTTATGACAGACCATTTGAAGCTGAACACAAATATAATTTCAGACTACTTGTATCACGTAGGAATTTGGAGAAACAATAGCTCAACTAAGCTAAAACATGTTTTGTTGACAACTTTCATTTGTACTCAGTGTCTGAGACTTCCTTCTGAAGTCTTCAACAATAATTAGCCAGCACTGATGGATTCCAGGTGCCCTGATATCATTTCTCCATGACCTGGTGAAACCTTTCACCGTGCTCATCACTGACAGCGTCAAGATTTGTGTCAAGGGAGGAATTCTAAATGGGAATGCAGAAAATGCATCTTTAGTGACATGTTGCACTTCATGGATTTGTATACTTGAAGCGTGTTGTCAACCAGCTGCATGTAGTTGAAAATATTCAGCAGCATTCTGGTAACCCTTCCATGCGATTTTTCTCCAAACTCACTAGAAGCTCTTCGAATTGCCTGTCAGTGATGACTTGTTTGATTTGTGGACCAACAAAAATGCCTTCTTTAATCTTGCATCAGTTCAGTGACTTGAATTATGAATTGAAATAACAAATATGGGTGATTTTTTAAAAAAACGGTGGGTGAGAGGGAAATTTCATGGTGATTTTCATGATCAGCAGCCCAAAATCCATGCGATACACACAACAGTATTCAGGAAGCAAAAGTCTTTCTTGTCCTGTTATTTATGAAATAACTGGTGTAAGTGTAAGAGTATTTGTGCCAGGTTCATGTAATAAATGAATGCCAATGAAGGTTGGACTAGGCCATAAAAACTACCTTCCAGGAGCAAATCGTGACTGAGATAAATAAAGGTGAAACCCAATAGCTTAGCCTACTTAATGCTCATTTAGCCATAATTGCATCAAAAAATATGTATTCTAAAACACTTTGCACGACCATATATTTTTCAAAACCCATTTCCTTGTTGGATCACTCTTGGCATTGTTAGTGCTCATTCTGCTTTCAGTTCTCATCCTTCTGTTCCGTTCACCTTGTCATGTGCAGCCCCTCATGAACCACGTAGTTCTCAGGCTCCTCAGAGTTCGGGTGGACTTGCTCTGGTTTTGTGGATTCTGAGGTGGCTTTTGAGTCAGCAGGCTGATGAGGTGGGTAGGTGGATAGTTTGTGAGGGTGTGAGCTCCTGTAGCTCCCTGTGTACTCCTGATGGATTACCTCAAGCTTCTCAACCCCATCCCAAATGCTCCAAGATGCTCCTGATTTATTGCCTCAAGCTAAGATAGCTCGCTTATCCAAACAAATGGATGAGCAATAACTTCCTCAAACTGAATGAAGATAAAACTGAAATACTTCTGGTTGGTCCCAAAGCCAAAAGAAATAAACTTGGAAACTTGGCTCACCATGTAAAACCAGAATCGACTAGTCTGCATGTTATCCTCAATTCAGTTTTGAATTTTAAATCCAATATAAAGAAACTGACCAGAGCAGCATTTCTGCTCTTCAGAAATATTGCAAAGATACATTTGTTTCTGTCACAGAATGATGCTGAAAAATTAATTCATGCCTTTATATCGAATAGACTAGACTACTGCAATGTACTTTATTCTGACCTAACAAAGTAATTTATTGACAAACTTCAACTCATTCAGAATGGCACTAGTAGACTTTTAACCAAACCAGGATGAGGGAACGTATCACTCCCGTACTAGCTACTCTGCATTGGCTTCCTGTTTTTTTTAGGATTGATTTTGAAATTCTCTTACTTATTTTTAAAGCTCTTGATGATCTGGGACCAGAGTAAATCACAGAATCGTTTTCATATCCTGCTCAAGCTCTCAGGTCATCTTCCACTGGTCTGTTAAATTTAAACAATCTCCCTCAAAAGGTAATTGGCAGGTCAGCTTTTTTGATCTTCGCTCCTAAACTGTGGAATTCAATACCTAAAACTATAAGGGATGCTGACTCAGTTGATATTTTTAAACACCAGCTCAAAACTCATTTACTTAACCTTGCGTTTAACTAACATCTTTTTGTCTTTTATTTTCATGTTTGTACTATTATCCCATTGTGAAGCACTTTCAGTACATCATCTGCATGTAAAAGCTCCATAATTAATTATCTTCATTTTGCGTAGTCATTGGCCAGAAGTTCCCTAAAATCAGTGGAGATGTGGCATTTCTTCATGAAAGCTTTGAGTACATCCTTGAATCTTTTTCTCTGTCACCTAGTAATCTCCTCTTACAACAGTACTCTGAATTGCGTGTTTCAGGAGTCTAGTGTCAGACAATGTCAATAAAATGGTCTGCCCTTGTAGGTTAGTGCAGGGGTTGTTGGCCTTGGAGAGAACACAAACATTGGTTCACTTAGACTTCTAGTGAATTTGTAAGATCTTGCAAATGCGGTTTTGGTATTTTTCTGTTGCCTTGAGATGCTTGCTGTAGGTTCTCCAGATCTAGGAAGCACAAGAGGGAGCAATGTGAACTATGACCTACATTTTAGGTCCAGGGTCTTGATCTCCAAATACTCTTTTTTGAGTTGACCAAATGCTGCTGGCTTGGTGAAGGTGGTCATGAAATTCATTATTGATATTTCTTTTCACCAAGAGGTGAATCCCAAAATTTTGGAAGCTGTGTGCACTTTTCAGGGTTTCACCATAACCTGTTATTGTCGGAGGTCAGTCTGGTGCTGCTGGGGCAGCATATTGCTCTTGTGGGTTTCAAATGTCACAGCCATCCCCTCACATGTTTTGGTGAACGATTTCAAGACAGCCCATAAACTGTGCATACAACTTGGAGGCTGGGAGTTGGCAGGTACCTGTGAGGTATTGTCCAAAGCAGGCTGCTTCTGCGGGGTTCTTGAAGGTTTCAGCATTAAAGCTCTTGCTCCAATTGATGCTGATGTTGTGTGGTCAAATAATGGTGATAATGCAGCACATTAGGCAGAGGTATATCCTGCAACCATCAGCGACTACCATGACCACGGCAGGTTGATGTGGACACCCTTGTGGTCCCTTGCTTTCACAATTATAAACAAGAACGTGCCAGCAATTGGACAATATGTTGCCTTTTTCTTCATTCATTCAAAGGCTGTGGGCTTTGCAGGCTGAGCCAACATTTAATTGCCTGTGCCTTGCTGGCCTTGAGGAGATCTTCTTAAATCACTACATTCTTTGAGGTGTAAGTACTGTATACCCGCAACACTATTGGGGAGCAAGTTCCAGAATTTTGACCCAATAGCGATGAAGGAACAATGATATATTTCCAGGTCAGAATGCTGTCAGGTTTTGAGGGAAGCTTCCAGTAGTGATGTCCACAGGCTTCTCCAGGCCTTGTCCTTCTAGTTGTGAGTTTGGAAGATCACGATATCGTGTGTCTGATGCGGCCAACACACGGTGCTCGCTGTAACAAAGCTGTATTCCCAGCATTTTACAATGAGAAGGACCCTTTTGGAGTTGGTTTCCTATGCTTCTTCCTCATTGATCTTCCTTGCTTTGGGAGCTATATCCCTTCCCAACAAAGCAGTCATGTCATCCAGGAGAATCAATACTGTTTACAATGTGGATCTGGGTTTTTCCAAATTGGTCTAGAGAAGGGGTTCCCAACCAGGGGCCTATGGACCCTTTGCTTAGTGCTGTTGGTCCATGACATAATAAATGTTGGGAACCCCTGGTTTAGACATTCTCAGTGATCTCAACTAAAGCTTGCATAGTCCGGGCACGTACACTGAAGACGTACTTGTTGGTTCCCTGATTGAATGAAGCACGGGTGGAGTTGCTGAGACACTGGACTGTCTCATTCTCGATGGTGATGCTGATTCCTTAGTGTTCCTTTAACAGTTTGTCCCCTTCCAGAAGCTATACCAACCACCCTGTTCCTTGAGCTGATCATCACTTGCTGTAATGTTTCACTCATTGGTGCAACGTTAACGTCAAGATGCCATGAGACCCTGAGCTACAACATAAGGGTGAGAATCAGGTCTGTTACAATGGGATTGTCTGTCAGTGTCTGAAGCTTCATTGCAGAGTTGGAGTTACCCCTGTGTGTGACATCTTTAAAAGAGGGTGGTCATTGCTACATGGGATTCATTCCAGAGATATGGGGCCCCAGTGTGATTAGAAACTAGGCCTCACTGCCTGAATCTTGATGCTCATCCATAAAGTGGATGCACACACATATGACACCCAGCTCAGATGGCAGGCCTGTATACATGAGCACGTAGCCGCCTATACACATTCCATTTAACTCGTGTTCAAAGACCACTGGGTCACGGAGTGGAGGGCAACCACAGAACACCAAGCTGGCGGACTGGTAGGTTACTTGCCCTCTGTAAGTTGTTGGAGTGTGTGAGTGAGTGGTGGAATCTGGGAAGAGTTGCTGAGAATGTGGGGAGCACGTAAGATTATTGTAAATGTTTGCTTGATGGTCAGCATGGATTCAGTGGGCCGAAGGGTCTTTCTCCATACTTTACCTCTCTGTGATACAAGATTTATTCAAGTAAGCATTTGAGCTGTTATCTCTTGTTAGAACAGGGTTTGGGCGGAATTGTTTCATCATTTGTACTATCAGGGTAAGAAACTTGCCGATCCTTGTGATTTACACATGAACGTCTTCATTTCAGGATTGGGAGTACCTCCTATCGAGTGACTATCATCGGAATTTTGAGTCTCACCTTTTGGCTGGAGCTCTTCATCTAGAACCCCTGATGGTGTTGCATCCCAAGGAAGAGACATTTCCCAATCTTGGTCTAGATTCAACGACTCTTCTTTTTGGCCACATTCCTGCCATTCTGTTTGTGCTGCACCTGATTTACGAGGAACTGAAGCTGGACAATCTGATGCGGGAGGGAGCACGTTCACTTGTCGTGCTCCTGCACCAGCTGGCAAGGTAACAAGCCATCCCCTTTAAAGAAGGCACCTGTTTACCCTTTACACTGTCTGTACTTTGACACTGGTGCAGGAAGAGACTGCCCTCGAGCTCACAGGGAGCCTCATTTGTACCAAAATGAGTTGCAAGTGCATAACAGCAGAGGGTGTCCATTTAACGCCTCGTTCCTAGGCAGCCATACATTACGATATAAGGCTGATCCAACACCTCAGTCCATAATGTTGACAACACCTGCTCCACCAATGCTGCTCAATCTGCTGAGTTCCTCCAGCAGATTGCCTGTTCCGTATTCCAGCATCTGCCGTCTCTTGTCACTCCATAATACCTCAGTAACTTCACTGCACTAAGCACATATCCTTTGAGTCCTTAAATATCCATCAGTCTCTGGAATGAATTCAGTGATTAAATCTCTGTGCCTCAAGTAGAGGTGTTGAAGGCCTCCTGGGTGAAGAATTTTTCTCCAGTCTGTGGTGAACAATCAGTCTTTAGAGTCATAGAAGTCATGGAAAATACAGCCCATCTAGTCCATGCAGCACTATTTATGAGACTTTTTTTTGTCAATTTTCATTGTTGTAAACCCAGGCAGGGGATACATCAGCTGTGCATATACGCTGTCAAGCCCGTAAGAACTTTGTACATTAATGTTTGTCACCTGAGCTCATTCTTGACACTGGATGAACTGCAACTGAATCAAAACTCCCCACGTGTCCTGCACGGGATGGGCTTTTTATGTTGGAGTATTATGTAACAATGGTTACAAAATATTTAAAATCGTGGAAGGCTAATTTGATCCATCTTTGTTCAGTCACTGGAAATATCCTAAAGTTCTACATTGCAGCAATCTGTTATCTTTGAATAAAAGCCTTCCTGCAACCTTTTGTAAAATTAGCAATCACTAGTTAGAACCTGTGACCCTTTACACTCTCAGTTGCTTTAAAATCCTCTCTGCTCTGCTGTTTCTGTAGTGTCAGTGAGTACTTCAGCATGGAAACAGGCCCTTCTGCCCAATTCATCCATGTCATTCACCAAACTTGTCCCTTTTGCCCGTGTTTGACCCATATCCCTCTCAACCCCTTGTATCCATGCACATCCGAATGTCTGTTAAAAGTTACTATGCCAGCCTCAACCACTTTCTTTGCCAGCTCCTTCCATATGCACACCATCCTCTACGTGAAGCAGTTGCCCGCTCAGGCCCTTTTCCTCGTCTTTCACCTCTCATTGACTTGGTCATGGAACAGGGAAGTCTTTTACAAAACATGGCCAATCCACAGATAGAGTTAGTTTACAGTTCTGGTTACAACAGCTTTTCGTTACTTGTGTAACCTCTTCTTATTCCCTCTTTTGGTGATCGCTAGATTGCCATTGCACTTTCTGCACTCTTCAATTTCCTTAGCTCACAGACTGACAGGTCTTTTTTCAGCTCTGAACCTCCTGTGCACATTTTCCTCTATTTTTGTTCAAACCCTGACTTCTGAAGACATTTTAGTGTCTCCTGAACTTCCTTTACAGGATGTCATTGCCCCCTTAAATGAGAAGGCATTTAAGAGTTAGCCAGATTGGTGGCTCAGACTTTACATACTGGCCAGACCAGCTAAAGACAGCAGATTTCCTCCACTGGAGGACAATAATGAACCTGCTGAGTTTTTATAACCATATAGTGGTGCTGTATTTGCCATTACTGAGAATAGTTTGTATTCTAAATTTCCAGATTTCATTTAATTATTCACATTTAAATTTCCCAACTGCCATTCATATTCATGCTTCTTGGATCAATGATCCAAAATTCTGGCACGGAGTCTAGTTTTCTCCTATGACACATTTTGACGTGTTACTGCAGTAAGGTGTGAACCAAATACACCTTGTTATGACTATTCCAGTCTTAAATTCCTAACTTCCTCAAGCCTTTCCCAAACCTTCATAATTCTCTAAGACCACTGAATAGCCTTTTACTCTGAAAACTGTTTAAAAACCTTTTAACAAAAAAGTTTCTGAAGTGTTATCTATGCATCTATATTATGCAGAGTCGCTGTTTGCACAACACACCAAAAATAGCATGGAGGGCTACTCCTTGTCAGTGTTGGTAGTTTAAATTCAGGTCGATGAAACAGAGATGGGTTAGTGTTCCATCGGAGTGATGTGTTCCTTCAACTGTGCGGAACTCCCTCCAGTCTGCGATGGGACTGTGAACTTACTTTTTTAAGCTTGGGTTAAAGCTTCAACCATATGGGCTTAATGGACCAGTCCAGTCAACATAACCAAGCGTTCCCAGAACTTGGAATATTTTTGGGTCTCCTTTGTGTCATTATTACTGGCTCCAAAGTATGTGCTATAAATAAAGGCAAAAACTGCTGTAAACACTCAGCAGGCCAGGCAGCATCTGTGTAAAGAGAGAGACTCTTTGACTTGAAACATTGACTCTGTTTCTGTCTTTTACGGATGCTGACTGACCTTTTGAGCGTTTCCAGACTTTTTTGTGTTTGATTCTGATTTTCAGCATTTGAACCTCTTTGACTTTTAATTCCTGGAAATGTTGGCAATGTAATTGGTCAATATCTTATCCAGCTGTTGTGTGTTGATGTGCACATTTCCTCAGTCAAATGTTAATTGTTTACAAGAAAAGACAGTTTGTGAATTAAGTGACTTTATATATTCAATATTTCTTTGTCTCTTCACTTTGACCAATATTGGGTTTCAGAATAAATGCTGTAGTTTCTTGCCTTTACTACCTGTGCCTATGCCTCAACAAGAATGTACACTGGTGAAATCCCCCAGTTGGTCAGTCATAGTTTGGTCCATTGAAATAAATTATCAGTTGTATCAGTACAATTTTCACACTTCTGCTTTTTATTTCTCTCACTGATCATCATCATTACGTACCATGTCGTATGACGTGGGTGATCATGGTCTTCCATTTGTCTTTAATCTGAGAAGTTCTGATAACCTCTTCAGAGCTTCTGCCTGTTTGTCCCTTGATGTAGCTTATGAATATCAAATGCTGTTGCCCGCAACATCTTTCTTCCATTCCATCAGTTTTTTCCGTCACTGCAAGATGTTCGAGCTTTTCTTTCCTCGGTGCGTTTTCCAGAAATTCCAGCTGCTGTTTCCTGATTGATGTCAGCTCTCTTCTTATTCTGGCTTTTCGCAACACTTCCTCATTTGTTACTGTGCACTTCCACAATATTTTCATCAGTCTTCCCAAAAAAAAACATATTTCTGCAGCTTCATGTCTTCCTTCATTTTGCTTTGATATTGTCCAATTTCTGACATAATATGACTTAAAATTAAAGCTTTAACATTAACCTGGATGCGATCTGGTTGGCGAAATTGAGATATTTTTAAGTAGGGCTTCAGAAGACACAACTTTAACTAACTTCAGGTTTGTACTAAATTGCTCTTCCAAGCATACTTTTAATTATCATTATGAACATCAGTGTAAATTCTGTCCAAGAATAAGGATGTGATATCATGATTTTCCCCCCCAAAATCTGTTAAATATTATAAAGCCATTTGGACCTTGGAAGTAAAAACTTCATAAACACAGAAAACTTTAAGCCGTGACAGCTGTTTAAGTTCTTTGAACCACTGCGTTAAAGTAACACTGTCCTCTTTACAGAAGAGATGCTGCAGAGTACATTTAAATGTTGGCTGATTTCTCCATCAGAGATTTGAAACTGAATGCCTACATGGATTTCTATTGGCGAGATTACCCTTTCCTGGTGAAAAACCTGAAGCAAAGTTGTAAAATTGATCAAGGTAATACTGATTTCACATTCAACAATTACATGTATGTGATCTGTCCTGGCCCTGCATTGATTGTATAACTCTGGATGTGTGGGGACCAGGGAGGATGAACTGATCTTAAAGGCTTCAGATACCTGCAGAAAAGCAGACACTCCTGAGGATCTTTCAATTGTGTAGTTGTGAGTGTCCTGGACTCGCTGAGAGACATGCTGAGGTCACAAGCTTCTGCACGAGTTCATGAGGAATTCCTGACTGAGAGTTGGACTTTGCCTCAGATTCCGGAAACAGAATGCACACCTGTTCCCATTTCCCAGTGCCTGTCACGGGGAAATTTCCTTGCTGTTGTACCCGCCGGAGGAACCATGAGCCCATACGTTCAAAGGTCATTGACAACTTTTGTTTAGTCTGTTTAAGTATGTTAATTTTTTTGCAATTATATTTCATATTTTAATTTTATTCTGCAATGCATTAATATTTAATCATTAAAAATAAAACAATTTCTGTAGCTTTTTTTTAATATCATTCTGTTGGTAGGCTATTATTCCTCACCCTAAATTGCCCGTGGGAAGGTGGTGTGCATCAGCAAATTGGGTTGGGTCTATGGTGCCATGTAAGCCAGATCAAGTGAAGGTGGCATGCGTCCTCCGGTGAAGGACATCGGAGAACTGTACGGGGTTTTACGGCAACCCATTATTGAAAACAGTTGATTTTTTTTCTCACTCCTGTTTATTAACTGAAATTATATTCCACAGCTGTTGCAAAACTCCAACCTCTGGATTGTCCTTAATATCAGAGGCACTTGCAGATCTTCAAGGTCTTTGACTGCTGGTTCAGATGAGGAGCTTTGGCTTAATTGGGTCACAAAGAATTTTACTGAGCCCTTTTCTGCTTAAGATTTAGCTGACCAGTTCAGGTCTGGATTTCCTGCTGAGGTTCACGCTGTGAGGCCTTTAGATGTGAAAAACGGTGTAGCAGGTTGATAAACATGTGCATGAGTGCCAAGCGCTTAAGTGGAAACATCAGGCATTGTATTGAGAAGCGGCGATTCTTCCAATTAAATATAGGATAAATGTATTTACTGCCTGTTAGTGGATGTCACGCTGTCTCCTTGCTGCTGTTTGACCATTTGTTAAAGTTCTGTTTCATCTTGCTCTCAATGTTGTAATTCAATACCTTTTATCAAGGAGAAAAAATATCGTGCAGTTCACTTCCACAGCAGGGGTCTCCAACCTTTTTTCATTCCACGGACGAATTCCACTAAATAAGGGTCCATTAACCCCAGGTTGCAAACCCTGTTTGGCAGTGATGTTGATGACGTGGGTCAAAGGTCGCAGTACCACAGTGGATGGTGCTACTTGCCCACCTCCAGTGATCCAGGTTTACTCCTCAGGGTTGTGGAGTTTGCAGATCTTGTTCATGGCTTCTTGGATTTTCCCCAGGCACTATGGTAAATTGGTGACAGTAAATTACCCCTAGTATATAGGGGTAGATAGTAGGAAAAGTCAGATTGGAGTTGCTGGGCATGAGAGAGGCAGCAAATGGGGGAGATGGGTTTGCTTGGATTTCTCTGAAGATAGGCATAGAATCAGTGGGCCAGATTTCCTCCTTGTACATGAAGGAATAATATATGAGAATATAATGTACTTGGACATTAATGAAGGTTCAGAGATTGAAGGTGCAAGTAGTCCTGCAGGGAGACCTGAAGGAAATGAGCTAGAAATGCTGAACTAATTTGTGTGCAGAGTGCCTTGGTGGATACCGGGAAGAATTGCTTGCACAAAGTAGGGGGTAGAGAAAGTACTCTACTCTGGAGAAAGAGATCTTGCTTCTGAAGTTTGAATTGTTCAAAGGTTTCCGGCTCTTGGTTCGCGTCCATCCTCTGATTACTGTTGTTTGAGAGGCCTTTCAGATTCACTTATTTAGCTATCATGTATACATCAAAACATACAGTGGATGCGTTGTTTGCATTAATGACCAACATGAATGACCACTCATTCTAGTGCCTACATGGCATGCCCACAATGTTCAAGAAGCAAAAATAACAACACAACAGCAACAAAACAACAATAAAACAAGCCTCCTTCCTTTCTGCCACCAAACCACCTACACGTCCACACACAGATGGGCTCCAGTCCCAGGACAGAATGCCTCCAGGCCTCTAACCTTCAGTCCCTGTCCCACACTCATAGACATCGGGCCTCCGACTTCAGACACATTGACCCAGGGGCTTCTGTAATCACACCTTCACTTCGCCGACTTCAGACTTTGACCTTTGTGCCTGAAGCTTCAGGACACGCTGATCCAGGCCTCAAACTCCAGTCTTGCATAGACTTCTGATCCTGCGGCTCGCCAACCTGGGGGCGGCACCAGCCCTCGTCTGTGGGGCCTGTCAATCACGGGGATCACTGGCCTTCTATCACGCAGCACTCTGAGCTGTTCCTCCCCTGATGTCGAAATCACCTCGTCCCTCGCCCCCAACTCCCTGTGCTGTCCCCCCAACCATCCATGTGAACCTAAAACAATGAATAAGTAAAGTTATCACCTCGACAAATTTTGCATCTCAGCACCATTTTGACAGGAAGGCCATCTTTGGGGAAGATCTATTCTATTTAATATTTTCACCTCTCCCCTTGCTTTTTTCAGATACTGATTATTTGGTGTTTTTGTTGATTTGTAGCTTTGTTGAAGAAACTGCTGGTTGTATGTGGCCCTGAATACGAGAGCATGTAGATGTTTTATTTCAGGAGCCGCACTATAAAGCTTGATCCTCTCCTCACCCTTTTATTTCTTACGCACAGCTCTGGTATGAATGTTACTTAATAACAGAAACAAGACTATCATACAATATCTCTGACCTTTGCAAAGCTCGGTAATAACCAATGATAATAGTCATTTTCACTGATGCTTCTGAATTTGCATGTACTTGATGGGATTTAATTACAGTTTCTTGCAGAGCTTTTCTTGACCTTGGGCTAATTTAACCTAACCAAGCCTGAAACCTGAGACTTCAGAATCAGAATCAAGTTTATTATCACCGGCATGTGACGTGAAATTTGTTAACTTAACAGTAGCAGTCCAATGCAATACATAATCTAGCAGAGAGAGAAAAGTAAAATAAAACATAATAATAAACAAGTAAATCAATTACGTATATTGAATAGATTTTTTAAATGTGCAAAAACAGAAATACAGTATATTTTTTTTTAAAAAGTGAAGTAGTTTCCAAAGCTTCAGTGTCCATTCAGGAATCGGATGGCAGAGGGGAAGAAGCTGTTCCTGAATCGCTGAGTATGTGCCTTCAGGCTTCTGTACCTCCTACCTGATGGTAACAGTGAGAAAAGGGCTTGCCCTGGGTGCTGGAGGTCCTTAACAATAAACGCTGCCTTTCTGAGACACCACTCCCTGAAGATGTCCTGGGTACTTTGTAGGCTAGTGCTCAAGATGGAGCTGACTAGATTTACAATCTTCTGCAGCTTCCTTTGGTCCTGTGCAGTAGCCCCTCCATACTAGACAGTGATGCAGCCTGCCAGAATGCTCTCCATGGTACAAGTATAAATTTTTGAGTGCATTTGTTGACTTGCCAAATCACTTCAAATTCTTAATAAAGTATAGCCACAGTCTTGCCTTCTCTATAACTACATCGATATGTTGGGACCAGGTTAGATCCTTAGAGATCTTGACACCCAGGAACTTGAAGCTGCTCACTCTCTCCACTTCTGATCCCTCTATGAGGATTGGTACGTGTTCCTTCATCTTACCCTTCTTGAAGTCCACAATCAGCTCCTTCGCCTTACTGACGTTGAGTGCCAGGTTGTTGCTGCGGCACCATTCCACTAATTGGCATATCTCACTCCTGTATGCCCTCCCGTCACCACCTGAGATACTACCAAAAATGGTCAGCGAATTTATAGATGGTATTTGAGCTATGCCTAGCCACATGTGACTTCCTGGTCATCCTACAGTACCTTGCAAAAGTCGTGGGTACAGAGGTACAGCTTGGGTGCCTAAGACTTTTGCATAGTACTGTGTTTGTCCATGTGGAGCAGAGAGCAAGTTTTAAAATCTGACGGGAGCAAAAGATGTTGGGAATGGCGAGGGTAGAGCATCGCAGGAGGAGTGTGGGGCAGAGGAGTGGCAGGGGCAAAGTGTGGCACAGATGCAGATACACCCGGTCCTGAGACCAAACGATGGGTTTATTGATCATTACAGAATGTGTCTGTGGTGCTTCCTACTCCTCCCCTTTTCCCAACCATGATTCCCCTCTCCCTGCCCTCTTCCCACTCTCAGTCCACAATAGAGACCCAAGTCAGAATGAGGTTTATTAGCACTTGTATATGTCATGATATTTGTTTTTTTTCTGCAGCAGCAGTATGGTGCAATATATAAAATTGCTATATATGTCTAAATTTTTACACAGTACTGTATCTTGGCGCTTGACCATGCTATGCTCTTATTCACTGATCACTGGATAGTGCAGATGAAACTGTTATTTTGGTCATTAGAAAGCAAATTTTAAAACAATTTAAATGTAAATTCTCTGCATTTCTCTGTTGTCACCAGATGATGAGTGTTAAAGGAAAACATTTGAACCTTAGGGTATTACAAAGTCATTCAGATCCAAATCTTTTCTTCTTCTTCAATGCAGCACAAATGAGACTCATGAACCAGCCACCTTTCCTCACAATGGAACCTCCAAGCATCTATCACTGGCTAAGTTCTTGCCTGAACAGTGATGTAGTATCTCCTTTTCCATACCTGCCTGGCATCTGTGAGAGAACAAAATTAGTAGTGCAGGTAAGATGCCTTCTTAGCCTGCTTGTAAGTTGCTCCATATTTTTAATCCAAAATTGACTTTGTAGTAGTTGAGAGGTGATCTTATGTCGGGATGTCTGTAGCCAGTGGTGTATCTCAGATCAATGCTGGGACTATTCTTAACTGTTTTATATATATATGGAAAGGGACTTGGAAGTCCTCCTGCAGGATTCGCTAAAGGTTAATTTGCAGGTTGCATTGGTGGTGAGGAAGGCAAACGTAATGTTAGCATTCATTTTAAGAGGACTAGAATATAAAAGCAAGAATGTAGTGTTGAGTCTTTACAAGGCACTGGTAAGGCCTCATGTGGAGTATTGTGAGAAGTTTTAGGCCTCTTATCCTAAGAAAGGATGTGCTAACAGTGGGGAGGGTTCAGAGCAATTATTCTGGGAATGAAAGGGCTGCCATATGAGGAATGTTTGATGAGTCTGGGCCTGTACTCACTGGAATTCCGAAGAATGAGGGGGTATCTCATTGAAACCTATCGAACGGTGAAAGGCCTTAATAGAGTGGATGCTTCCTCTGGTGGGGGAGTCAACTGCCACAGACTCAGAATAGAGGGGTGTCCATTTGGAACGGAGATGAGTAGGAATTTCTTCAGCTACAGGGTGGTGAATCTGTTGAATTCTTTGCCACAAGCGGCTGTGGAGACCAAGTTTTTGGGTATACTTAAGGCAGAGTTGGTAGGTTTTTGATTGGTCAGGGCATGAGGGATGATGGAGAGAAGGCAGGAAATGGGGGCTGAGAGGGAAGTGGATCAGCCATGATGAATGGTGAAGTAGACTGAATGGGTCAAATGGCCTAATTCTGCTCCTGTATCATATGGTCTTATTAATAAGTTTGCTGATGACACAAAAACTAGTGGAGAAGCAAATCGCGAAGAAGATAGTGAAAAGACACAGCAGGACATCGATCAGTTAGACTGTTAAACAGAACAGTGGCAGGTGGAACTTAATTCAGACAACTGTGAGGTGATAGGTTTTGGGATAGCTCAGGCTAACAGGACATGCACAGTAAATGGCTGACAGCTCAGAAACGTTGATGTACAAGGGACCGTGGGGTACATGTTTATCGTTTCCTGAGAACAATGATGCTGGTGGATGGGATGATGAAGAAGGTATTCTGCCTACTTGTCGTTATGGGCTGAGGCATCGAGTAGAAGTGAAAATCAAAAATAAAAGCTAGAACTCTGAAGAAGAACCAGCAAGTGCAGATAATACTCAATAGGTCAGGCCGCATCTGAGGAGTCTGATCATTCCTGCGAGGCTGAACACATACGTCCTGGAATTTAATTGTTTCAATCCGCATTTGACTTCTGCATTGTGAGGGAGGCCACATTGTGAACACTAAGTGTACACTAGATTGGAAGGTGTTCAAGTGAATCAGCACTTCACCTGGAATGACTGTTTGTGCTCCTGGATGGTGAGAAGGGAGCAGGAGAAATCGCAAGTGTTGCATCACCTGCAGTTGCAATGGAAAGTGGTGCAAGAAGGGACTTGGTTAGTGAAACAGCAGGGTAGACGAGGGAGAGTAATGAAATGAGTGGAAATGCTGAAATGGGAGGAAAGAAGTTAAGTCAGGTGACGGTGGTGGAAATTGTGGAGAGTGATTCATTGTATGTGGGGTAGAAGGTGAGGACCAGGGAAATTCTGTTCTTGTTTTGTCTCACAGGAAAGGGGCTGAGAGCAGAGGTGCAAGATGTGAATGGGGTATGGTCAAGGGCAATAGCAGAGGGGAAGCTACGAGTTCAGAAAGAAAGAAGACATTTCAGAGGCACCTATACTGCAAGTCTCATCATCAGAGCAAATACGACAGAGAAGCAAGAGCAGGAAGAATGGAGTAGAGTCTTTACAGGAAACAGGGTGGGCTGAAGAAATAGTCATGTTAGCTGTGGATCAGTAGACTTGCAATGTGGTATAAGTGGGGATGTTATGTTGCAGATGTATGAATGATTAGGCAGGCCACACTTGGAGTATTGTAGGCATTTCAGTAAAACTAGGGTAATTTCTCCAGAAATACGAAGTGAATAGAGTGCATGCATATTAAATATATTAAATTCAGTAGAATAAGTTATTGTATAATCGCAAATCTGGACTGACATGGAATGACATTTCTGATGCATGTAGTAGCCACTCTGAAACTAGCCAAAATGGAGATAGTTGGGTACCTCATAAAGCAAAGTCTTGCAGATTCTGAAAATCAGAAATAAAACAGAAAGTATGTGAAGAACACTCAGCAGGTCGATAGCGCCAGTGGAGTGAGAAACTGAGACATTATCTCAGCTCAGTGACTTTTTGAATGAGCACTGTTCTACAGTTAGAGAGTATGGAACTGAAGACAGAGAGCAAAAAGTGAAGTAGATGATTTAAACATAACTACATGTGGTGAATATAGCTTGACCAAGGATGTAATGGTAGAAGATGCTTTTTGTTGATTTCGGGAAGCACTGGATGGATCTTTGGTAGAGCAAGTAATTGGCGGATGTGATGTATGGAGCAGCTCTTCTGCTAATTTATCCATTATTTTTGTGTTGCAGAGTTTTGCGTTGTATGTACTTGGTGATGAAACGGCATTCTCCCACGAGCCATCTACGTATTTATCCAGAATCTCAGCAGGTACTGATCAAACAGAAATTCAGTTTTCTTTCACATTTGGAACATAATCATTTCAAAGTTCAAGGTGCGTTTACTGTCAAAGTACGTGTGCTGTATACAACTTTGAGATTTGCCTCCTCAGAGGCAGCCATAGAACAACGAAACCCAATAGAACCCATTAAAAATGCAGACTGTCAAACACACAGTTTGCAAACAAAAAAGAACAAATTGTGTAAATGATAAGAAGTAAGCAAATAGCGTTCACAAAAGTGATTTCACAGCCTTAGTTCATTGCAGAGACAAGTAAACCTTTGCCAAGCAGTGAGCTGAACATTGGCTGGTCTCTTGGCCCCATCCCCGACACCCTTAATCTGGCCCAGCGCTTAAATCAGCCAAACACTGGGTCATTCCTCACACTTGGGCTTGGTTCCCACCACCTCAATTCGGCCCCTACCTGACCTTTCCAATCTCATTTGTCACATATATCAGTCAAAGCATTGGCTTGGTCCTTGCTTTTGGTCCCAGACAAATAAAGCACAGTTTGTGACAAAGTCTGTAGATGAAGTTGACAATGCTTCCTTTGAATTACATATTACAATTAGCGACACTTCTGAATGTTCAAATAACTTTGCCAGGACAAACTGTAATTGCAGGCTTCCTGAACTTGTTACATTTACAGCTTTAAGCCTGTAGTTGATGCAGGGCAATTAACACAAGCATGTGCAATCTCATAGTCTGTGGGTCAGTATAATTTCAATTTACTGCTCATCGTTAGTGGAGTTTGTGGCAGTTCGATGCAGACCATTTTATTTGCCACGGGAATTCACCTCTGTCCTTATATTCGGTGTCAACATTCCCCCCAGTGCTAATGCTAAGGAGGCGCTCTGTGAACTGTACCGGGCTATTAGCGAACTGCAGAACGCACACCCTGATGGTCTGTTTATTGTCGCCGGTGATTTTAACCACGCGAACCTTAAGTCAGTGCTCCCCAAATTCCATCAGTATGTGGTCTTTGCAACGAAGGGGGAGAACGCATTGGACCTGGTTTACACAAGCATTCCCGACGCGTACCGGGCAGAGCCCCGCCCCCACCTCGGTTACTCAGACCACATCTCTGTTATGCTAATCCCAGCATACAGACCGCTCGTCAGGCGCTCCAGACCAGTTCAGAAGCAGGTGAAAACCTGGCCAGCAGGAGCCATCTCTGCTCTTCAAGACTGCTTTGAGCACACTGACTGGCACTTGTTCAGGGAGGCTGCAACCGATGGCGACTCTACCAACTTAGAGGAGTACACAGCATCAGTGACCAGCTACATCAGCAAGTGCACTGATGATGTTACTCTGTCCAAGACTATCACTATACATGCCAACCAGAAGCCATGGATGAACGCAGAGGTGCGTGTGCTGCTGAGGTCCCGTGACTCCGCCTTCAGATCAGGCGACAAGGCAGCTTTAACAACAGCAAAGGCCAAACTGTCCCGAGCCATCAGAGGGGCAAAGCGGGCACATGCCCAGCTAATCCACAGTTACTTCCAGGACAGCGGTAACACACGGCGCATGAGGAAGGGCATCCAGGACATCACCAATTACAAGACAACATCACCTGACTGTGCAGGTACTGCCTCCCTCCCAAATGCGCTGAATAACTTCTACGCTCAGTTTGAGGCGGAAAATGATGTGGCAGCGAGAAAGTCCAACCCTCCTGCGAATGACCATGTGCTGTGTCTCTCCGTGGCCGACGTGAGAAGAACCCTGTGCAGGGTCAACCCACGGAAGGCTGCTGGACCAGACAACATCCCTGGTAGAGTGCTCAGAGGATGTGCAGACCAGCTAGCAGATGTTCTCACTGACATCTTCAACATCTCCCGGAGCAGCGCCACCATTCCAACGTGCTTCAAGGCCGCCACCATCGTCCCCGTGCCGAAGAAGTCTTCAGTGTCCTGGCTAGATGACTACTGTCCCGTTACACTTACATCCATCATCATGAAGTATTTTGAAAGGCTCGTCATGAGGCATATCAAGACCCTGCTGCCCCCCTCACTGGACCCCCTGCAGTTTGTGTACCGTCCCAACCGCTCAACAGATGACGCCATTGCCACCACCCTCCACCTGGCCCTAACCCACCCAGACAAAAAAGGCACATACGTTCGGATGCTGTTCATAGACTTCAGTTCAGCATTCAACACAATCATCCCTCAGAAACTGATTGGAAAGCTGAGCCTATTGGGCCTGAACACCTCCCTCTGCAACTGGATCGTAGACTTCCTGACTGGGAGACCTCAGTCGGTCCGGATCGGGAGCAGCATCTCCCAACACCACCACACTGAGTACGGGGGCCCCCCAGGGCTGTGTGCTCAGTCCACTGCTGTTCACTCTGCTGACCCACGACTGTGCTGCAACACACAGCTCGAACCACATCATCAAGTTCGCCGATGACACGACCGTGGTGGGTCTCATCAGCAAGAACGACGAGTCACCTTACAGAGAGGAGGTGCAGCGGCTAACGGACTGGTGCAGAACCAACAACATGTCTCTTAATGTGAACAAAACAAAAGAGATGGTTGTTGACTTCAGGAGGGCACGGAGCGACCACTTCCCGCTGAACATCGTTGGCTCCTCAGTAGAGATCGTAAAGAGCACCGAATTTCTTGGTGTTCACTTGATGGAGAATCTCACCTGGTCCCTCAACACCAGCTCCATAGCAAAGAAAGCCCAGTAGCGTCTCTACTTTTTGCGAAGGCTGAGGAAAGTCCATCTCCCAACCCCCATCCTCATCACATTCTACAGGGGTTGTATTGAGAGCATCCTGAGCAGCTGCATCACTGCCTGGTTCAGAAATTGCACCATCTCGGATCGCAAGACCCTGCAGTGGATAGTGAGGTCAACTGAGAAGATCATCGGGGTCTCTCTTCCCACCATCATGGACATTTACACTATACGCTGCATCCACAAAGGAAACAGCATTATGAAGGACCCCATGCACCCCTCATACAATCTCTTCTCCCTCCTGCTGTCTGGGAAATGGTTCTGAAGCATTCGGGCTCTCACGACCAGACTATGTAACAGTTTCTTCCCCCAAGCTATCAGACTCCTCAATACCCGAAGCCTGGACTGACACCTTGCCCTACTGTCCTGTTTATTATTTATTGTAATGCCTGCACTGTTTTTGTGCACTTTATGCAGTCCAGTGTAGGTCTGTAGTCTAGTGTAGCTTTCTCTGTGTTTTTTTATTACGTAGTTCAGTCTAGTTTTTGTATTGTCATGTAAACCATGGTCCTGAAAAACGTTGTCTCATTTTTACTATGCACTGTACCAGCAGTTATGGTCGAAATGACAATAAAAGTTGACTTGACTTGACTTGACTAGGACAAACTGTAATTGCAGGCTTCCTGAACTTGTTACATTTACAGCCTTAAGCCTGTAGTTGATGCAGGGCAATTAACACAAGCATGTGCAATCTCGTAGTCTATGGGTCAGTATAATTTCAATTTACCTCTTGCAATTTACGTAAGAGCTGAAGACTAGTTCTTGCTTGAATTAATATCTGCTATATTCACATAACTCCAGAATACTCCCTCACATACACTCCTGTTTCCCCTGGACAGAAACCTGTCCCAGGAAGGCCAAACTTTAAGGAGGACATAATTAAGTAAGGCAGCAAAAATGCCACACACTCCCGATCCCTTCCACACTTACAAACCTATCACGTCCTCATCCCCAAATGGCTGTCTACAAAATGAAGCAGAGATGGCAATAAAACTTCCAGAAGTTTGCTCACGTTGCACATTTTCGCCAACAAAAACTGTGTGGGGAGCATGGTATGTTTAAGAAAAGCCATAATCACTCATTTATTGTACTCCAAACTCTGAACACAAAGTGCAGTAAAAAAATACTTTACGCACTTACATCATCACTTAAACCAGCCTCTTAAAAGAAAACCCAGCTCATTGTTGGTGGCTGTGAATTATGTGTGTTTCCATCAATTACATCACCTTACTACATCTTCTTCTTGCATACTTTGGTCCTCTCAATGTCAACCAGTCTTTAAAATGCAGCTTTGCCATTCATGCACTTGTTGCCTCCTTCCCTGCTACATATCCTTATTTTTGCCCCTTCAGTCTCTGATAAAGGAAACTATCAGACATGGTTGTCAGTGGTTACTCTCTGGGCGAGGGGTATCAGCAAGGTGGCTCACACTCCATGCCATGACAGTGGATTGTCAGGATAATCTGAAAACAAGTCTCTCGGCACCTTTGCTTGATGTACAGAAGGGTTTGAGGTCCTCTGTTTTTGAAAGGCTGCGGGGACTTTACCCCAGTGGCACCCCTTCTGGTTTGACCTTTCAACCGCTAACCCAACCACTGAGAAAGCACGGCTCATTTACTTTCACTCCCATTCAGGCTGGGGTGGGTGCCTTCAGACTCTGTGTGCAATTTCTTCTCTTTCTCAGTCTGCCTCGCCATCACGGTTGTGGAACTTGATGTCTCTGCCGAGCTCGGACCCCCCCCTCCCCCCCCCCCAGCTATTTTCCCCAATATGTTTCTATTCTGATCTATACTACTAATCATCTGCATCCCAGAACCAGCATACATTGCAAAGTATAGTTACTGTTATTCCTTAACACTTTATTCACAGTTTCCTGACACGCTCTCCCTGTCTTCTGCATTAGCGTTTCTGTACTCTTTCATCTGCCTGTCTGCTTCCATCAGGCATGGTCAGATGTGAAACAGCAGGCTGGTGTTCATCACTTGAACTTTCTGTAATGGCACAATTATTGGGTGGACTTGATCCCTTGTTCTGTCTGTGAGGGTGACAAGGTGAGTCATATGGTTTAACCTGGGTCCAGTGTTTCCACTGGCTGCCTCGCTGGGTCTGTACACGAGCACAGGTGTCATTTGTCAGAAGCTCCACCTGTGGTCCCATCCACCTGGGAGCAAGCCCTGCCTTTTCAGGCAGTTTCCTTGCTATGACCTGTCTGTGGGATGGCAATCTTTTCTCTTTGTGGCTTTCTCCTCTCATCAATCTGTTGCTGCTCTTTCTCTCAGTCTCTCAAAGTGTTAGCCTGGTTACAAATGTACTTCAAGACTCCGTATGATCTTTCCAAATTGGCTCCAGTAGGTTCTTCCTCCACATGTTCTATTTCTGTGGTGTTTTGTTCTTTCTGTTGCTGTTATCTCCATGACTCTTTTCTGCATCTTGCTCTCCCTTCTGGTGGGTCTTTACTTGCTGCTCCTTCTGCAGGTAGCCGTACGGCTGTTAACACTTCCTGACTGTGTTTGTCCCCTGGGACCTCCTGACATGATTCCCATACATTGTCTCCTGTCCCTGTGGGCCTTGTTGTCTGTTCTGTGGGTCAAATGTTTGCTGTCCCAGTCCTGTCTATGTTATCTCTCCTTTTCCTGAATCTGTGATAGCACCTGTCTTGCTTGGTGTACCTTTTACAGGACAGTTCCTTCATTGTTAGGGCACACCCAAAAATCTACAGGAAGCTTCACTCCCTTTAACTCAAAAACCTGAGGGTCACTGCTCTCTGTTTTCATCGTTCCACTCCCTGCACCGGTAACATAAATCACCTCTCTAGTCATGAGCAAGGGTAGATTAGTCATCGGCACCGGTGATACTCTGCCTACTAATGTCTCGCATTGCTGACCCTGCAACAGACCTTGTATACCTACATCCATGAGTACTGGCAATGGGGGCTGTCACCAGCCGTTTGGGTGACCTCACCAGCTCTATAATCTAGTCAGACAGAAAGAACACTGGTGTCATTTCTGCCTGTTTTGGTGGGTGACTCACACCTTTCCCTCTTTTTAGGACACTGCCTCCAACTATGACCCAATAGGCTACGCCTGTAACGTATCATCTCCTGTACCATTCTCTGTCTAGCCCGGCAGTTCCTTGCTTGGTGCCCCAGTTGCTGGCACAGAAAGCAAGTCCTCTGTGTCATCGAGCAGCTGCATCCACTGAAGCCACTTAGTAACTTCTCTTCCCCATCCTCTGGTCTCCCTTTCCAGCCTATGATACTGTGGTGGGGTAGGTATATCCTACTGCTGTCCCCAAATCTAAAACTTCCTGATGGGCTGAGCCCAGAACTTCCTTCAGCATTTTCAGGAAAACTGGGTCATCCCCCTCTGGATTGTCCAAGTATTCCTCATATGTTACACACACAAAATGCTGGTGGAACGCAGCAGGCCAGGCAGCATCTATAGGGAGAATACAGTCGATGTTTTGGGCCAAGTCCCTTCATCAGGACTCAGGTCGAAGGGTCTCAGCCTGAAACATCGACTGTACTTCTTCCTATAGATGCTGACTGGTCTGCTGCGTTCCACCAGCATTTTGTGTGTGTTGCCTGAATTTCCAGCATCTGCAGATTTCCTCATGTTTGCGTTTTAAAATTCCTCATCTGTTCGATATTTATGCTCTGCATATCCATGGCAGTCTCATCAGCTCTGTGAACCACTGACATTATCATTCCACTGTTACTCCCATCTCCCTCCAGTAGCTGCCTCACTTCCCCCTTAACGAGGTGGAATTGCTCATTACTGGTATTCCCATTAGTTTCCTATGTATCATCCCGCTCTCCCAGAGCCATACAACTTATCCCACATATATATAGCTAGGCCTTTTCACTTTCACCAATACCTGTATATCTTTTGGGTAGATCTGGTGAATTTCAATCGCTTCCTCAAGTTTGTGCCAGAATTCTGATTTCCTACAAGCGACTTTAAGGGAGGGCAGCCCAGCCAAAATGCTCTGCTTCTCCCCAGGGCTGAAGAGCTTGTGAATGGTAATGATCAGGGTAAAGGGCTAGTTTGGGGTCGACCTGAACTCAACAGGTGCCATCCCAAAAGATGCAGTAACCTCTCCTCAGATATTTCCACAATAATTCCCATATTAAGCAAAATATAAATGTTGGTTAAAAAAATTAGACAGTACATACTTAAAACCACAGAGTTTACAATCTTCCACTTGCGTGCTGCTGAACTCATGATGCCTGTTATATTCCTTTCCATATAAGGGTCTGTTACCCCCATCAAGTTTAGAACTTATTCTCAAAGCACATAATCACACTTGCAGACTGGTATACTACTACACAGTCTCCTGAAAGAGTATACATGCATCTCTCTGGAGTCCTGAACAGACAGCGACCACCTTTCACACCTTCTGGCTCTGTCTCACCAAGCTACCCAAACCTTAGTGATAGCCGGTCCCTTGCACAAGCATAATGCATACACACTACACTCTCTTATATCCAGCACTTCAGCTCCCTGTCATGCTCTTTGATACTTTATGATCCCGTGCTCGTCGTTGAGCTGAACAGATCTAAGCGTGGGTGCAACTTTTAAAAGTGCTCACCCCCTTAGACTGCTTAAATCGCTAGCCACACAGTGGGTCACAAGTGTATCCTGGTCAAGTGCCCAAATGTGATTGGTGTCACCGGAGAGACACTGAAGCTAGAGATATTGGAAGTCTTTGTTCATCGCAACAGGCAAACATTTCTCTGGAGATACTCTTGGTAGAGGCTCACAAACCCCAAAAGTACACATTTTTATACTCTTAAGATCATGAAGGGATGCAGGGAGAAGACAGGAGATTGGACTGAGAGGGAAACAGATTAGCGGTGATGAAAGGCAGAGCAGACTCGATGGGCCAAATGGCTGGATTCTGCTCCTATATCTTATGGTCATAATACAGTTTCAAAAGTTACAATGACATTGTTTATTTCAATACTTTGGATTAACAGTGCTTCTTTTGAATTACAGTGGGATACACCTCTGAATGTTCATATAGCTTGGCTGGGACAAGCTAGTTGCAGGCTACATTTCCAATGTTGCAAATTCCTTAAACCCATAGTTGATAGAGGGCTATTAACACAACTCCATTGTCTTAACATTTGGCTAATTCATGCACAATCTCTTAGACTGTGTGCCAGTGTAACTTCAATTTATTGTTTGTAATTTATTGGTTCTTGCTTGAATTAATATTTGCTACATTCACTTAACTCCAGAATACTCCCTAACATACTCCCCTTTTGGCCCCGGACAGAAATCTGTCCCAGGAAGACCGAACTTTGAGGATCTAATTAAGTAGGGCAGCAAAAATGCTTCTAATCCCTTCCCCAATTATCAACTTGTAACGCCCCTGTATGCGTCTACATGTATGCCATCACCCCTAACTGGCTGTCTACAAGACGAATCAGAGACGGCAATGAAACTTTCCAGAATTTTGATCACATCCTCTTTCGGGATACTTCTGTCCTCTCAATGTCGAACAGTCTTTAAAATGCAGCTTTGTCGTTCATGTGTCTGTTGCCTCCCTCCCTGCTGGCTCATCGCAATTTACATTCCTTACCTTTGGCCTTTCAGTCTCTGATAACTTGAAACTATGAAGCATGGCTGTTGGTAGTTACTGTGTAGCCTGGGGACATCGGCAAGGTAATCTTGTTCATGGTCACAGGCAAAAGTTCATACCATAACAGTAGGTCTTAAAATAAACTGACCTGTCTCCCAGTCTCTTTGGTTGATGTACAGAAGAGTTTAGGGTCACCTCTGTTTGAATGGCTGCAGGGACCTCACCCCAGTGTCACCCACACTCTTGGCTTGTCCTTTCAATCGCTGGAATGACCACTGTAAAGGCCCAGCTTATTTGTTTTCACTCCCATTCAGTCTGGGGTGATTGCCTTCAGACACTGTGTGAAATTCTTCTCTTTCTCCAGAATATGCCCTAACATAGACTATTTTTAGTTATTCTGCTAACTCCCCCACCCCCATCCAACCTTAATCCGTTTTCTTCTGCAGCTCACTGTGATTGGGCAAAGTGTTTACACGGCAGAAAGCAAAGGACAGTTGATGAGTTGGGCTGCTGAGCCTCAAAGTCCAATTCTGAGTATTTGCACATGGGAGTAACCACTTTAAGAACTAGAAATGAGTATGTTAGACACAGTTATAAGATAATTAGTTGTGTTGAAACTATGCTCAGACATTCTTGTGGCAAAGAATGTTTCTTGAAATCCACTTATTATTAAAGCCTGCAAGAACAGTAAGGAATGTGAACCAAAAAAAGGGAATTCATGGTGGAGTTACCTCTTAAGATGTCATGTGCAGAGAATATACATTCTGCTTTTAAGTTAATCACTTCAGTGCTGTGTTCCAGCAGTATGAATTTCAGCTTTGATTACACTCCCAAATGAATAGTAATTTAGAAGTATAAATTGGAAACTATGAATTCAACAGAGTAACCTAACTGTTTAGAGAAATTCACCAAGCTAGCTACTTATAAAGTACTGTATATAAGACCACAAGATAAAGAACCAGAATTAGACCATTTGGCCCATCAAGTCTGCTGTACTATTTCATCATGGCTTATCTAGTTTTCCTCTCAACCACAATTTCCTGTCTTCTCCCCGTACCCAATCATACCCTGACCAATCAAGAATCTATCAACCTCTGCCTTAAATATAAGTGAAGACTTGGCCTCCACAGCTGCCTGGGGCAACAAAGTCCAAAGTCTCTCTGGCTAAAGAAATTCCTCCTCATCTCCATTCTAAAAGTAAGCCCCTCTATTCTGAGGCTATGTCCTCTGGTCTTAGATTCTCCCACCATAGAAAACATTTTCTTCACATCCACTCTATCAAGGCCTTTCACCATTCGATAGGTTTCAATGAGGTCACCCTTCGTTCTTCTGAGTTCTAGTGAATACAGGCCCAGAGCCATCTAACGCTCTTCATATGACAAGCTGTTCAATCCTGGAATCATTTTCGTGAACCTCCT